>NW_024412406.1:26755859-26922722 GCF_014898765.1 Herpailurus yagouaroundi | reverse complement strand
CGCACACACACACACACACCCACGTGTGTGTGCGTGTGTGTATAATATGCTTTTCAGGACAGGGCTAATCACCATCCCAGGAGGGTTTCAAGGAAACGCTCCCTTTTGGTTTGCAGAATCAGGAACGCAAACATCTGCCTTCCTCATTCTTTCCACAAGTATTTATTTATGGATTGCCTACTGTGGGCCAAGTCCTGTGCTGGCTGCTGATTCCTGCTTAATTTCAAAGCCCGGAGAGGAGACGTGATTATTCCAAATGTTCCCCCAGGCATCGTAGCAAATTTCCCAGGCGCTGGTACTCACTCACCCTCATGTGGGCGTGTGTGTCAAATGAGAATACACTTGGGCTGCCGCCTTCCACTTCCGGTTTTGTTTCTGGCCCCAGGGTCAACCGAGGCAGAATACACTCTTGTGGGCCCTGCCCAGCCCCTTAGCCTCCATCCTGAGAAAGTGCAACACAGACATCCTGTGGGGGTTCCCCAGCAGAGCCCCATGGGAGGCCATAGGAGAACCCACCCCCTGGGTTCCGAGCTTGAATGCCAACTTCTGAAAACGGGGGCCAATGTCTTAACCTCCCAGAGACTCCATTTACTCGCTCTGAAATGGAGACGTCGCTCAAGTGTTAACAGTGAGCATTGTGAGCACGTACCGTGGCGTAACACATGTAAAAGCACCGGGCTTGAGGCCTGGCACTTAATATCGGCTCAAAAAAATTTTGTGTGCCTCCTCTTACTGTTCTAACATAACTAAATGCGCAATCATGCTTCAAAGGGAAAGCGTCTGTCCTCAGGAGAACCACCTGTTGCCTTCTTGCTCGGTTGGTGATGATGAGAGTCTCGCTGAGGGAACCTGCCAGCATCCTGTTCCTTGAGGAATGATCAGATTTAGGCACACACTTAAATTAAGGGGACAGTGCTTGGCACTGTGTTGTGGCATCTTGGGAAGCAACAACAGAATCCAAAGGCCGGTGTTATCAAGAGACTACTTGAAGGGGATTTGGCTACTTTCCTAACCCCAGCCCCCTTCGATGCGAGTTTAGCATGAGATTAATTAAGAAAAGTTTGCACAGTGTCTGTGATGGCACGTGAAAGGGTACAAACCATCCCTCTGATAGTCAAAATTATTGAGAAAAGTCAAGTTCCTTCTAAATGTTGGAAGAAAAAGAAAACCGTCAGGAAATTAAATCTGAGTTCTGGGGCCTTCTCCCTCTTGCGCCAACATCCAGACAGGAGCAAAAACATACAGTTTATGTGAACTTTCAGGGGCTGTATTTTTCTCATTTCATTCGCTCCCAGTTACTTTTAATGTTTCCAATTCATTCAGGCAACTACTAAGTCATTTCTTGTGGGTTATTAGGTGGGGGGTAAACCCATATATCCACAGGGGCGCCTGGGTGGCTCAGTCGGTTAAGCGGCCGACTTCGGTTCAGGTCATGATCTCCCGGTTCGTGAGTTCAAGCCCCGCATCGAGGTTCTCAGCTGTCAGCAGCCCAACATGGACCCTGCTTTGGGTCTTCTGTCTCCCTCTCTCTCTGCCCCTCCCCCATAGGCTTGTGCTCTCTCTCAAAAATAAATAAGCATGTAAAAAATAATAAACCCATAAACACACAGAGAAACTGAGCATGGTCCCCTGAATCACCAGAAGGAAGAGCCCAGGTCTCTAACCACCACCCGTGAGCTTTGAAGACTTCCCGCTATTGATTTTCCAGATGTATCTCTGGTATCACTAGCAGTGGTCTGTGCTAAGTACCAGCTAGTTATTCACAGAGTACATACTCCACAAACTACTACAGATGAAGGTGATTCACGAAAGACTCAAACTAGGCCACCTCTAAGTCCGAGATTCGGAATAAGTACAAATCGTGTTAATTTCCATCAGAAACCATTTTTTGACTGCTCTGTTCATCTTTTTTTGGTATATCTAATATTAAGGTAGCAGTTATCCTTTAAGAGCGTTTCACATCTAAAAACAAATGCGTAAAGGGGCACCTGGGTGGCGCAGTCGGTTAAGCGTCCGACTTCAGCCAGGTCACGATCTCGCGGTCCGTGAGTTCGAGCCCCGCGTCAGGCTCTGGGCTGATGGCTCAGAGCCTGGAGCCTGTTTCCGATTCTGTGTCTCCCTCTCTCTCTGCCCCTCCCCCATTCATGCTCTATCTCCCTCTGTCCCAAAAAATAAATAAACGTTGAAAAAAAAATAAATAAATAAAAACAAATGCGTACGGATCGAACATCGGCTACATAGAGCACATACAGGTAACCATAAAGCCAGATATGAGAAAATCCAAATTTATTAGACACGTTGATAAGAAGGTGATTAGTTTCTTTTCAAGAAGAAAAAAAAATTAAAATTACTCCGAATATGATGTATTTGGGATCTCAGCTCTCATATTTTATGGTTTATGACTGATTCCAAACTGTTTTCCTTTGCATTTTCCCCTTAAATGAGATAGACTTTATTTTTACTGCCAAGGCAAAAGAAAATAATTTAGAATCAATAATACGGTGTCTTACTTTCTTAAATTTCTTTTTAACGTTTATTTAGTTTTGAGACAGAGAGAGACAGAGCATGAGTGGGGGAGGGGCAGAGAGAGAGGGAAACATAGAATCCGAAGCAGGCTTCAGGCTCTGAGCTGTCAGGACAGAGCCCGACGCGGGGCTCCAACTCACGGAGCGCAAGATCATGACCTGAGCTGAAGTCGGATGCTTAACGGATTGAGCCACCCAGGCACCCCTGACGGTGTCTTAATTTCTAAATATGATTTCCTCCCAGATGTTTAATAGAGATCCACATTAAGTAGACGTTCAGTGATAAACACTTATATGACACCTTTTCATCAAAGCATTTCTACCTCTATCATGCCTCTTCGCTCTTTACACAGCTAATGTCTATATTTTTATTCCCATCGTCCAAGTGGGAAGCTGAGATCCAGAAGGTGAAGCACCAGGAAAAGTCCAATCAGGGTCCGAAAGAGACCTGTATCTTGTCTTCCAATTGTGCCACGATTCTATGATAAAGCTCCTCAAACAATAACTTAAATATTAGGCAAATTCTAAAGACTACTATTAAAGAAAAGAGTCATTCTTTGCACTTTGATAACGTTTTCCTTGGAGATGACTTTGCCCACTCGCTCATCCCGACTGGCCAAGAAAGGCAATAATTACTTGCCTGATGCTGAGGTGTGATATTTTAGCAGAAGAACTCAAAGAATGGCGTGTATTTCACTCTACAACAAGAGTATGCCGTGATGAATGGAGGCGGTCATTGACCTGGAACAGGATCACTTTGAACATGACACTATTACACGAAGTGGCAGCGTTTATTTTCAGATAGCCACTTTTTAAAAGCAATTGTGAATATATTCCAAAGAATAAAAATGCCAGCTACTAGGTTTTGAGAAGCAGAATAAAATATGATACTGAGTTATGGAGGGGTGATATATTTGGGCTGATATGGCTGAGGTGGTTTGTTTTAGAGTTTTTAGCAATAAAGGTAATCAGGTGATTCTTAATGTTGCCAAGAGTACTGCTGAGGGGCCATTAAAGGAAGGAGAGAGGGAGGGCATTCGGAAGGTCAGAACTTTGATTCTGGAAGATTTCAATTAGGTATCGATTCCATTGACAAAGCATCCTAAAGGTGGAACATTCATTTGGAGAAAATTGTTTTGTTACAGAAGGTTGGCTGAGTGCCCAACTCGTACCAAGCTTTACGAGCTTGTATTCTGGAGGGAAGTTTCATTGGTGAAACACGTGCGATTTTTTTTGGTTAGCGTCTCTTTCTTTATCACTCAGGATTTTAGGCGCACGGTCTCATTAATTCACAAACTGTTCCAGTGGGGAGTCCGAGAGGTGGGGAGAGAGACGGGTAGATGTACCCAGTACCGAGCAGGGCTCAAGGTGGAGTAAACGAATGTGCCGATACTCGCCCTACCTCCCCAGACTCTCACCCACAGAGCTTCTGTCCATACTCCAAGTCTCGGGCACCTGTTTTGATCCTCGGGGCACACAGCAAAGAGCCACGGGACCTGCCTAAGCACCTGAAGAGGGACAGGGAGAAGGAGAGTAAGTCACTTAATCCAAGTAAAGGGAGCCACTGAGACACTCAGCTTAGGCTTTGAAAGAGCAGACGTGTTTGGTTTCGGTATTTTATATTTTTGGTACAAGTAACTTATTATATTTTGGGTGAATTGGTAACTTGACACCTGCTAAGATGATAAGTATGAAATAGTTAACATTTCTGAAATGCTTCCTGTCTTCCTAATAATTAGAACATTGTTCTCGCTGTTAACGTATTAATTTCATTTAATCCTCCCAGTGGCCTTTCAAATTCTCCCATTATCCCGATTTTACACCTGAGTGTGATGAGACGATCGAGAAGGTAACTTTATTATCCCAATGTCCCTTGAAAGGCAACAGAGGTGTGGAAAAATAGCCCACCTAAGGGCACAGGTAGAGAAAAGTACAGAACCAGGATTGACATTAAGGCCATCTGGCTGCAGAGACAGCCCGTGGATGCACTCCCAGCCATATTGACCCATAAACTCCCTCACGTTGTCTTGCATTTTAATAAATAACTAGTGAGGGGAGGAGTCAAGTGAGAATTCCCAGCCCTGACTCACAAGTCCCCCTTGCAAATCGTCTTTGGTATTATTACCACATCATTTTTGGACGCACAGACTATGCCTGCAGCCAGTGTAATCCTGGAGGGGAGCACTTTTCAAAAGAAGGAAACGGCATGTGTCAGAGACAGGGCCCAAAGACCCATTTCAGGAATAGCAAATTGTTTTATGTGCCTGGCGGGTGACAAGTGGGTTGACCATCTGGGGTTGTGGGCGAAGGTTGGAAGAGCAGGTTGAGGTCAAGTCTTCCCTACAGGCAGAAAAAGGCATAAGCAAACCCATCCGGGGAAAACACTTCACTTTTCTGGAGGAAAAAGAAGGGTGCACTGGGAAAAATTTGCGAGATATCAAGTGCGTTAGGCCTTTCATACTATTTTGTTGGCCGCGTTGAACTTGTCAGCTCATGGTTAGAGTACGAAGGGCTGCGGGGACAGAACAAAAAAGTTCTAGAAATAGTAGCCGTGTAACTTATCATTGAAACTGCTGACATATTTTTATCAAGGGAGAAAATAATAGCCCAAAGACAGGATGAGAAGTGGCAATTCCAGGTGAGGATTGTGTGGTTTTTGTTTTGTTTGTGTAACCGAACCACTGGTTAGAATGAGCAAAGGAGTTGGGTTTATCCTGCCTGAAGGAGAAAGATCCCTGAAAACAGTGAGATGCCACAAGACCTTGGAGACATTGACCTTCAAATTAGTAGACAGGGAGTTAGGCTTAATGACAATAAATACAGGCTGTCCAGAACACCCGCCGAAGCCAACAGTAAGAGAGTGAGCAAGGTGCCTCTGAAAGCACCTATCAGCCCACCTAGAGCATGTTTATAAGGTAAGAAGTCTGATTCTGTAACAAATACACCAACATATAAATTTCAAATGATTTTTCTCACCTCCAGAACAGATTCCATGGGTAAGCTTAGTGAGCTATTGTCACAGCTAAAAGGACACCAGGGACTCCTGTTTGAGAATTGCCATCATGACTGGTGACAATTCTCTTGAGCGTCATTAATACAACAAACAATATATATGGTTTGGTTTTTTTGGGGTTTTTTTGTTTTGTTTTTTTTTTGAGAGTAGGTAGGATTTGGGGAATATGTAAAAAAAAAGTCACATAATTAAGTCTGGTCAATCAGGAGGCTTCAAATTTGCAATAGGGTCAACAAAAATTGTGGTTACAAAGAAAGAGATGGGTGGGGTGCCTGTGTGGCTCAGTCAGTTAAGCATCCAACTCTTGATCTTGGCTCAGGTCATAATCTCATGATTCATGAGTTTGAGCCCCGTGTCAGGCTTGGGATTCTCTGTCCCTCTCTCTCTGCCCCTTTGCTACTCATTCTCTCTCTCTCTCTCTCTCTCTCTCTCTCTCTCTCTCGATCTCTCTCGATCTCTCTCAATAAATAAATAAACTTAAAAAATTATTTAATTGAAAAAAACAAACTAAGAGATGGGTTTTATTGACGGGAGGCTATTCTGTTGGAAACTCTTCCTGCTGGCCGGCCAAGTCTTTCTACGTTTCCAGTTATACTAGGGATATTCATTTCCCATTCATGAGGCCTCGACCCTGACCCTTTTCCCTTTTAGTCTGCCAAAATCCTTTCCTTTAAGAGTTTGTTCAGATATTATGTCCTTCGTGTGTAGCTGTGTCTGACCTTCTGTAGAACACACCTCCAGTGGCACACGTACCTTACTTTTTCCTTTTTTTACTAAACTATATGCTTCTTGAAGGCAAGAATCATGCTTCATCTGTCTCTCTATCTGTGGCTTCTACAGAGTACCTAGCACATGACAAATATTCCATGAATATTTGCTCGAGAAGTCAATGAAATAAGCCAATTACAGAGAATGTTAAGCAACGTGGCACCACAGAAGAGAGGAGATAGAACAGTGGTCTAAGAAAATTGCTTCAAAAAATCCATAATTCTAGCTTTCATGTGTATATTTTGCTATATATTTGTTTAAAAATTGGGTCATCTTTACTCTCAACTTTTGGAAAGTACCTAACGTCATTCATTGTGCATACAGCGTTTAACCCGAGAGCCAAGAGGAGAAACATTCTGTAGTTCCCACAAAAAGAATCTGAAAAGAATTGGTAGTGAATGTGATAGAAACAAAAATGTATTTTATGCCTTCCCATTCAGGGTGCTTCCCTGATTCTTTCTATTAATTGCTTGGATATTTCATAGGTACAGTATTTAAAAATTCTTTTTAAGCCGTTTGGTTCAAAGAGTAAAGAGACTCTCAATGCAGAGCAGCCACTGTCTGAAATAGAAAACACCTATGCTTAATGACATGTCAGACATCGAGATGCTCACCCTTTTTTAGGACTAGAGAAGAACCAATAATCACCCACATGAGCTGAAACACTCATGATGACAAATTTAGTAACTTCTCGAATCCTTAGGGACCCCCAACAGCGATCAGGGAACATATTGCATCACCACTCCTTGAGAGTCTGCTGGGGCTCCCGGGAGTCTGCCCCCAGAGATCCCCACGCCAGGCATGACCTTCACACATGATGCAGGAAGCCTGACAGTCCCAGCAAAGGGAGTTCCGGCCTTGATCTTTCATCGTGGCCGCTTGTCTCCAGAAGCCAATTAGCACACCTCACAAAGCACTGATTAAAGTCTTTTTATAAAAATCCCACCTAATGGTCTGGATAGTTCTGAACCGAAAAGGCACTCATTCAAATAACGGCCAGGCAGATTGACATCCTTGCAATGTGTGTTCCCTCTTTTCTAATTGCTGATTCAATAAGAAGCTTCCGTGCTGCCGAAGTCCTAGCCATTACTGATGAAGGGAAAGTGAAGGTGACTCCACTCCTGTCGCCTCTGTAGCAATTTGGTTTTAATATATCGTGGGATGTAGTAGCAAGGAAGAGCTGGGTCTGCAATTGGATAAATGGGGAAAGCTCTGGACCCCCGTGTCTCACGATAGGAGGCGCAAGTGCGAGCCATGGGAATTACTGCACTTCATTTTTAATCAATAGGGTTCTTTCTTCTAACACATTTTTTTTTTCATTTTGCTTTTAGATAAATTTTCAATTCTTCTGTAGGAAGACGCTTTAGCATAATAACCTGTATTACGTGAACTGCCACACGTTCTGTTCCTGGTAAAGACAGTCCCGTTCAGGCACCACACTGGCGTTTTCTGCTCTTCAGGCCTGCCCTTCCCCCAGAGCAGAGCCACTGCGCCCAAGCAGGGCTGAGGTCAGCGACCCACTACTCTCAGGACACCCTGGCAGTATTATTGGGGCTCTGGGTAGGGATGGTACCTTGTCTGCTCAGCTCGTCCCTCACCACATGGGTCTTCTGGCCTTTGAGAGAACCTGGGCAGGGGAGCCCAGCATTCTCAGCCAGTTCTGTCCAGACTAGAGCTTTGACCCTACAGTTGTGGGATCAGAGGGGGGAGGGAGCCCTGTCATCTTGGCTGTACCCACGTGGACTAGAGCTTCTCCAGTCCAAAGCTGGAGGCGGAGGTGAAGAATGATGTCAGCAACTTGCCCCTTCTGTGGCGAAACTGTAGATGCAGACTGCGAGGCACAAGGAGAGGGACCCCCCTCTTCTGAGCCATACCCAGAATGGAGTCCTGCCACACTGAGCTGAGGGAAGGCAGGAGCTAATGTGAGCATCTCCTGGTTCAAATGACACAGCGTCTTGCCGTTCTGACAGACATTTCGTAGATTTTCTTCACTAGATGCTTCTCCATTTGATATAGTCCCTTCCAACAATTTTGAGAGACTTGAAGAGGTTTTTGTTTGTTTGTTTTGTCTTGCTTAATCATTTTCAGCAGTTAAAGGGCTGTTTCACAGGGGAAAGGGTCTGTCCACCTCCTCAGCCTGTCATTTAGGAAGCCATTATCTCCTTACTTTTAAATCCTTACAATCGTGGCAATCTAAACATTTATCCTTTTCATTGTTGGGTCAGTGTCATTTGCAGTCAAATGCCCTCCCACTGAGCTACACCCCCCCCCCCCCAGGAGTGTCATTTAACGTTAACCAACCTGCTGCTTTACATTCTAATCATGCATTCAGGCATCCCAATGAGATCATTTTCTTTAGGCCAAGATACAGCTTTTATTCTTATTGGCACACTCTCGAAAGCCTACTTCTGGAATAAAAAAAACGAAACAAAACAAAACAATTTTAACTCTTAACTTTTCCATATTGACTGGCTTCGTCAGCCATGGCCACCTCATAAGACAATGACAGAGGTTGGGGCGCCTGGGTGGCGCAGTCGGTTAAGCGTCCGACTTCAGCCAGGTCACGATCTTGCGGTCCGTGAGTTCGAGCCCCGCGTTGGGCTCTGGGCTGATGGCTCAGAGCCTGGAGCCTGTTTCCGATTCTGTGTCTCCCTCTCTCTCTGCCCCTCGCCCGTTCATGCTCTGTCTCTCTCTGTCCCAAAAATAAATAAACGTTGAAAAAAATTAAAAAAAAAAAAAAAAAGACAATGACAGAGGATAATGTGGTCTGTTAATTCCAGGTTAAGATCTATCAACTATACTAAATGCATGAGACTGTACTAAATCAACTATATTAAATGCATGAGACTATACTCATGCATTTAATAGCAATTAACACATTCCCATGAATGATCTCACCACTAAGATCTCTGCTATGAGTTGAGTTGTGACACCCAAAAGTACATAGGTTGAGGTTCTAACCACCCCCTTTACCTCAGAGGGTGAACTTGTTTAAAAACAGGATTGCTGCAGGTGTTAGTTCAGATAAGATAGTGCAGTAGGGTGGGCCCTATACTGATATGACTGGTCCACCTTTTTTTTTCTTTTCAGATTCAAGTCAGTTAACATGTAGTATTGGTTTATATTGGTTTCAGGAGTGGAATTTAGTGGCTCATCACTTACATCCAACACCCAGTACTCATCCCAACAAGTGTCCTCCTTAATTCCCATCACCCATTTAGCTCATCCCCCCAGCGAACACCCGCCAGCAGCCTTCAGTTTGTTGTCTGTATTTAAGAGTCTTTTACAGTTTGCCTCCCTCTCTGTTTTTATCTTATTTTATTTTTCCTTCCCTTCCCCTATGTTCATCTGTTTTGTTTCTTAAATTTCACGTATGAGTGAAACCGTATGATATTTGTGTTTCTCTGATTGACTTCACTCAGCATAATACATTCTAGTTCCGGTCACATTGTTGCAAATGGCAAGATTTCATTCTTTTTGATTGCCGAGTAATACTCCATTGTATATATACACCACGTCTTCTTTATCCATTCATCAGTCGATGGACATTGGGCTCTTTCCTTAATTTGGCTATTGTCGATACTGCTGCTATAAACATTGGGGTGCCTGTGCCCCTTCGAATCAGCATTTTTGTACCCTTTGGATAAATACCTAGTAGTGCAAAAAAGGGAAAACTCGGACCAGACGCACACAAGGAGAACACCATATGGAGGTTGGAATTACCCTGCCATAAACCTAGGAACTACCAGAAGCTAGGAGAGAGGACTGGAACAGACCCTTCCCCTGGTACCTTCAGAGAAAACATGGCCCAGACAACACCTGGATTTCCAATTTGTAAACTCCAAAACTGTGAAGCAATAATTTCTGTTGTTTCAACTACGCAGTTCTCGGTACTTAGTTATGGCAGCCCCAACAAACTAACCCTGCCTTCTTCATACCGATGGAAAATGATTTCTTGCAATGGCGTGTCATTCCAAGTGACCTATAAGCTACTCAGAATGTATATGTATATTATTTATATGTATATATATATATATATAATAACATTGACTTTTTAAAATAAAGAGAAATGTAAGATAAAGACTACATAGTGACTAATGGATACTGTTTTTCTCATGGACTCCATCAGAAAATGTACTGAAAGAGGGGCGCCTGGGTGGCGCAGTCGGTTAAGCGTCCGACTTCAGCCAGGTCACGATCTCGAGGTCCGTGAGTTCGAGCCCCGCGTCGGGCTCTGGGCTGATGGCTCGGAGCCTGGAGCCTGTTTCCGATTCTGTGTCTCCCTCTCTCTCTGCCCCTCCCCCGTTCATGCTCTGTCTCTCTCTGTCCCAAAAATAAATTTAAAAAAAGTTGGAAAAAAAATTTAAAAAAAAAGAAAATGTACTGAAAGAAGGGTGTTTTAGTACGAAACTTCAAGGGAAAAATGAAATAAACCAAATGGCAAGTAAGAAATAAGGAACACGAATATGCCATACATGTGAGAAAAACAAAGTCAGTGCTCGATTTCATCTCCTGTAGATTCTACTCCAGGGTTTCACAACCGTTTACTCATTTAGCAATTATTTACTGAATGCCTTTATTTTGCCAGTCTCTTCTAGTCCCAGTGCTTATTAAATATCTGTTGAAACCAGGGGAGGTTGTAAGCCTATTTTTAAGTCCCTGGCAACTCACTCTCATCTCTGCTTGGTTCTTGCTATTTCCAGTTACTTGGAAACATGTCCTCGGGTTTCTAGTGCCTGCTAGAACCCATACATCTAATATGTCCCTTTTCCTCTGTCTGACAAGGCTCACAGTCAAAGTCCCCGCCAGGGGCTGGTTTCTGTGTTCTAATTGTTATGTGCACGTTGTACAAGGCCTCTGAAGTGACCCTTGATCCCAGGGAAAAAACGCTAAGGGAAAGAACCAAATTTTGACAAATGGACAGTGTCCTGTGGTTACCTCAATTTCCAGTAAGGTTGCCTGCAGGTCAAGAGATAAATTTAACACCTCATTTGTGAGCATGTGGAGGCTTCTGGTTGCGGTATATTTAAAAACAAAAAAAGAAAATCTCTTTCTTCCTCTGGTTAACTTCTTGGCCTTAGGGTTCCACTGATGGATTTTTGTTTTGTTTTGTTTTTTGGGGTTTTTTTTTTGTTTTGGAATCACGACTGAATACGTTTAGGTTAATGATCTCATTTGTCAATTTCAATCTGAAGTTTATGATTAGCAGTCAAAAGCCTTCATAGTAAATATAATTTTAATATCAGAAAAGAAATTAGTCTTTGCCCTGACTCATTTGCCTTCCTGGTAGAGGATCCCAATGAAGACTCTTCACAAAGGAGTCACCGCATTTTTGTCTCATCAACATACATGCTAGTTCACACCAAAAGAATTTTTTTTCTCCTAACGCAGAGATCCTGATGTTGCAAATACCTGTAAAATGGAGTCTTTGGAACCTTCTCCTTCCATTAGAACCCATATGTGAATAAGTTTAGACTGTGGGGGTGGGGACTAGAATCCTCAGAGCTCTGCACCTGGGCTTAGGGTTTGAATCACCTTCTCATGTGTCGATTTGCAAAATGCTGTGTGGTTTTCTCCCTGCAGCTTCTGGCCCTAAGCCACCTGGAGCCACTGGTTGCTTCCCCAGGACATGGTGGTGACCACTGCACTCTCTTCCTTGAGCATTGCCAGGTACACTGAGAGATTTCATTATCTCAGACCACCCCCCCACCCCAATATAATTATAGAAAAAAAGGGACCTTGGAATGCATTCTCATCTTTTTCTTTTCCTGCTACCAAGTTCTTAGAGCTAAAAATAGATTGGAGTTTTCACATTGGCAGGTTACATGGTAAGTTTGATTAGGTGCTTTAGTCTAAAACACTCAGAAGGTGACCGACCACATTCTTTGTTGGCATAGGTACCTGAAAAAATGGTTTGCCTCTCTTACAGCCAGAGAAACCACGCTGAGGTAGCATTTCTTGCCTGTAACACTGACAAAAACCCAAATGTTTGATGGCCTTCTCTGTTGGGGAGACCGTAGAGAAACAGGAGCCCTCAGGCATTGACCGTGAGTGAACTAGGATACAACTCTCTAGGGTGGGACTTAACAACATCCAACAAATTTGTCTTTGCACTCATCCTTGACCCAGAATCTTTCCTAGAATCTACCCTGAAGAGACACCTCCAAACTATGATACAACTTTAGGAAATTTATTCATTATAGTATTTACTTATAGTAGTAACAAAAATTAGAATCAGCCCAAATGTCCATCAGTAAATGACTGGTTGAATATATTAGGATATAGCTACACAATGGAGCATAATCAGCTTTAAAAATAGAAGAGGAAAAATAAAACTATGTTCTAATTGGAGCAATTTCCCAGATATATTGTTAGAAACTATAAAATTTTAAGTGTATGGCTTATACATGTACCTTGTTATACAGATTTGACTTTGAAAATAACATCGCATAAAATAACACGAAAGTGGGGCGCCTGGGTGGCGCAGTCGGTTAAGCGTCCGACTTCAGCCAGGTCACGATCTCGCGGTCCGTGAGTTCGAGCCCCGCGTCAGGCTCTGGGCTGATGGCTCAGAGCCTGGAGCCTGTTTCCGTTTCTGTGTCTCCCTCTCTCTCTGCCCCTCCCCCGTTCATGCTCTGTCTCTCTCTGTCCCAAAAATAAGTAAACGTTGAAAAAAAAAAATTTTTTTTAAATAAAAAAAATAAAAATAACACGAAAGTACCTAAAAAAATAAAAATAAGTATATGAATGAATCTATCTGGAGGCCAAGTTAATAACATAACTACAAGGAAAAGATTTATTTCAAATGTCTTTAAAACAGTATTTTTGACTACACTTACTGGAACATGGTCTCAAGAAAAATAGAGCTACAAAGAAATCTGAAACATCAGTAGTCAAATTTGTAGTTGTTGTATTAGTACCAGTCTTTTTGAAACTAACCTATAGATGGTGCAGAATGATGAAAAAAGAATTACATTAATGCTATTAGGAAGCAAGACTATCAAGTGTAAAAGGAAAGAGTTTCATTGTTTTCTAGACAACGAAAGAAGATACGTAAAAGTCATGTTACTTGACACATCAAGATGAGCTCATGATTTTTTTCAAAAGTATATGTTTTGTGTGTATGTCCTCTAAAAAGGAATAAGAGAAATGACAACCCAAGTGAAGCCCTGACTGTGGCGTCTAAACATCATTTCCTACTGAAGGGAATTCCCTGGAAGGATGGCCAATCCCCAGTCGAGGGAGGAAATATATAAGATGAGCCTGGAGTATTCTGTTGTCCCAGAAGTCAAAGAAGCTACCTAGGAATCTCAGGTCATATTAAATGGGAACCAAGGCCAATCTGGAGGGACTTCCATTGACAAAAGATAAAATAATTTTAATTTAAATAATAATGGATGCAATTGACTGAATTGCATTAATATATATTTTTAAATGTTTGAATTGATAATCACAGATAAAAGAGAAGAAGCCCAAAAGAGAGAAAAATATTTGGGGAATAACTAAGATAACTTCTTGCTCTAAATGTTGGCAATTAAAAATAAGGGGGTGGTGGGAGCCTGGGTGGCTCAGTTGGTTAAAGCTTCCGGCTTCGGCTCAGGTCATGATCTCACCGTCCATGAGTTCAAACCCCACATTGGGCTCTGTGCTGACAGCTCAGAGCCTGGAGTCTGCTTTGGATTCTGTGTCTCCCTCTCTCACTGTCGTTACCCCACGCATGCTCTTTCTCTCTCTCACAAAAATAAATAAACATTAAAAAATGTTTTTAATAAAAAAAAATAAGGAAATGAGTGTTTATCTTGCCTTTCTTATAAGAACTGCATTTCAGGGTAATCAAGTGGCCCCGTATGATGAAGAGGAGTTTTGTTCAAAAAGAATCTCAGTTAATAAACCTGAAAAGAATGATAGCATTAGAAATATCATTTTGAAACCCAAAAGGAAATAGGTTCCATAAGGATCATTATGGATGAAGCCATTTGATGAAAGATTGATGGGAAACTTCACAATGTAGAGATCAGACTGTCTTCGCATCATGGAAAGCAGGACACGACATTGTGTGTCTCCTAAAATGATGTAATACAAAGGACACATCACCACTTCCTCTCCAGAAAAGAGCAAAACTGTAATCAAGCTAAATAATATGACAAGGAATCAAGCAGAAGATTCTAAAGCATGCGACTTCTAAAGCATGACTGATCTTGGTTTTTCAGATGTAAGGATGGAGGGGCACCTGGGTGGCTCAGTCAGTGAGGTGTCTGACTCCTCCTTTTGGCTCAGGTCGTGATCTCACGATTTGTGGATTCGAGCCCCATATTGGGCTCTGCACTGACAGTGCGGGGCCTATCTGGGATTCCCTCTCTCCCTCTCTCTGCCCCTCCCCTGCTTGTGAGCCCTCTCTAAATAAATAAATACCAAAAAAAAAAAAAAAAAAGAAAAGAAAAGAAAAAGGAAGTAAGGATGGAACGATAAATGAACGGAATATCCTTATTAAGGAAGAAAGGGTAACAGAGGAAGCAAACACAGCAAAATATTCAGAATAGTTGAAGCTACGTGATGAATGTGTGGATGCTTACACTAGTCTTTCCACTTCGGTTTTGTTTGAATTTTTCCCTAGTAAAATATTAAGAAAACATCTGGGTTTATGACACATGGAGTAGTTTGGCGTGCTCTGCCACGCACAGTAATCACCCCAGTGACATTGGACACGGCACTTGGCAATGGAGTCACAGTCGGAAGTCGGCAAGCTGGCTACTTGTTGCAAGTGAAAATCCGAAACATCGATGTTGGGTTGATAATGATAAACAAGCATTCTTTAAAGAGATTGAAGCGTCCTAAAACACCAGCCATAACATGTTGCCCTCTCCTTTTTCCTGGCAAATAAGTAAGAACTAGAATTTTCTCTCCTTTCTCAACTCTTGAGATTGTAGCCATGAGCTTACCTGGGTAAGCCTTTTCTTGGTTTTGTAGTCAAGGTTATGAGACTAAGCTGCTTTGCTGAAGCCCAAGAGAATCCCATTCTTAACACCCTTTCAAGCAAAGGAAAACCAACCCGAGTTGTACATTCATTCATTTAAACTAGTGTCCCCTTCATTCGGTCTCCCTTGAGTACTGACTGTGTACTATAAATATAAGAATGAAGACAGGGTTCTTGCCAGCAAGATGTTAATGCTCAGTAAGGTATTTGGACATCTGCATAAGTAGCTATAGGAGGTACTCACTCTCTGAAGACATTTGAGACCAGAAAAGGACAGAGTCAAACGGGTCTCATAAATGAGGGCCAAACTTCATGAAAAAGAGGAAGATCTAAAATATCGGCTAGGTCTTCATCTTCCAAAATAAAACTAAACATGATGAAAATAAATCTGTTTCATTGTATTTAATAAGACGGAGTTTACGCTTAACACCATGCACTACTTTGTAGAACAAAGTTACACATGGTCATGGAAGGTGGGAGCATAATCTTCCCAAACAAATCACATAACAGCAGGATATAATACATTTCACTTCCTCTTTGACTTTTTCATAGAAGGATTGTAGAGTCACAAAAACACACATTTCACCAGCTCTCCCTTAAGCATCTCTTAATCAGTTCTCTTCAAGTCGTTCTCTCTCGAAGCACCTATCATGTCATTAATGATCATTTTTGACTTTCTGTGCCTCAGTGACCTAGTCTCCAATTGCTGACACACATTTATCTTGCCTGTGACTCAGAATTCCCCAGCATCCGCTTCATCACCTTCATGAAATTCCCTCTCACCTTCATTTTATAATCACTTTGCCATTCAAAAATCAAGACTGACTAAGAGATCCCACCAAAGTAGACGCTGCTATTAATCAGGGAGGCATGTGTAAGGGGAGCTAATTGTTTAATTGGTCAATTTATGAGTAATATTTTACTTTCCTATGAAGTGGTATAGTTATGATGTCTTAGATGACAAGCGCTAGGTTGATGAGCCCTCCCGGGGAAATCAAAGCAGAAATGTGCAGTCTCTCCACCTTGGAGAGATAACACATCACCCGAGGAGCTTTATGAAGCGATCTGAGGGTGAGGGAAGGGCAGTTAGGAATCACTGAGAAAGGTTCTCAATTACAACAAGCATCTCCTTCCATGGAGTATGACCAAGGAAGAGTGTGATAGATGTTATGGGAGCTCATGTTGGGCGCATAAGCGCTCCTGATCTATTTCCGTGGAGAAGAGAACAGTTGAGCTAAATCTGCATGAAGGAATATGGTAGATTGCAAACAGAACGGAGGGAGAGATGGTCCAGGCTGAGGAAGGGCATGACCACAAAGTAGAAAAGTTCAGGTGTTTGAGAAATCAATGGTGAGATGCCATGAGGGCACAGGATTTGTGCTGGGATGACAACAAGGGGTCAGGAAAGCAGGACAGGCTGAGTCTTCTAGAACGAGGACATCTAGTATGACAGAACAGGAGTTTGGAATTCATTTGGTTGATAATGGGGAACCAGGAAAGGTTTTTGAGGGGAGAGTGACCTGGCCCTCAGTGCTCAAAGGTGGTCACTTCTTGCTGAAGAAGAAGGAAGTGAAGTCACAGACCCATGCAGGAGGGTTTTTCAACACTGCAGTTGGGTCCATCCTGCCTACTTGAGGTCTAGAAAGAAAGCATGCAGCACCGTAAGAGTGTGATTTAAGGACAGTGGAGAAAACTGCCCTTCACAAATTATTTTCCCACTGACCCTGATATAGTGCTGACGATTTTTGATATTACTCAATTCTTACAAAATTCAAGGCCTCTTTTGAAATGCACATGCTGTTTGGCTGGAGAAAATCCACAGCAGCAAGTCTATACCTTGTTTGCACTGGTTTATCACTTTGACTAGGCATATACCCTGCAAAAATGTTGTTGGGCTAAAGGGGAAGGTCTATTGCAAGGGATGAAGTCAATGTTGTGGAAAATTCAGGGCAATTGGGGATCCGTCTGAGAGCATCCGCAGGCTGAAGGAAAGAGAGTCATGTCACCAGAGCCCCGGGCGGGGGGGGCGGGGTGGAGTGGGGAGAGAACAAGAACAACACAGAAGATGGGCCTGGAGAAGGGTTTCACCTGGTTTACAGTCACGCGTGAGGCTAGAAGATGCCCCTTCTTTCCTCACTCTTGGATATTGACTTTAAGATGGCAGGCGAAAGCAGGACGGCAACAGTTTTGTTAGTTTCTTTAATGAAGAACATATCCTGAAAGCACATGTGTGTGTTCACAGCCCCATTCCAGCCATGGCTTTTTTGAATAAATCATTGACATTTAACTGTTCTTCCAGAACTAAAATTACGCTTTAAAAAATGTGTGTGGATTTACTTTGCATCTTCCAGCTGTTACAGTGGACTGAGTTGCGTTTGTGTCATTTGTCAGTAAAACATAAAACTACTCAGAACTCTCTTTGAATATATTTTCCACCCTCTGACAATTACTATTGGTACCTTTATTTACAGTAGGGAGTGGTTTGCATCTTACCAGCCATAGAATGGTATCAGATAGAGGAAAGGTAGGGTAATTTTCAAAATCTGTCTTTTTGTTCAGGAACTGGTATTTCCCCATCATTTCTCCACGATTGGTTCACCTCATCCTGTGTCTGCACATACAAAGTGAGAAGCAAAGACAGATTCTAACTGACTCAGAACAAAAATTAACTTTGTGCCTCAATCATTCTCTTTGTTCCAATTGAAACATTTTTAAGAGGCGAATTGTGTGGACATCCACTTAAATTCTTTGCCAGACACTGCAGGTGTATAAATAATGCTGGTCCTATTTAAACTTTCTCTGGCCACAGTGATTCTTGCCTCGCCTGTGTAATTTCCATGCAAAAGTTTGTAGGAAACAGTTCAAAGGAAGCCAGAGCCCTTCACGTAGTTGTGTTCAAAAGGCTGTCGGCTCCCATCTCTGAGCGTCACACTGGCACTAAAATGAACATATCTGTCTGTCGAGGGGTGAGCTTGGGTTTGGAAACCTGTGACCTGAAAGTAAGAGGTGGCCAATGGGATGGGCAGGGACAGCGTGATCAATACTGTAGTTAGTGGGCTTTGACTTTGCCATTATCAGAGCTGTGCCATTAATGAAACACAACTTTCGTTTTCATCTCTAGGGACTCCTTCCTGCTGTTCTAGCCTACCACACATGTGCATGCACACACACGGACACACATGCATATAAACGGAGACGTGTGTACACATAGACACATGCACATATATATAGACACACATGCACACAGAGATCCAAGCGTATGCTCATAGAAACACGTGTGCACGCATACATGTATGCATATATAGATACACAAGCACATGTGGATGCATGCACACACACAGACCCATGCACATTTAAATATGAACACACATAGACACACACATACACAGACACACATGCACACGCACACCTCTCTCAAGCCGAGGTGTGCATCTTAAGTTCCATGATGATAGTCAGCTAGTTTTCAGATAAGCCCCTGACTCATCAGTGGTCTCCAGGACTCACTGTGCACCTTGCAAAACCCTACCACCTTGGTCCCAGTTCTAGATGTTGCAACGTAGACACCAACGGCATGAACTCCCCAAGAGTGTGAACTCCCCTAAGAGCGAGAACCACCCTGAGGGGCTCCCGTCTAACCATTTAGGGGGTGATTTTCTCCTTGGGGATCCCCCATGTGTGTGCTGCAGCATTATTTGAAATCAAGCCAACCCAAACTATCCTCAAATTTCAGTGAAAACCTATGTAGTCTTTTTCAAGTAACATAAGGGAGAATGTAGAGAGCAAGAAGATAGGTACATAGATGATAGATAGATAGATAGATAGATAGATAGATAGATAGATAGATATGATTGATAGATAGATAGATAGATAGATAGATAGATAGATGATAGATAGAGATAATAGATAGATATATAGATAGATGATAGGTAGATAGATAGATAGATAGATAGATAGACATAGATATAGATAGATAGATAGATAGATAGATAGATAGACATATAGATAGATAGATAGATAGATAGATAGATAGATAGAGATAGACAGACATAGATAGATATAGATAGATAGATAGATAGATAGATAGATAGACATGATAAATAGATAAATAGATAGATATAGATGATAGATAGATAGATAGATAGATAGATAGATAGACATGATAAATAGATAAATAGATAGATATAGATGATAGATAGATAGATAGATAGATAGATGATAGATAGAGATAATAGATAGATATATAGATAGATGATAGATAGATAGATAGATAGATAGATAGATAGATAGATAGACATGATAAATAGATAGATATAGATGATAGATAGATAGAAAAATAGATATAGATGATAGATAGATGATAGATAGATAGATAGATAGATAGATAGATAGATAGATAGAAAAAAAAAAACTCCTCATATCCCACCAGTTGTTTGTGCCTTTTGAAAGGATGGAAGGAATAGAACTTTGCTTCCCTCCTGAAAACCTTTCACTCTCACTTCAAAATGGGCTGCCTCAAGCCTAAATGTTTCCCCAGGAGTGATGCTGACCTCCTCCTGCCCACAGACTGGGCCAGCCACCCCACACCAAAGCAGCTGCAGAAAGGAAGGTGACAATGACTTCCACGGGCCACCACAGCCCTCTCCCTGTCCCTACCTCACCAGATTAGGGAGCAAATGAAATCTGACCAGTCGCTGAACATCCTTTTTTAGATATTGCTTAGGTTTGGTCCAGCACTGTCTTTCTGCAGATACCATTCTAGGTCTTTGCAAATTTCCCTATCAGTCCAAAATGGCGTGCTGTGGAAAAATACTCCAGAAGACATTTGGTTTTTGTTGTTTGGGTTAAACAAGTTAAGGAGTGTCAGCATTGCAATGAAAGAACATGCAGGGGAAGGGGTGGGGGGCGGGCTGTAGTCTTTGCTTGGACACGAGTAGCCTCTATGGCCATAGGCAAATCACTTCACCTCTCTGGGCTTCATCTTTCAAATGAAGATGCTGGGAAAAAAAAAATCCAGCGTCAGATTCACAACCATCATGAGGAGACAAAGAATTAGAAATGAGTGACAAGACAAGGTGGTAAGGAAATAGGGCTTGCTGGCAATCCGAAGACATTCATATCTGAAATTTGAAAGCCAAGTAAAATGCGTTGGCAAATTCATTGCAAGGGCTGTCAGGGTGACCCTTTCACAAGAGGGTCTTTAAGTGTCTTCTTGCCCTCATATATTATTATCTGAAAAAAACTAGTGTTTTGGTGTATTTGAGGCCTTATAGAAACAGTAACAGTTTTCTATGAAAGTTCACGCACCTGTTGAAATTCATAATAAATTCAAAATTGTATTATGCCTCATGGCAGTATTTTAGTCCACCAAAGTGCTACATTTCCCCTTCCTTCGTCCACCACCAACAAAGGCTTCCTAGAATTGGTAAGTTACTGGGTCGTCGTCTTGGGTTACCTCAAGGAACCAGATTTATTCAGAGTGAGATTGGAGTCAGCCTTCTGCCCCTGACTTCATAGCAGGGAACTCGGATTTCCCATAGCGGATGTCCTGATAGGACCCTCTGGCAGAGACACATCAAACTCGACCCTGAGATCTTAGAATAAGGGCCCAGACAGGAATCCAAATATGTAATCCCAGTTGTCTTAGAGAAGGAAACTGTTTGCACGGCTGTCTAACACGAGTGCCCTTGCCGGCCAATCCACCAGGGAGGAGAGAGCTTGGCTAGTTGACCGCCGTGGGTCAGACAGAAGGATGGTGACTTCCTCCTGGGCAGAGGGCTGGGGAGGCAGAAGGAAGACGAGAACAGAAGAGAGAGGGAGAAACCTAGAGAGGTTGTAAGGATACAGAGCACAAAACGGCCAAGACAGGAGCAGCCCAGCACACCCAGGGCTCTGGGAGGGGGCATCGAAGAGGTTTGGGTCTCTGGTCTGTTCCCATCCTGTTGGCTTTTCCCACTGTCCTCAACGTGCCATGCATATGCTAGTCTCTCATAAAAGCTCACACTCGGGGACGGATAAGACTTCATCTGTAGCTTTGTCCTTGGCACAGTTCAGACAGGCTGGAAGTCTCAAACACCTATAAACACTGAAGGAAAACCAAGAGGAAATAAATTTAGAGAATACAGCCAACACATAGGTCAGCTTTCCAAATTACAGGTTTCAGAGCCTGAGGAAACTAATGGGAGTAGCCACGAACTTTCCTTGACCTTAAATTCTCTAGCCCTTGACGGGCTGCCTGAAATTTGCTTCCTCCTCCTTAGATTCACCTGCCACCATCTTTCTTCCCATCCCAAAGACGGACCTGCCTGGTATCATGTCTCTCTAAGAAATGGTAGAAAAGAAAAGAAAATCTAGTTCAGACCTAGATTCCCCATGCTTCCCCAATTCCAGTTTCTGATGTCCTAGTCATAACTGAGTTGTAACTCAGTGCAACCCCGAACCATTAATTTCTTCCTAATCCCAATTATCAGCTACACACTCCTCTGGAATCTTCTGTGAAAACGCTCAAATAAGACCCCTTCTATAGGCTCAGGCAAGTGTGCTCTTAACACTTCCTCTAACTCAAGGTCACAATATGACAATACATAATATAATTGCACCATGATTCTTAAATTTGGGTAATCTAAGAACCACCTTGGGGCCTTGTAAATCCAGCTCCCCTTTCTGTCTCCCCACCATGATCGTTCTGATACAGCCTGTCTGAGATGGGTCCTAAGAGGGCTGGTGATCGTTAAAGCGCACTTGGAGAGATGTCACCTTAATGACTCAGGGACCACAAAGCACACACAGTCCCTATGGGGTCATTTTCTCTTTGAGGTCATGGGACAAGGCCAGAGGAAGGAGCCCCGCTGGATGGTCCTGGGGATCAGAGTTGGGATGAAGCGGAGGGCGGCGGGAAGACGGATGGAAATCCACAGCCACGTCAGATTCCCCCCATGCCTCCAAATCCACGGTCTGTCCAAATCCTGAGAGGTTTCCGTTTTCCACCAATGAAGCAAAAGATCCAGAGCTCTGCAGGTTGGGCGGGTGAGCAATGGTTTCCTGAATGACATAGAACTCGGACATGTTTGCGCATTGCCTTCCAAACCTGGAGTAATGGGGCCTTGCGTTGCCTATCCAACATTGCGTTCCCCAGCTTGCCTGCCTACGCGCCGAGCTGTTTTGTGAGGGTCTTGGGAGACCCTGTCTCCGGGATGACTGGTGGCAGCCTGAGTACCACGTGGGAATGCCCTCAGAAAGGCCTTGAAGACACAGTCTTAAAGACAGACAGTGGGGGAAACCAGGGATGATGTGGCAACCCAGCCTCACACACCGAGCTCCCGACCCGCAGGTTCACGGCTGCTGTGCCTTTCCATGCAGGCAGGCACTTGATTAGGTCAGCGCCTGGTACCTGCCCCCGGAAAGCACGGGATCTGATGAGCAACCGAGGGCCAGCAGCCGAGCGGAGAGACGCAGGGGACATCACGCACACACTGACTCCCCACCTATCGCAGGTGTCGGTCAGATGCTTTGTTCCACCTGCAGATAAGAGGACGCACCAGCCGAGCTGGCATTTATTGTGGCCATCCCGAGGGCGGATCCCTTCGTGAGTGAAATGGCCCATGTCCTACCATCTGGTATCCCAGAGCACGGAGTGAGCAGGAGGCGTGTTTTAATTATCACGCATCTTCAGGAGAGGACAAGACCGAGAAGACAGGGGAAGGAGCCACGTGCGTGGATCAGGTCCTGGGGGTGCACCACAAGCAGCTTCCTCCTTGCTCGAGGCGGAGGGCCAAGTGGCAAACGCCTTCGGTCACCTCTCCAGCCAGTGGCTCAGGGACGTGAGGGGTGGCTGTGGGCACAGCTGTGGCTGCAACCTCATCCACGGCTCCCCCTCCCGGAGGGCCTGCCAGCCCCCACTACTGCCATGCTGCTCGCCAGCTAATCTGCAGGGTCTCCTTCATTCAGGGAGAAGAGGACGCACAAAGAGAGTAGGAAACCGGCCACCAAGTTCTAGACCCTTAGGGACGAGTTTCAATTTACAGCTGGGTCTGCTTGGCTCGAAAGCCCATGTATTTCCCGACAGAGCAAGTGTTCGTCTCTGTTATCGGGGCCCCTTGACGCTCTCCAAGATTATTGAGGATCCCCAAAGGCCTTTGTGGTGGTTACATATATCAATCTTTACCATTTTAGAAAGTAAACGTGGGAAAAATGTTACTTATACATTTATTAATCATAATGAACAATAAAAAAATTAACATGACGTGTTGACGAGAATAGTCTCCCTGATGAAAAATGACATCAGCATTCAAAACAAAAGACTAATGGAAATGATGTTGTTTTCCATTTTCTTGCAAATCTCCTAGATGTCTGGCTAACAGAGTGTTACATCCTCTGTATTCAATCTGTTGCAATATCATCACATAGGCTCTAGAAAACTCTATTGGATAACTCCTGAGGGAAGTGGGAAATGTCTTAATATTATTTTGGAAATAGCTGTTACCTCAAAGCCCTCCTGGAAGGGTGTCGGGGATCCCGGGGGGTCTCCGGACCATACTTTAAGAATCCGTGCTCTCCGGCACACCCTTCTGCATGGGGAGTGGAGGTTGGGCCCGCCCTGTGAACACGCCCTGGAGGTGTCTTCCAGAACCCCCTTCCCCAAAGCAAACCCCTCGACCATGAACCATTGTGCCCATAAAGTGTTAGAAACCTTGCTTCAAGGATCTCAGGCTTGAGGCTTCCTCTAAGGATAAGATGATTTCTCATTTGCCAGTGTGGACCCACCAGAATAACACAGTACCAGCAAAGTTGTGCTTCTTAGAAAGTAGGATAGCCACGCCCTGAGGGACCATGCACGGTCCACCCATACATTGATCCACCCAGTCATGAGCCCCAGCTCCCGAATATCTGTTTCTGCAGCTCACATCCAAAATGATTAGAGGCATTTACTCCAAAGTGGCTGCTTTTAATTTTCACGGTAAAAAATATGAACCTTCATATGTCATGAGGCAAGACACGGGGCACTGCCTGCCTTTTTCCTTCGGTGGGGTTAAGCAGAGTCAGGTAGCATTCAGGATAATGATCATCAAATTGAAGCTTCAAGCAAAGGAAGCAGACGGGGCCGGGGAGTCAGGTTAACAAGCTGGAGCCAGATAAATAGTGGGGAAATGCAGCTGAGGGGAAGCGAGGCGAGCCCCACCGATCAGGGTCAGGCTGCAGAGTCAAGGTCAGGAAAACAGATCCCCCGCCTGCTCAGCTCAAGGTTGGGAGCATCACAAATCAGAATCAGAAAGGGCAAGGGCAGTCCACAGCTTGGCTTCCATGCTAAAACACCATGTTGGCAGCAAGAGGCTTCTGGGATATCAAGGTGCTGATTTGCTCTTTGGGGCACCTCGGGCCATATGGTGCCCCTACAGAATATATCGAACATCGTTTTTATAATAGGATTTTTTTTCTTTGTATTCAACTTTTTCAGTAGTTAAATTTTATTCGTGTTTTAAAATGACATTTCAGGGGCACCTGGGTGGCTCGGTTGGGTTAAGCATCGGACTCACTCTTGGCTTCGGCTCAGGTCATGATCTCACGGTTTGTGGGATCGAGCCCCGTGTCTGGCTCTGTGCTGACAGTGCAGAGCCTGCTTGGGATCCTCTCTCTCCCTCTCTCTCTCTCTGCCCTTCCCCCAACTCACTCGAGCTCTCTCTTTCAAAATAAGTGAATAAACATTAAAAAAGAAATCAAATAAAGTAACATTTCATATCAGCTTGGAGCCTCTCAAGATTTCTGTGTACATCTTTTTTGAACTACAGTTTCCATTAACTTTGCCATTAAGATCCAAAATTATCTCTTACCTGTTACTTGGGCTTTTAATAGTTGTGCTAACTTTTTTAACTTTACATTTTCTCATTTTATAGCTAGGCTTGGAGGTGATTTGTCCAAACTGTGCACAACTGCCAGTGAGGGACAAATAAAAACTAAATAGACTTACCTTTGGAAAAATGTCATCTGACTGCAGACAAGCATCAGCCTTTTGGCAGTGAGCCGCCACTTGATGGCCAGCAATTAAGTAATTAAAAGGTTGAGCTCCATTTGTCTCACCACCATGTCTGAATCTGGCAAGTCCGTATTGAGTGTCCATTATAACAAAACCATGGAGAGTGAGTTGCTTTTTGAGACAGTTAACATCACCCATCTTCTGAGGGCTCAGAAGCAGACTCTATCGGGGTTTTCACCTCGCCTTTCCCCCACCAGCCTTCTTCTCTCTCTTTCTTCTCCTGCAGCTCTCCGTTGCTCATCCAAAAAAACCTACGGTGAGCACCTTTATGTTGTTAGGAACTCTGGATTTTTCCCCCAGTGAAAAGCTGTCCGGTGTTCACTGCAGAGACCTGGCAAGGATCACATGTCCGAAGTTATAGACCACCCAGAGCACACCTGGCTGGATGCTTCCACTTGGGTGTCAACACCACCCTTTACTACTCACTCTACTCGGGCCCCTTTGTGCCCTGGATTGCCTGCTGTAGGCTTGGAGAAAGAGAAGAGCGGAGAATAGTCCTTGGAGTAGTATCTGAAAGAGGGTATACATGAAAGTGTGTGTGTGTATACTTGATTACCTTAAACTCTATTTTATAGTATCCTTGTATTGTTTGTAATTTATATGTATTATAATCCTTATATTATTTATTAATTTATATTAGCACTGTTGCCATTGGTATTTATTAACTGTAGGAAGGTTAAATGATGTATGTGTAGAAATAGATATAGCTGATACATAGATAAAAGAGAGAGAGAGAGAGGGGGAAATAGACAGACAGGTACATATTTAGAGCACAATCCCTTTGTTCCATGATTAGGGACCAGATAAATTAACCTGAAGTCCTATGTAGCAACGATGATGAACAGCAAATCCCATTGTGTTGTGTCTTGTGTAAAATCATTCCCCAGGAGCTTCCTGTCTGAGGAAAGATCAAGTAAACAAACATTCACTTCCATGCTAACTACAGAAATGCCTCCGCGTCCACTTATCTTCCTAACCCCGTTGTTGTGATTTTCATGTTTGCGATCAATACATAACAAGCTGCACATTTCATTGGCCTGAACTGCTCAGTCCAAGCACAACTGATTTCTCAGCAGTATGGCTTTGACCAAAGCCCTTAATATATACAGCTCTTGATCACTGCCTGTGTTGCTGGCTGCCTCGTAGATGAGGAGGGGTGGGGAGTAGACACCTAGGGCAGAAAGAATGGCAGGAACTCTTGCAAGGTGTTCACCTGCTCATCCTGGCGAAGAATAAACTGTGTTTGGATCCGCTTCACTCAAGGGCTATATTAATGCCTACTTGCCTTCCTGCCTCACAAGGCGACAAGCACAGATTACGGCTCTGATACCGTGTTGGGCTGCGGCTCTATGTGATTTGACATCCGTGCAACATCTCTGTCTCTTCACAACGAAAAAAATGTCTGTTACAATTTGTGCAAGAATGTGATGCCTTAATACGCTGGGTGGTTTAGACGTCCCTTTTAAAGGGTTTCTGCTCGGGGAGAATGAAGAGCTGTTTGCCTGAAATACCAGTGATGTTCTGGTTTTCCTAGCACTCTCCGGACCACTGGAGAAACCCCCTCATCCTCTTTTGAAGTCAAGCTGTCACTGTGGTGCGACGGTCGGATCCTATGTGTATAGCTGTGAATTGGTCCTGACAGCCTGGCTGAGCCAGCCAAGAGAGGGGCAAGAGGTAGGACGGGAAAACCTAACAGCAGTAAAGCCACTGCCGGCACTGGGAATTGCTCCCTGAAAAAGCTTCAATTACCATTATGATGGCAACTCTCATCCGGAAGGCGTGGCTAGCTGGCTCCATGATTTGCTTGCTGAAGCTTCAAAAATCCCGCCACCCTTTCTCTGGTAAGCAGAGCTGAGAGATGCCAGCACATGTTCGCCTCCATGCGTCCAAGGTTCTATCCGTGATGCAGCAACAAGTTACGAGGGAGGAGCTTTATGACGCGTGACGTGTATGGCCCTTGGCTCCAAGAAGGACTCAGCAGGTCTCATCAGTTCACGAGGAATCCACAGAATGTGTTGCCAGAACACACACTCTTCTTGCTCGTGTGTTCCCAAATCCTTTCGTTGCGGATGATGGTTATTCCAGGGTTTCTGGACAAGGAGGTGGGTTCAGGGGCACAATCTTGGCGCAAGAACGGTACGGTTTACTCAAAATGGAGTCCTTTTGCAGCAACAATGTCGCTGCGTCCACTTTGCTGTGTCCTGGGGGCCTCTGCTCCGGGAGAACATGTGCAGTGGAAATAGCCCTCTGCCACGTCATGGCAGGTGTCTTTCTTTCAGAGTGAGCCCTTCCATTCGTATGTGGGACTGACCAGCATAGGGCACGGCCGTGAATACTATCACAGCCCTGTGGTTCTGAACCATCATTAAAACACAAGTGGATTTAACGCTTTTAACCACTTTGCAGTTGATCAACTGGGCCCCAACTCAGCAATGAGATGTTGTTGCATCTTTTCACTCAGCCTCCGGGTATAGGTCATGGGTTGGAGTCATGGCCTTTGGGCAGGATTGATTTGATGGTAATAGGATTGATTTGACTTGTAAGATTTCCTTAGGTAGGACTGCAATAAAGACAATCAAATGCTTCCCTGATTGAGTCTTTTCTTCCAGCCTCTGGATTCGGTATCTGAAATAATGACAAAAACCCACTTGTGAGCATTGCCTGTATAGACACGGTACTTGGGGCTGCATGTACATCCCTCAGTCCTCTCAGAGCCTCTCTGAGGCAGGTGCTGTTACCATCTCATTGTGCAGATGAGACTGAGACTCAGAAAGTTTAAGTGCCATGCCCATGGTGGCACAGCGGATATATATGTAGGTATCCAACTCAGAGAGGGGCCCCAGAACTAGGTCTTACCTCGTTTCTGCTCTCCTGCTAAGGAACGTCTGTCAACATGTCTGCTAACAAGCATTTAATCCCAGCTCTATCTTTCATGAGCATTCTGATTTGGGGCAAATTATTTAATGCTTCTGAAACTGATTTGCCCCCGCTATAAGGTAGAGACCACACTACCCAGTGTTGCCAGGGTGAAATGGGAAATGTAGCGTTAATATGGTATCTGATTCCTATGCATCACTCAGTCTCTCGAGGGAATAAATGGGAGAATGAATGAATGAATGAATGAGCCTCTGTTTATTAATTCCTGTTCCTCTTTCAGAGAGTCAGTAAATGTAGAGGGTAGGGAAGATGACAAGGAATCATTATTGACCAAAATATTCAATAAGTACCTTGTTGGAAATATACAAATAGCTTATAGTAGATCTTGGTGGGGGAAAAAAAAAAAAGGACTCACACCTTTTGTGCACTTGTACGTCTCCAAAATCCTGGAGCCAGAAAACCAGAAAGATAACAAAGGACAGTTATCCTCTTGGCTTCTCTGGCCTGGAAACACGCTTGTTACCACTGACCAAGGATTCCCATGAGGTCCGGCTGTGTCTGCAGAACCCCAACTAGAAAGACTTCAGATCGACTGCAGGGAGCCTGAGGGGCATGGGCACTTTGTGGTCTGAAAGGACCACAGGGGGTCAGTCTCACATGGACAGGACTTGGACTTTTATTTTAAATTTTTTTTTTCAACGTTTATTTATTTTTGGGACAGAGAGAGACAGAGCATGAACGGGGGAGGGGCAGAGAGAGAGGGAAACACAGAATCGGAAACAGGCTCCAGGCTCCGAGCCATCAGCCCAGAGCCTGACGCGGGGCTCGAACTCACGGACCGCGAGATCGTGACCTGGCTGAAGTCGGACGCTTAACCGACTGCGCCACCCAGGCGCCCCTGGACTTGGACTTTTAAAAAGTGTTCAGGTCCTGGTCAGGGGCAGAAGGAGCCCCCAGGGAAAATGGGAAGTTGTCAGGATGCCAGCTGAGTTTTTGATATTCATCCCCTTAAACCATCACCCTGTAAGAGGAAAAGGAACCCCGGGCATCTGATTATGGGGTTACGGTGGTCATTAAAATGATTTTCAGTGTCCCGCTTGAGCGTTACTGACCTAGAAGGGCTTCAGTGTCACCAGTAGTCGCATCATCGGCAGCTGTTGGCCTTCACGTCACGGACCCTGTCTCGTGTTCATGGATCCGCTGACCTGAAGGGGCAGCGCCAGAGCAGGGCGCAGAGTGGGCCTTCGGGGCAAATGCACCTGGGCTCAAAGTCCAACTCCACCTCCTGCCTACTTCCTGTGTCACCAGGGAAAGTTCTGAGTCTCCTTGAGACTTAGCTTCCCCTTTTTGCAAAATGAGCTTTAAAATGTTCTCTCTCCTGTGGGGACTAAGTAAGATGACATACACAGCGTTGCCAGCCACCAGCAGGTGCCTGAGAAGCTCCTAAGAAATTCCCAAGGAGAGGAAGTGCTGCACAGGCTTCTTCTTCTTGTTAAATATTCCCATCAAAAGGTCTCATTTGATTTTGTTCCATATGGGACTTGTTGCTTTTATTGGTGCCTTTACACTTTCACAAAAGAGTATCATTTTGCCCATTCTTTTGTGAAAGACAAAACACAGGCCGAGAAACGCTTTGGGACTTTGGGACTTTGGAAATAGAGCCAACAGATTCCATTTCACGATGTAGCTTTTCAACGTCCATGTACAGCTAACCTGAAGACAGGATACCAACATTCAAGAGCCTCCCCACTACTTACCTAGATGAGTGGCTTAGTAAGTGAAGGCATGAATGAGTACTTCCTTTGGTAACAAGCCAAGATGGAGCTCAATCAATATGGCCGCTCCAATGCATAATCCACAAATGTAGTACTTAGCCCTGTTGTAAACTCTCTATTACATCATGTAGCACAGGGAGAAAGCAGGTAAGTAGTAGTAAAAAAAAAAAGATGAGTGGTAAAAAACAACAGCCTTCAGTTCAGATGAAACATTTTTTGAGGGCCAGCTACCTACCGCAAGCTCTTTTATCCTCCTGGCGACCCTTGGAAATTAATATGATCGTCCTGATTTTTCATCCAATGAAAATGATGCCCAGAGAGGTGGAACGGTTTGCCCAAATTTACACTGCTAGTAAATGGCAGGTAACCAAATCACGCAGGAAATGAAAGAGAAAGATGGCTTAATGAAAAAACAAAAATGCCGGCTCAGAAGTTAGTGGCCCTAGCTTTGCGATGCACTAATTCTATGTAACGTCTCAGAACGTGGCCCAGGGAACTGCAGCAGGATGGGGAAGACCAGGTGTGGGGGGCAGGACCCCAAGGACAGCCCCTCCCAGTGGGGGAAGCAAACAGCCACGAGAGGGACCAGAAGTCCAGGGCATCCAACAGCAGTGTTTCTGGAGGATGTGGACACAGGGGTCCTGAGAGAGCCCTGAGTCCCCCCTGACAGGTGGGCCAAGTTTGGTTGCTAGGAGACAAGCGGTCTAAGCACCTAACCTGTGGGTAGCTGACACGACCCCAGGCACTGGCTAGAACCAAAGATAGAATTGGGGCAGCCAGAGATGGGGGTAAAGCAGGTTTTGGTGTCCAGGAGGGACTAAGATACTGGACGTAGGACCAAGATGGAAGCTGAGGCACCGAAATCAGGGACCTACTCGCAGGAAGAGGCCCAAGCTGTGTGTCATCCCAGACCTGACAGCCAATGTGTTTGCCAAGGCTCCCCTGCCCAAGTCAAGTTTCCCCATAGGGAGTAAGACTGAGCCTGTGGGCGAAGCGAGAAGAAATTTCGACTCTTGGGAGCTGAGAGCTTTTATAGGTGATGCCCAGAAATTCTCCAACCACGGGACTTGGGGTAAGCCCATCAGCCACAATGAGCTTCGGTCAGTAAAAAGAAAGGGTGGAACGTGATTCCCACAGTTCTTTCCAGTTTTCAATCTCTAGGTTTATAATGTCGTGACTCAAGAAGAATAGATATTGAAACGTGACTTGTCTGAAGCGGTCAGTGGAACACGAAATCACTTGTTCTGGGACTGTGGAGCCTATGGTATTTAATTTCAGGAAACCCTTTACCGTTGATTTGCTCGACTCGAACCTGGGGACAGCAGGATGTGTTCTCTGGTCATGCTAAAGTAATTTAAACTGAGTAAAGCATCCACACGCTTAGAAGGTATGCAAAATATAAATACTGAAAATAATGGAAATCTATGATCCTAGGATCTCTTAAAAAAAAAAAAAAAAAAAAAAAAACACTCCTCCAGGAGCAAAAGAAAGAGCTTCCTTCAATCCCAGCAGCCCAAGAGAGCAGAGGGTAAGGAAATTGTGATTGCTAAGAAGTGGCGAAAACACAGCTGCAGAAGAAACTGAAACTTAAATACTTTTGCTGCAGTAGCTTTTCTGCCTTTAATCTCTTTAATTGACTGCTCCCAGCTACACTGACATGCGTCTTCATCTGTTTGAAATAAATGGTGTTGAACAGTCTGACTGGAGTTGGGAGATGATGGAGAATTGCTTTATTTCTGTTTTCCATGCTGGTTGACTCCTCTCTGACACTTGCCTCAAAAAATAATAATAATAAGTCTGTTTGCAATGGAAATAGTCAGAGTTCTCTTTCTTGAAGGTGTCTCCTCCTATGTCTTGACTCAGCCTTCTTCTCGGAGCATCTCTCGGACACTGGCACCCCGACGCCAAGGCCTCCTCGGGCGCCCGCTGGGGGAAGGTGCTCACCGCTCCTGCTCCACAACCTTCCTTGACCCTCTACCCACTGTGGGGATTTTGCCAAACATCTCTACGCTCATGACTGTAGACCCAATCTCTTCCTGGGCTCCAGGATCCCACATGGGGCTCTCCTGGGTATTTCCATATAAGTGATCTGCAAGATTCACACGTGCCCAAGAACCGAGGTTGTCCCTGTCACGGTCCCCAGCTCCGAAGCACCTCATACAACCTCTCCTCCCTGGGTCACCCTGTCTGGGCCTCTGGCAGACTGGGTACCAGCCCCCCCCCCCACCCCGCCTTGCATGTAAGCAGTCACCAAGCCTTCCAGGGCGCCATGACTCTGCCTCTCTTCGCACTCATTTCTACTCAGCTCTGCTCTACTTTGGCCTCTCCCACCCTCACATGGACCCTGACAGTCCTCCCTGTCTGAGTTCCATCTACTAATACCTGAAACACAGGGTGGCTCATAGCACTCCTCCCTAAAATTTAAAGCTGGTTCCTATTGTGTGCCAGATAAAATCCACCTGGTTGCTTTGGATTCAAACCGACTCATGACCCTGTTCCAAATTACATTGCAGGCTGTTCTCCCACCCTAGGGCTCCATGGGGCACACACCCTCCCAGGGTGCTGAGCACTCCCATTTCTGAGACACAACACACCCCTCTGGGTCTTTGGGTCTTTGGCCACCCTCCGTTCATGCCTCAGCTAACGACACCCTAAGTTAGGAGCAAATTTTTCTCCCCTGTGTTCTGGTGTTGCATTGCCTTTACCACTACGTAGCAATTATTTAACTTTATCTCATACTCATGTTAGCTATTTGCATCCCTGACGAGACTAGAAGTTTCTTGAGTGCCATTCTCAAGGAGGCTGCAAGTTTCTTGAGTCCTCGGTGGTGGTTAAGAAGCCAGGCCCTGGAGAAGGACCACTGGGACCTGATACGTGAGTCCACCACTAATGAGATCTGGATTATTGGACAAGTGTCCTAAGCACTTTCACATGACTTTCCAGATGTGAGATGAGGGTCACACCTGATCCCACCTCATCAGATTCCTGTGAGGACTGAATGTCATAATATATGTAAAGTGTTCAGCACAGAGCCTGGTATGATACCTGTTGCAGAAGTGTGTGCTTTGATTTTTGTATTGTTATGATTCCTCAGTTTTGTACCCGGAACAGCAGAAAAGCATTCAGGAGGTTTTCAAAATTGAATTCTTCCAGGGAAAAAAAAAATTGTTAAATCTGGAGACTCAGACCATCTAAGAGTGATGGGGGGGTTAGAAAGCCTCTGCTAGCCCTTGGTCAGTGGACCTCTTGCCCATCTAGCATCCAAGATGGATGAGCAAGCTAGAAACGGAAGACCCAAAAGACCCAAGCCCCCTGGCTCTGGGAATGAGGTCAACCTCGTGAAATAGGTCAGCATTCTCTTCTGTCTCCCTGACAGCCGGGGTCTGTCTTCAAGCCAAGTGAAATGAAATGTGATAAAGGCTACTGCCACCCATCTCCAGTGTCATGAAACGGCCCAGGTGCAGTAATGATCAATCACAGTGGGTGCCCAAGTCCCCCAGTCCCAGAACTGCCTGATGGCTCTCAGGCTGCACTCATCCATGAAGGACAGTGACGAGACAGGCAGTCAGCTCGCGGACATGGAAGGGGCTTCCCTGAAAAGCTTGCCTCTCTGGAAGATGCTCATCTTAGGAGATTCATATGTAGTCTCCCAAAAACCAGGAAGAGAGACTTCTCAGGTAAACTCTCAAAGCCGTTGGAAAATCTCACAGGGCTTTAGGCTGTAGGAAACTCTCAAGTCTGTGGCTGGCAGTCAGACAGGGGCAACAGGGCAGCGCACGGGAGTTATGCATAAATCCCTGGACCAGCCACTGAGAAGTAGAAAAGAAGCAGAAGCAGGGGGTCGGTGGGCTGAGTTCTGAACCAGCTCCGTAGAAAGTTCTGGCATTCATCAATCAACCACGAAAAAGAGAAGTCACGGTCATCAATCAACCACGAAAAAGAGAAGTCACGTCTCAATACGTTTGAGATGGGAGGAGCAGCACATGATTTCCATAGTCCTTTTTGTCACCAAAAGTGTCTTTCTATACCCTGCGATCCCAGTCCCTAGTTCCCAACCAGGGAAAGATGCAAAAGCCACCAAGTTCTAATGGCAGAAGCGAGACTAATACGCAGGGCCCTGAGCTGGTCCCGTATCCATTGGTTGACAACATTTGTACCAGATGCCCTCTGGTCACTCAACGCACCCTGTCCCCTTCCTTCAGTCACAAGATGAAATGGAAACATTTGAAGCTCTCAAAAAATTCACTTGGAGAAAGACATTTGAAACAGTTGAAACAAAGGGCCTTTCCTTTTCCCTAGCCAGCCTGATCTGAATGGGAGCATCTTGGCTCAGGAGGAACCAACCGTGTGGAGTTAAGGATGTGAGAAGACTCGGGAGAGCCCTTGCACCTCTGCTCCCCCCACACCCCATCCCCCCACCCACCCACCCACCCTCCAGCTCCTGAGGAACCTGACTGAAGCTGGCCGAACCAGTCACTTCCTGCCATTTCTGAAGCAAAACCAGAGGATGAGAATCGTTTGACTTTTAAGGTGGCCTGGGGGGGGCAAGGAAGGAACTTCTGAAACTGTCCAACGTGGCTTTGATGAGAAAATAATTAAAGCCACCAGCAGAACTCTCCTCATGTTTGAGTCAGATAACAAAATCATTGACAGTGATGGTCTAAGTGGAAAGGCAAGAATCAGGAAACAAATGAGAGCATATTCATCCTGGATAGTTTTATTGGCATTTCCAGCTCCTTTAGTTAGTAATATTTAGTCCAAAATAATATATAGAGCATACATATTGTATATAGAATATGTATAGATGTATATATAATGTAGGTAATATATATAAATAATCATATATGTATATATATACACATATATATGATATGACATTTTTTACTGATTGCTAGGACAATGATGGTCTTCACTTTCCTCTGACAATCCTCACTTAATTAAAGTGTCTTTCTCTATTTCTTCCTTTTATGATGGGAGAAAAAGAACACCCCTTACATGTCCTTTAACATAAACAGCCTTTAAAAAAAAAGCCCTCTGCTTCTGTCCAAGTCCTTCAAAACCCAGCCTGATCTCTATCAATTTGCATCATAACCAGCGTGGCACATTCTGTGACACAAGGGACAGCAGTGTGTCTCAGGCTCACACTTTGCCCTTCTCCAAGTCAGTCTCAGGGACCCTCCTCTCCTCCATGTATCAGTCATGTTTTGTATTTAAAAATAATAGCAAACAACTATATAACAAGAATATACGACTGCATTTTCAAGTGAAAATACTGCTTTGTTGCTTGTAGGAACAGTTCTGCACGTCGCTGATGAAGACAGGCTTGTTTTCTATGTACTCTCAAATGACTACTCACTTTTACACAAACTATCTTTCTGAGGGTAGAAATAGAAATGATGCTTTGATTTATAGTCGCGTGTTACAAATTCCCAACATCATAAAGAAATAATGAAGCCACAGCATTTACTCAAGCTTTAATTGTGTCTTCTTCAGTAGAAGGAGGAATCTCAGCAGAGATTATGCTAGAAAATCGGTTATTAATATATTAAGATGCATGGAGAATCAAGGAAGTGATTAGCAGGTCAAATTGCTTTGTCTAACCTCAAGTTACCCAGCTGTATCTCGGCCATTAAAGGCAAGATTTATTCACGTATCTGTTAATCAGGTGTTTATTCAGCATTTGCTATGTGTGAGGTTCATTTCTGGGACCTGAATGAATTCAAAAGTCAGGAGCAGTGAGAGTCTGTTCCCCAGAAGTTCGTAGCCAAGCTGAAGAAATGACACATATCTATGATACAGGTTAGACCGTGGTGAATGCCACAAAAGAATGCGTTAGTATTTTCTCACAAAGGACAAGGGACAGAAAATGCAAGTGGAGTTTGGCGCTTTTGCATCTTGATATTTAAATTTTCTATTGCTGTTCAATAAATTATCCCAAAACTTAGAGGTTTAACACGATGGATATTTACCATCTCATAGTTACCGTTGTGCGGCAATCTGGGTATGGCTGAGTTAAGTTCCCCTGTCTCAGGGTCTCTCATGAGGTGACAGTCAAACTGTCAACTGTGACTTACAGGCTCATCTCAAGTTTCCAATCTCACTCATGTAGTTGTCCAGCCTCGGTCCCTTGTCCTGTGGGCTTCTCTGTCAAGCTGCCACGCCACGTAACAGCTGGCTTTCTCCATGGCCAGTGGTCTAAGAAGGAGCACCGAGAAAGGAAGCCACGGTTGTTTGTGACCTAATCGCAGACGTGCTGCGTGCTGTTCATCAAGTCCAGCCCACGTCCAAGATGAGAGCATTACACGAGAACACAAAGACCAGGAGGTGGGAGTCACGGGGCCATCTTAGAGGCTGCCTGCCACGAACACATGATCTCTCCCATTTAAATGCTAGCACAGGACAAGATATACTGTTGTGTCTGGAGTCGTCCAACCAATTTTCCAGACGCATCTTAAATCAAAAGTCTAATAAGAATACTTGGGAGGAGACGAACATGCTGTGTGTTTTTTTTGCCTCTGCCTTCTATATAATATGAAGGAATCATAATAGTTATCTTTTTTCCAGCCATCTCAAGCCTCTTACGTGCCAGAGGGTAATGTGGTGTTTAAGCGCCTCCAGGACAAGAGACCAAGGTGTGCAGGATAGCTTTACATGTCTCTTCCCCTGTTCAGAATGTTTAGATCTGTCAAAACAGGCAGAGCACATCTCGCATCGCTAACAAGAGTCTGTGATCAGGTGGAAGAAAGAACCAAAATCTTAAAGACAGCTTCACAAAGAAATGCCAGATAACAATATGTACCGCCTTGTACCGAAGTCATGATTTTATCCCAGATTATTCAGATCGGGAATCAGGGAAAACTTTACCCTTCAGAATTTCCAATTGCCCTGTTAAGTTTTTGGAGGCAAAGAGAACCAGGGAACCATATCGGGACAGGGGAGGGCCAGGCCTAGACATGGGGGTGGGGGGCGCTAGAAAAAAGAATTTATTAACTGGTCAGAAAAACCACACTTGTAAAAAGCCATGAGTACATTAGAGGCTAATGCCTAAGAGCCGAGTTACCTTCACCTAATATAGGAAAAGAAATCAACCCCTTAGGCCTTACCTTGCATTCAGCAAGCATTTATGAAGCTCCTATTATGGGTCAGGTGCTGAATCCATGGATGAAGAAGACAAAAAAAATGAATATAAGTCAACAATTTATTGCTACAGGAAACCAATATCCTCTTTTGTATTTGGGCAGTGTTAGACTCCTTCAAATGAAGGCCGCTATCACCAAAGAATTCCTGGGCCACGATATGTGTATTTCCTAATTTTCAAACAATTAAAACCTCGTTAGAAAATTGTTATCAGGACAGAATGAGTACACAGTGAAAGCTCATAGATTATTGAGTCAGACCTAGCTTGATCGTGGCCTTGCAAGTTCAAAGTTGAGGCCTTGGACGCAAGGCTTAAATTCATTGTTATGGCAACTACATAATATAACTCGTGAAAATCCTCTAGAACAGTACTGGGCACAGAGCAACTGGATAGTAATTATTATTAATAACAATCACACGGATAAAAATCATGATAACCTGGTAGCCTAGAGTAACCAGAACTGCAGCTCACGCAATAGAAACAGAGGGGTACTGTCTTTAGGAGCCAGCATAGCACTAATGCTATGAGGTTATTATGGTTCCACTCCTGCCAGAATTTGTAAGTTTGTAATTAAAGACCCGGTCTGGAACCCTGCAAGTTAAGTGAACGTGTGAAAGTGGGGGAGCTCTCTGGAGGAGTGCGCTGAAAGTGATTAAGGGCTGGAAAATGGGGCCAATGAGAAAAACCTGTAAGAAAACCTACAGCCCGTGGCAAAGAAAAGCCACGGAGGGGTCTAACTTAGAGCACTTTGATATTCATTTCATTTAGATTACATTCTCGAAGAAACTTCTGGATTAACACAGGAAGTTTCATAACCTTCGGCAAAGAAATTTTGGTTGTGCGTTCGAATTACATGCTCACCTCCTTTCTTTGCTAATTTCTTTTTTATTTTTTATTTTGAATGAGAGAGAGAGGGGGGAGCATGAGCAGGAGGGGGGCAGAGTGAGAGGGAAAGAGAGAACCCCAAGCAGGCTCCACGTTCACCATGGAGCCTATCGCGGGGATCGATCCCACGACTGTGAGACCATGACTTGAGCAGAGATCGAGGGTTGGGCGCCTAACCAATTAGCCCCCCGGGTGCCCCTACTTTGCTAATTTCTTAACGTGGATGAACCATAGCTTCATATAATCATTTGTGGGTTATAGTGACAGCAGAATGCTCGGGGATCTGACCGGAAGTTATTTGGCTGAGATCAATTTTGTTGATAGAAAGCTGGTCAGCATTAACATGCCAACAGTGATCTGGGACAGAGTGTCCTGGCAGCAGGAAGAGCTTGGTTGATCGCAGAAAACCAGCACAGCTCGGGGATCACGAGCAAGGGGGTGACGGGAACGGGACACTGTGCGGGGACGGGGGCCTGACCGCAGGCAACTTGCTTCCACAATTGTTTGCAGCCAGATGTTTTCCATTCCATTGTTTTTAACCCAAAATGTGCTTTACCTGATAGAGCAGGGATTCTCAACCGGGTCTGCCTGCTAGAATCATGGTGACCTGGGACACCAAGAAGGAAGACATAAGTTCTATTTGGGGGACCTGCATAAGATGTCTTAAGGTAGGCTCCCTGAAAACAGACTGAGGTTTGGGTGCAGACAGCTTCTTGGAACATGCTGTCAGGGACAACACAGAGGGTCTAGGGGGGGCTGGATTGGGCTGAGGGGGCAGCTGAAGGGTGAATAGAGTTGCCACAGAGGCGTGAGCCAATCCGAGGAGGCTTTGTGTGGACCTTCACTAAGGCAAGGGGGCGAGGCCTCCTACCCCCTCCCTGAGCAGCCGTTGGACAGGATCCAGGCTGCCCTCGTAGAGGAGGCGTGACGTTAGCAAGGCAGCGCCCTTCAGGAGGCAGTGCCCAGGGGCAGCCGCCACCTGACAGGAGTTCCTGAGGGTTGTCCTGCCACCTGTTAATTTCCACACTTCCACAACTCCGTCGATGGGTCCTGTTGAATGGATACGCAGGTCACGCCGTTCCTCTGGTCAAAACCCTCTATCGTCTGCCGTGTCTTCTCAGGCCCTCCCAGATGCACACAAGCACTCCAACTTTAGTGAAGGGTATTCTCAGCACTAGCCACCCCCGGCCTCCGTCGCTCCTAGCCTCCTGGGGTGGCTGTTCCTTCTCCCTGACACCCTGTGGCCAGCTCCTCCACTTTCTCAAGCCTTTACTCCAAAGTCACCTTCTTAAAAAGTCCTCCCTGCCATACTTCCCTGTGATACCTCATCCCTCCAGCCCTTATCTTCTTTTTTTCTCATCACCATTTTTGCTATCAAACTTCACGTGGTTTTCCTTTTGAGATGTATTCATAGACTGTTTTTCCCAATAGCATATAAGCTCATTAGGAAAGGCAGGGGTTTTGTCTCTTATGTTCCCTGGGCGTCTCCAAGCATCTGGAGCAGTGCCTGGCCCAAGGGTCCATCCAACCTCCATTAACCAGAAACCAATAAGGAGTCACTGAATCGCAAAAGTCGGAGGGCACCTCCTTGGTGTTCTGATCTATTGGACTCAGTTTCTAAAACCGACCATTCTAGACTCCATGATTCGAGATGTACCTACCACCAGGTGTAACAATTTTCAGTACAGTGCTCTGTTATCACCACTGCTGTGTATTCAAATAGTTTTGATGCAGGACGTAACTGAGAAACTCCCTGAGGCTTCTGGTGGGAATGGTAGATTCTTCAGTAGATAATGAATCAATACAACGATCTCTTGAGACCTAGTTAGGGTCCTCCTACTTAACAAATTAATAATGCATCCATTTCTTCTTCAGGAACGTCCAGCTTCTCATTCTCTTCAAGAGCTCGCCATTCTTTTCATCACACAAAGCCCCAAGGAAGTTTTTTGGTTTGCTTTGCTTTGATTGTTGTCTTCTACTCAGGATACTTAAGAGGACTGGATGGTAAAATGGAGACGTTGGAACTTTTCTTCTCTACTTTTTATTAGCTTCTTCCAATTTCTTTCTCCTAAATCCAGCTCTTACAATAACATAACACAAAATCCTTTAAAAGCTACATGGAATTCTTGTGATTTGATTTCTAAAACAGGAATCATTCCAATAATTTTCATACAAAGCCTTGGTATTTTGGGGGGCACCTGGATTGAGCGTCCGACTTCAGCTCAGGTCATGATCAAGTGGTTCATGAGTTTGAGCCCCTCATCAGGCTCACTGCTGTCAGGGTGGAGCCCACAGACCCTCTATCCCCTCTCTCTCTCTGCCCCTCCCTGCTCATGTTCCATCTCTCTCCCTCTCTCTCTCTCTCTCTCTCTCTCTCAAAAATAAATAAACTTAAAAAAAAACTACCATAAATATAGAAAGCCCTTTTTGGCTTTGCCGTTGCTTCTCAGACTAAATCTTTCTAGGAATGCAAAAACAACAGTAAATGGAAACAACCTCTCTCAATTTTAAAAGACTACATAAAAGGAAGCCATGCTACCTTTCTAGTCAAGAGCCAGAAAAGTCCAGAAGAGTGTTTCTCAATTCCTTTTGCTGTTATTGTTCAGATAGTTTATTAAACTACACTTTTCTTCTATATGTGATTACCCTTTTAGATTGTGGAGTTTACTACTCATCCCTTGTGGTTTAGTTATTTTTTTAAGTCTGTTTCTTTTGAGAAAGGGAGAGGGCAGGAGAGGGGCAAAGAGAAGGGAGGAGAGAGAATCCCAAGGAGGTTCCATGCTGTCAGTGCAGAGCCTGATATGGGGCTCGATCCAAACCATGAGATCAGGACCTGAGCTGAAACCAAGAGTTGGACACTTAACCAACTGAGCCACTCAGGCGTTATGAAATCTGATTAGAGAGGTGAAAAATATAAATTATTTGTAAGTAATATTTCAGAGTAATTTAGCAAGCTTTCTGCTATCTTGGCTTTATAAAACATTTCCCCCACCCCCTTCAAAAAAACTAGCAGTTAAGTTGGTTAGGGTTTTAGTTCAAACTTTCTAACAAAATTTAATGCAAACTGTTGCTTTATTTCCCTCTTCCAGTAATAATAATAATAACACTTCACTTTAATGAGGTACTTTGAAGTTTGTAAGATGATTTTCCATAAGGTATTTTATCTGGTTCCCAGTATAACTTTGTTTTGAGATTAGGTATGCCAATAGCTGAAGCAGTTTGCTCGAGGTCACAAAGAAATTAAGGTAGAGCTACGTAAAATATAAAAACTTATTTTTGAAATTTAAATCCAGGGATTTTCCTACCTTACTTTGTGGGCTACTTACTGGATACAGGAAAGGAAGGAAGGAAGGAAGGAAGGGAGGGAGAGAGGGGGAGGGAAGAAAGAAAGGAAGAAACTAGGTCCAACCAGTGGGCATCAGTAAAGGCCTGCAAATATTTAGTGATTCTGATCACCTCTCACTGAAGCCTAATGCAGTAACAGCAAAGAACAGCACCACCAAGAAGGAAAATCCAGACCACCTGCACCCACACGCCTCTCTCTCCCTCTCTGCTCAGGGTCAACAGGCAACATGGTCTGTTTGCAACAACGCTCGCTGAAAATTAGGAAATGGCAGTTATTTAACAAACTTCGGCTGCGAGAATAGACACCGAATAATCCAAGCTAATCCTCTGGGTTTCAGGCTGGCACTTGACTCCATGGCCTAATTGCAATTCCTCAAGTTGCTGCAGGAGTCATGTTCAATCCTAACCGACATCAGTGTCGAGTGAGAAAATACTGATGTCAGTTACAGCATGTACATTTAACTGGGGCTTCAGAAGGGAGAAAGAGACACTAGGAAAGCAGTCGCAGGTGGTAAATGGCAGGGCCCAGAACAAAAAGAACTTGGTTCCAGCCCCACCTCTGTTCTTTGCTAGCTCTGTGAGCTCCAGAGAGCCCTTTCACCTTTTTGTGCTTGCGCCAAGAAAGATACCATATCGATACATGTATTAATGTCTCATGAGCCTTAGGGCACAAAATAGAATAATAAACACGGAATCATTTATAAACTCTAAGTGCTATACATATACAAGATAAAAAATTAATGTCTCCACGAATTGAGACCATGCCAAGTACAAGTACATAAAATCAAGTCTTTTTCAACTCAAATAAAATTAGCATAGCTGGTAGGATTGCTAGACTTGAATAAATATTAATTATCTACAGTGTGAAAACCCTATGCTAAAAGATCTAAAAGACGCCAAGTTTCGGAATACAGAGCCCTTACCCCTAGTATATACGCGTATCACACTTGAGAAGGCATAACTTTACAAATATAATTCAAGAGACAGACACATGGCACTGTGCATGTGGGTAGGGTACTGGGGATTTAAAGGAAGGAGGAAACACAGTGAGGTGGTCCGGGGGAGAACTTCACAATCAAGGGAGCATTTGAGCTGGTCCACGAAGTGGTTATTTGAGCACGTACACGCTGGGGAAGGATATGCGAAACTGAAGGATGTTGTGAGCCAAAGCTAAGCAAGCAGGAAAGGGGTACAACAACCTGTCTGAGGCGACTCCCAAGGAGCAGGCTAGTGGGGAGGCAGCCTGGAGTCTCGGGGAAGGCACTGAGTACGGAACTGAGTGGTTGGTCAACAACATCTCAGGCTGCAGGGAGCCCGTGAGAAACTACAAGCATGGGAGTGACGGAATCAGAGCTGTATCCCAGGAAATGGAATTTTGCAGCAAAGTGTGAAGGGAGTTGAAGTGAGGAGAGAAAACTTGAGGTAAGGAAATCCGTGAAGACGATATTGCATTCGTTCAGTAACAGGTAACAAGATCTAAGTGTGAGAGGGGGCAATGGGAGGGAGAGGATGATGGGAGATGATCATCTAGCTCTATAACATTGATGCACGTACAAACGTCTCTAATATCTATGAAACTGACAGGTAATGTGCTCATTTTAAAATGGCAGTAAGTCCGAGATGATGCTCCAGATAATTTAATATTACATTTAATAATGTAATCTGTTAAATCGACAACAGGCGCCTTGAAAATTATCCTAAAACCAAATCTTGACACGTAATTAAGAGATGGTGACCAGCCGGGTCGAAAGCCACTTTATTGGTCTTTGTAACGTAATAAATACTTGCTCCTGCCCATCTTGGAACTTTCATCATCTTTCCTTATCTGGCTTACTTAATTTTAAATGTCAGTTTTCACATCACTTCCCTTGGGAAGCCATTGCTTATCCTCAGACTAAGTGAAGTGGTCCTTCTATGAGCTGTGCCAGGAACCTGAATTTATGCTATGTTGCTTAATAGCCCGACTTCTTCATTGGACAATCACTGCCATGAAGGCTGGGATTTGTCCATTTTGTTCTACCCTGCACCTGGCTCAGCACCTGGCACCTCGCAAATGCTTAATTAATATTCCCGGAAGTAATAAATGCTTTATATTGCATGACAGACTCTTCGATATGCACAATCCTTGTCCGACCCAGTCGAACTCACAGGTTCTGTCTCGTGAAGTCAGCTATCCCCCCTGGCCACAGAGGGTCAGGGCAGATTCTCTGTGACTTGGTTCACTTGAAAGACAAGAGGTGTCAGTTTGCGGTAATGGGAGCAAACCTTTCCCTCAGCAACTCCATTGTCAAGAGCAACCCCCAATCCCTACAGGATCCAAATATACATCTGTGTCCTCCCAGGAGCTCACCAGGGGATCTTATTTGTATGAGCATATGAAACTGACTGGCAATTAATTTGATTTTGCACCTGCTTAGGATCACTTCAGGGCATTGCCCTGAACTCCAGGAATCAATTTCTTTAAAATACAGCTTTCAGAAAAGTAGGGTTGCCTCTCAAATGGCTACTCACACTTTCGTGAACAACGTTCACATTTACATCCTTTATGGGATATAACGCTTACTTACGTGTTCTAAAATTCCTTATTTTAGACACACGGGTAGAGTGCTGGGTCAAACATCATAAGCATTATTAAGGCTAACCTTTGTCGTAGACACTTCAGACATATGACTCGAGTCTCTCATTGGCTCTCTGAGTTGGTCCTATCATTATACACATTTCACAGGCAAGAAAACAGAAGCACAGAGAGTGCTGAAACTTTTCCAGGGTCTGTCTCTTATAGTTGTAGAGCCAAATAAGTGGCAGAACTAAATATGAACCCATCAGACACCGGAAAATTCTTCCACCAAACCCACCCAGATTTGTTTCACCCACATGTCAGTGTCCCAGAGAGAATAACCACAGAGGGTGGGAGTCGTATGTGTAGTTCATGTTTCAGGATTTTTGACTCTTACTCGCCACTGACTCCCTGAACCTCGGCACGTATGGGGCACAAAACAAGTACTTATTGATGGAATGCGGTCCCTGTGACGTTAGGACGTCAGGACACCACAACTTCCTGACCCTCAACATGACTCCCAGTCATTCCAACCCAAGTTACCGATTGCAGAGAGCACAAAGCTGCAGCCCACAGGCATTATTGTTTCCCCCTTGGCTGCTGCATGGTTTTAAGTTTTAATTAGCTGTCAAGAGTGAAAAAGAGGAGTATTTTATATAAAAATCTGGATTTCTTAATTCTCATGAAAAACTGGAAGATCTGGCAACCTCCACCTGTATTCTGTAAGGAAGACAACCAAAGTGACCTGTGGTCGCCCTCTTTCTATGGGCACACATGTCATTCTGCCCTATTCCTCACCATGTCTTTAGATCAGTGCACTGGCCCTCCATAGCTGACCATTGATGACCTTACAACTAAGCAGTTTCACTGATTGATGTTACTTGCCTGACCCTTGGAGGCACACAGTCAGCTTAGATCTACAGTAACTACGATCCCAGCCTACAGTCAGGTCATTCATAATTTCAAGGAGTCCCAGGAAAACCATCAGTGTCGATTCTGGAATTTGCGTGCTCACCTCGAGGTTGATCCCTCAGCCTTCAGGAAATCAATCTGTCTTGTCCTCTGTGCCTGCCCAGTGGCTTCCTTCATCCTGTTCACTCCCTCCCAGGCTTTCTTGCTGTCTTGATTGTAACAACTACCCTGAGGTTGGTGATCATCAGAGGGAGACCTCCAGGGCTGACCCATCTCCTAAGTTCGGGTGATTGTAAGCTGTTTCCTGTAACGTCTCCCCCTGCGTGTATCAGAGACCCCTCCACCTCAGCATGTCCAAGCCTGAAAATGCATCTTTCTCTGTAGGGTCCTCCCCTGTGGGAGCTGGGTGTTGGTGGCATCCTCTTAGCTGCTCACAGCGGAAATCTGGGTGTCTCATGCTGTTCCGCCTCTCATCGTTATCACATGCAAATGCTGAAACCTGAGACCACATCACTTAAATGTTTCTCAGGCCCATTGTCTCTTGTTGGAGCCTCTTAGCTCCCAGCTGATCCTCTGTAAGAGCTGTTCTCACGTCCAAGGCTTCTCCAGGGCTATCCTAGACAGAAACATCAGAACGACCAAGCTAAAAATTGAATGCAACTGGGTAATCCCGACTGCTTAAAATCCATCAGTCCGATGACTTTCCTTTTGCCTTGATCTAGCGTAGAGGACCTCAATGTTCAGCACCCTCCACTACCACCCCATTTCCAGACTGAATTCCCACCCCATTTTTACTTCCCTTTGGTTCCTCAGCAACACCAAACTGCTTTGGGTTCCCTGGGTAAACAATAAATGGATGACTGGAATGATCTCTGGGGTGATATAAACATAAATGGACACTTTTGTAAGACATTCGTTCATGGACATTCGTTCCAGCAATGGAAGTCTGTTATTTAGTCAAAAAGAACTTGCTTGACCTTTCAAAGTTAGACATGGACAATTGCAGATTTTTTTTTTTTCCTTCAGTAACGCTCATTCAGTTCCTTTTCTTCCCTCCATCTTTGCCTGGCTAATTCCTATTCAGTATTTAACACTCTGCACAGTTAAGTTCTTCTGGAAGCCTTTGCTGAAACTTGTAGTGTTTCCCACCCCCGTCACTCACACACATGTGCACACCCACACACCTTCCCATACACACACACACACACACACACACAGGCTGGGGGGGTTTGGTCCCCTTAATATATGTTCCTCCTAGGGTCTGTCCAAACACTCACCATGGAATTTAATACATCATATCTTAGTTATCTTTTTACTTTCCTATGTCCATTCCTAAAGACTAGGGGGGCGCCTGGGTGGCTCAGTCAGTTAACTGACATTAAGCAACCGACTTATTTTTGGCTCAGGTTATGATCTCAGGGTCATGAGATCGAGCCCCATGTAGGGTTCTGAGCTGAGTGTGGATCCTGCTTGGGATTCTTTCCCTCTCTCTCTCTCTCTCTCTCTCTCTGCTCCTCCCCTGTTTGTACTCTCTCTCTCTCTCTCTCTCTCTCTCTCAAAATAAATCAATAAAACTCAGGGCATCTGGGTGGCTGAGTCCAGTAAGCGTCCGACTTCAGCTCAGGTCATGGTCTTGCAGTTGGTGAGTTCGGGACGGGTGTTGGGCTCTGTGCTGACAGCTCAGAGCCTGGAGCTGCTTCGGGTTCTGTGTGTGTCTCTCTCTCCGTGCCCCTCCCCTGCTCATGCTCTGTCTCTCTCTTTTAAATAAATAAACATTTACGGGGCGCCTGGGTGGCGCAGTCGGTTAAGCGGCCGACTTCAGCCAGGTCACGATCTCGCAGTCCGTGAGTTCGAGCCCCGCATCAGGCTCTGGGCGGATGGCTCAGAGCCTGGAGCCTGTTTCCGATTCTGTGTCTCCCTCTCTCTCTGCCCCTCCCCCATTCATGCTCTGTCTCTCTCTGTCCCAAAAAAAATAAATAAACGTTAAAAAAAAATTTTTTTTAATAAAATAAATAAATAAATAAATAAACATTTAAAATTTTTTAACAAATAAATAAAACTTAAAAAAAAAAGACTATGTATTATGTTTCTTTGATTCCCCAGAACCAAGCAGAGCAGTTCAAAACTACTAAATGAACTAATGGATGAGCAAACAAATGATGGATGACAAGTAAAACATAGATCAGATGCTAAAAAACAGGTTGATATTCAGGATAAATTGAGGTGGAAGCCATTCTAGTCACCAGTTTAAGATCAGGTGATGTTTTTACCACCCTAATTGCAAAACCAATGCAAAATGTGCTAAAAAGTTAAGTAGTTGTGTGCCTTTTCTTTTTGTGCAAATGTGGTAGTGTTTGTAGACAAAGAAATAGCATCCCTCTCTCAGAGAGATAAATTGATCTTTTAATATTGACCGACTTTCTGTAAATTCGTAGATGATGTAATCACAATTATGGAGTAATGATTTCCTACCACTGCCTCCAGCTGCCATTCACAGCAAATTATTTACCAGAATTTCCAGGTAGTAAAAGCAAATTAGGTCAGCGCTACATATAACATATGGTAATTGTTAGGCACAATCTCCTAGATTATTACTGTAATACCACATTTTGCATCCATATAAACATAATCTCGATGATAGCAGCATTACGGAATTTGATGTTCAGCAGTGATCTCAAAACAGAAATAAACAATGCTCCCCTGTTTATAGAACAGACATAACTGGAAGAGATGTGTTCAAAGGAAAAAATACATTAGAGGATTATTACCAAAATGGTTAAAAAATAAAAACGTGTTTTAACTCTAAATTCTCTATGGTTGGATATGAGCAAGTATATCAAAGTTGATATATTTTTATGGTATTAAATGTAATATTAGAATCAATTCTTTATTTTTTTTTTTGAGGGAGAGAGAGCGAGAGAGCACAAGTGAGTGGGGGGCAGAGAGAGAGGGACAGAGAGAGAGATTCCCGAAGTAGGGCTCAAGTTCACGAAGCATGAGACCATGACCTCTCATGACCTCAGATACTTAACCGACTGAGCCACCCAGACAGCCTAGAGTCAATTCCTAACTGTAAGTTAAAAATTTGGTTACCTGCAGGTATGTAACACAAGGAGGAAAAATTGTCTCCATTCCTCTATAAAAGTAGCATGATAGAAAGGTCTTCTTATCATACACACTCTGTGTAATGAGCTTTGTGGATGTGTCCCTATGTAATTTTAGAAGAACTGCTTATCCCCAACCAAATAATAGGCTCTCTTAAACAAATGTTGTTGAGCAAATGTCTTACTTCCAAAAGTTGCTACCTACTTAATGGTTATACATCCCAGAGATATCACTGGTTTATTCTTCCAGCAAATGCTTATTGAGCCCTTAGAATCTGTTCCAAGTCGGCAGTGGTGAAAAAGAGGCATGGTCCCTTCTCTTGAAGCTTAGAGTCATTATCCCGATTCTGTAGATGAGCTCATTGAGAGACAAGTACTCAGATTCTCATGGTGGGGCTGCTATAGGCATTCTCTATGTAGAATATCATTTATGTGAACTGAATACTAACTAGTGAGACAAATAGAATGTTGTGTAATTTTTTTAGTCTGTGGAAGCTGGAGATGGTTTATATAATCTATTCTTACTAAATACAACTAAACACTGGACATTATATGTAAAACAAGTAAGAAAACTCTAAAAGGTGTAGAGAAATAGCCAGACTAGATAGAGACTTTGCTATCCAATCAACGGCACAGCAGTGAATTCCGCGAGCTTTCTTTTTGCCTCATATATCCCAGGTTTGAAATATAATCCTGGCAACCTAGAAGTGCCAATGGGCACAGACAAAAAAAAAAAAGCCCCAAGAAAAAAGATGAGCTGAGTGGTATCCTAGCAAGACAGAAAGCCTTTAGATAACAACTGGCCTCGTCCAGCCAAATACCGTGAAAAAATACTGCCATCGCACTCCTACTCACCAAGCAAGACTGAGTGGGGACCCTAGGTGTCCCTGCTAGTCAGGCTGTAATAAGTTGCCCCAGAGCCTGTAGGATTGGTTACCTGGCAAGTAGGGATGCTGGACTTTCATCCCGACCGGGCACTAAACACTTCCCTCCTCTCAACCCTTCCCCATGTCGTAGAGCGCCGGACTTCCACCCTCCCCCAGCAGTAGTGAAGTAGCCCTCTTCCTTCAGGGTAAACCTGACGAAACAGGTACAGAACTTCTCTGCTGAACATTACAAACATTGAGGTAAAGGAAGTAAAGAAGATCTAAACAAATGGAGCGATTTACTATGTTCATCAGTGTTAACACCCAACATTGCAAAAATGTCGGTTCTTTCCAAATCGATATATGGGCCTTATGCAATTCTTACCAAAGTCTTAACAGGATGGTTTCTAGATATAGATGGGATTGTTCTAAAATGTATATGGAGGGGCACCTGGGAGGCTCAGTCGGTTAAGCGTTCGACTTCAGCTCAGTCACGATCTCGTGGTCCATGAGTTCAAGCCCCGAGTCGGGCTCTGGGCTGACGGCTCAGAGCCTGGAGCCTGCTTCCGATTCTGTGTCTCCCTCTCTCTCTGACCCTCCCCCGTTCATGCTCTGTCTCTCTCTGTCTCAAAAATAAAGAAAAAAACGTTAAAAAATTTAAAAAATAAAATAAAATAAAATGTATATGGAAAGGCAAAGAGACTAGAATAGCTCAAACGATTTTTGAAAATTAAGAACAAAGTGGGAGGAATTAGCCTATGAAATTTTACGATGTATAATATACCTACAATAATTTTAAAAAATTTTTTAATGTTTATTCAGTTTTGAGAGACAGATAGAGACAGAACACAAACAGGGGAGGGGCAGAAAGAAGAGAGAGACCCAGAATCCGAAGCAGGCTCCAGGCTGTGAGCTGTCAGCACAGAGCCCGATGCGGGGCTCCAACTCACCAACCATGAGACAGTGACCTGAGCAGAAGTCTGCTGCTTAACTGACAGAGCCACCCAGGCGCCCCTCCACAATAATTTTTAAATGTTTATTATTTATTTCGAGAGAAAGAGAGAGTGGGAGGGGCAGAGAGAGAAGAAGAGAGAGAATCCCAAACAGGTTCCATGCTCAGCATGGAACCCGACATGGGGCTCGAACTCATGACTGTGAGATCATGACCTGAGTGAAAATCAAAAGTCATATGCTTCACTGACTGAGCCACCCAGGTGCCCCAAGACTGTGTAATATTGATGGAAGGATAGGTCCTTAGGTCAATAGAATGCAGAAAAGGCCCGCAAATATGACCAACTAATTTTCGACAAGAAGTAAAAGAACCTCAAAAGACTAAACATAGCCTTTTCAACAAATGGTGCTAGAGCAACTGTATATCCATAGGGGAATAAAATTCAACCTAAATTTCAAATTTTATACAAAAATTAAGTCAAAATGGATCACAGGCTTGGGGCGCCTGGGTGGCGCAGTCGGTTAAGCGTCCGACTTCAGCCAGGTCACGATCTCGCGGTCCGTGAGTTCGAGCCCCGCGTCAGGCTCTGGGCTGATGGCTCAGAGCCTGGAGCCTGTTTCCGATTCTGTGTCTCCCTCTCTCTCTGCCCCTCCCCCGTTCATGCTCTGTCTCTCTCTGTCCCAAAAATAAATAAACATTGAAAAAAAAAATGGATCACAGGCTTACATGTATAATGCAAAACTACAAATCCTTCTGAAAATGACACAGAGGAAAGAAAATCTTGAGAGCTAGACCCAGGCAGAGAATTCTTCACCTTAACACCAAAGGCGAATTCATAAAAGGAAAAATTGATAAATTGGACTCCATAAAAATTAAAACCTTTTGCTCTGCAGAACACCCTGTTAAGGAAAGGAAAAGACAAGCTACGGGCTGGGAGAAGATGTTTGCAAAGCACATGTCTGACAAGGACTAGTATTTAGAAAACAAAGGTCTCCAAACTCAACAGTAAAAAACAATCCAACTAAGACGTGGGTGAAGGACGTGAAGAGCGTTTTACCAAAGACCTATTCAGATGGCAAAGCAGCACATGAAGAGATGTCCAGCATCATTAGCCTTTAGGAAACTAGAAATTAAAGCCACGATGAGATATTAACTGCACGCCTATCAGAATGGCTGCAATAAAAATAGTGACCCTTCTCTCTCTCTCCCTCCCTCTCTGCCCCTTCTGTGCACTCTCACACTATCTCTCTCTCTGTCAAAATAAACAAACCTTAATAATAATTATTATAATTATAAATATAAGTATATTATATATAATTATTATTATGTAATATACAATAATATAATAGAAGTAATAATTATTAGAATTATATTTATATTATAAATATAAACATATTATAATTATTATTATGCAAATGTCAAATGACTCAGCAATTGCAGTCCTGGGCATATCCTAGGGAAAGTAGTTCACATAAAGAGTTATATACAGGGGTGCCTGGGTGGCTCAGTCGGTTAACCATCCAACTTCAGCTCAGTTCATGATCTCACAGCTCGTGAGTTCGAGCCCCGGGTAGGGCTCTGTGCTGACAGCCCGGAGCCTGAAGCCTGCTTTGGATTCTGTGTCTCCCTCTCTCTCTGCCCCTCCCTCACTCCTGCTCTCTCGATCTCAAAAATAAAAATAAACATAAAAAAATGAGCTATATACAAAGGTTCATAACAGCTTTATTCATAATACTCAAAAACTAGAAACAACCCAGATTTTGTTCAGTAGGTAAATGGCTAAACAAACATATGATTCAATTTATGTAACAGTCTTGAAGGGACAAGATCCTACAAATGAAGAACAGATCCGTAGCGGCCCAGGGTTAAGGAGTGGGTAGAGACAGAGAAGAGAGTGTAGCTGCAAAAGGTCAATGTGAGAGAACCTAATGTTAATGGAACTGTTCTGCATCTTGATTGCATCAGTGTCAATATCTTGGTTGTGATTTCGTACCATAGTTTTGCAAGATGCCATCATTGGGGAAAACCAAGTAAAGGGTATATGGGATCTCTGTATTATTTCTTTTTTAAAAATTTTGACTGAGGGGTTCCTGGATGGCTCAGTCAGTTAAGCCTCCGACCTCGGCTCAGGTCATGATCTCACAGTTCATGGGTCCGAGCCCCATGTCGGACTCTGTGATGACAGATTGGAGCCTGGAGCCTGCTTCAGATTCTGTGTGTGTGTGTGTGTGTGTGTGTGTGTGTGTGTGTGTCTCTGCCTCTACCCCGCTCGCACTCTGTCTCTCTCTCTCTCTCTCTCAAAAATAAATAAACATTAAAATAAAAAATAATTTTAACTGAGATGTAGTTGACAAATAATATTATATTAATTTCAGGTGCACAACATAGTGTTATGTAGTGGTCACCACAGTAAGTTTAGTAAGTGACCCTCTGTCACCATACAAACATTATAATATTATCGACTATATTTCCTATACCATACTTATTTATTTTGCGACTGAAAATCTGTACCTCTTAATCCCCTTCACCTATTTCTCCCATCCCCTCACCCCCTCCTCTCTGGCAAACACCACTTTTTTTCTCCGTATTTATGAGTCTAACTTTGTTTGCCTGTTGGTTTGTTTTGTTTTTTAGATTTCGCGTAGAAGCGAAATCATATGGTATTTGTCTTTCTTTGTCTGACTAGTTTCACTTTGCATTATACCCTCTGGGTCTATCCATGTTGTCATAAATGGCAAGAGCTCATTCATTTTTATGACTGAGTGATATTCCATTGTATGTACGTGTGTGTGTATCACATCTTCTTTATCCATTCACCTATCAATGGATGCTTGGGTTACTTTCATATCTCGCCTATTGTGAATAAAGCCATAACAAACATAGGGGTGAATGCATCTTTTTAAATTAGTGTCTTTGTTTTCTAACTGCATGTGAATCTACAATCATCCCAAAATTAAAAGTTTAATTTGAAAAGTATTCATAAAGCTGTTGGATTACATAATAAGTCAACTATGGTAGGAGTGATTGGACCTTGATTCAGTGGAGAAATAATCAGGGTTGCCCCCGATGAAGTTTAGTCTTCTCCCTGGGAGAAAGCAAAATGGTGTTAGAAGAAAGAACATCTAAATGCCTCCCTTTGCTTTATATAGAGAGAAAAGCTTTTAAGTGATTTTAATTGACAGAATTTCTTTCATATCCGAAACATCATTAGACTATGTAACTCCACGTATAGATTGAATGCAAATTCATGTCAAGTCAAAGGAATTCAGGATCAGAGTTCAAAATGCTTTTAAATGATAGTATTAAATCATATCAATAACTACAACTAAAGATCAATTACTTTGGCCTGCTGAGATTTTAGGAATGTAGGTGATTTTAAGCCTGAGCACCCCTTCCATTGTTCCTATTATTTTGAGCATGAAGGGTACATGCCTGTCTACGTTGTCCAAGTGAATGCTTGGTTAGCGTTTTTCACTAACATCTGAAAAATAGATTGCGTATGCAACTTCTTAACCCTCTGAATGCTTTATCACCACACAGGTTCATCTGAAATTGTACATTGCAGGTGCTGGCATAACATTTTTTGTATTCACTTTTCCTCATCTTTATATACTTCCTTCTATAGTTTTTCTTCAGTGAATTTTTGGAGAAACTAACAAAATACTCAAGAAAAACTCACTATTTCCTCATAAGGTGCATTTCTTGGGTTGCACCAATGAACTATTCCAGCATCTGACTGAACGGAATGAATTTTCTTCATGAACTGGATAAACAAACTCATTAATGGTTCATCCAGTCATGCCCAGGTGATATTATGGGTTATAGCATTTAGCTCTTCCTATAATTCAAAATGCTATCTGTCTGTAGTTGCAAAGATTAAATTTTACCCAGGAGGAAGGTCACCGCAATCCAATCGTGGTGCTGACAGCTCGGAGCCTGGAGCCTGCTTCTGATTCTGTGTCTCCTTCTCTCTCTCTTCCTCTCCTGCTCGTGCTCTGTCTCTCTTTCTCTCCAAAATAAATAAAGATTAAAAAAAATTTTTTTTTAAGAACATGAGCTCTGGAACCCAACTGCATGATTTGGAATCTTAGCTCTACCATTATTTGCTGTGTGACTTAAGGCCAACTATTTTAACTCCTCTGTACCCTATCTATAAAGTGAGATCACTTATAGTACCGACCTCCTAGGGATTTTGTGAAGATTAAATATTTGTAAAGCTCTTAAAACAGTACCTAGCGCAAAATAAGCACCGTGTAAGTGCATATTTTTTCACCCCTGAGCTGTTGCAAACCATTTACTCCTTGTATGACCCTAGTAACCAGTCTGGCTTTGTCTCCAATTGGAAAAAGGCAATAGTGGTTGGGGGTCAGGGGCGAACAGGGAGAGGCATCATGGGGAAGGTTCGTTGGTATTGGCAGTAACCTTTATTGTATGCTAAGTGATGGGTGGTTCAACATATATACATGCTATCTATTGTCATGTGAATATGGAAACATTGGGAGGGATATGAAGTTCTCAGAAAATTCCATTTATCAGAGAAATTACACTATTTACATCTTTTTTTATTCCCCTTTCTTCCCAAAAGCCTCCTTCTCTAACGGCCTCCCTTGACCTTATTTTCATCAGCTTTCCCAAACAAAGGACAGCTCCCTTATCTCCTTGACTTTATCTCCCTCTTAATATCACAGACGGGCAAAGAAAAGGGAGATCATGACATGTTTCCACATGGGTCTTTCTGTGGTTCACCCAAGACCCTCTCAGCAAGGTAGCAAATGGATTCTTCATCCACTTCCCTCCTTCGTGATCGACCTTAAATCACTCTTCATTGCCTGCCCTCCACATCCAACCTTCATGGAGACAAACCACCTCTTAAGGAAGCACTGCTTTTCAGTTTATTTAAAATAGTTGAAAATGTCCATTTAAACTACAAATTTATTTTTGTAAGTATGCATGGCACTTTCCTTGCAACAGCAAAGTTTTGTTTCCAACCCAAGAATTATTTCTGCCCATTCAAAATATGGAGGCAAAACTGTAACACAGAGGAACAGAGCTAAATGTTTATAAGTGTCATTCATTGCCTTACAATTTCTTAAACGTTAGTTAACCAACAAGATTTGCCTTGGAATGCTAACACATAATAGAGGCAATTTTTGTTTTCATTAATGGCATACAGTAATAGTGAATCTGTACAGCATTCACTAGTGATTTCACAGTTATCTGCCTATGGAATCCAGGAGTTCCCTCTATTATAAGTGTTACTGAACAACGGTTGCTGTAGGAATGGACAATAATAACAAATCATGAACTCAAGCTTTATTTACTTTTTTATACTCTTATTTTTAAGACCACCAATTTAAGTGAAATGTATGGTCTTATAGGTCTGCTGATAATCATTTACAGATGAAGAGAAATTTGAATGTCTATACATCTGCGTCTAACCCCCCTGAGTGCCACCCCCCGCCACACACACACACCCCAGCCAAGAGAAAAAGACATGGTCATCTCTCCAAAGGGAGAAACATTCCTTGAATGAATGAAATCCTTTGGGCAGCCCCTGGGTGGCTCAGCCAGATAACTGTCCAACTCTTGATTTCGGCTTAGGTCATGATCCCAGGGTCATGGGACCAAGCTCCGCACTGGGCTCCGCACTGAGCCTCCTTCTCTCTCTCTCTCTCTCTCTTTCTGTCTCTCCCTACCCCTCCCCCTGGCTCACTCTCTAGGAAGGAAGTTAGGAAGGAAGGAAGGAAGGAAGGAAGGAAGGAAGGAAGGAAGGAAGGAATTTTGGAAGGAAAGAAGGAAGGAGGGAGGGAGAAATCCTTTAGAAAAACAAGCATAATTAAAAGGACTGAGGAGGGGCGCCTGGGTGGCGCAGTCGGTTAAGGGTCCGACTTCAGCCAGGTCACGATCTCGCGGTCCGTGAGTTCGAGCCCCGCGTCAGGCTCTGGGCTGATGGCTCAGAGCCTGGAGCCTGTTTCCGATTCTGTGTCTCCCTCTCTCTCTGCCCCTCCCCCGTTCATGCTCTGTCTCTCTCTGTCCCAAAAATAAATAAACGTTGAAAAAAAAAAAAAGACTGAGGAGAAGAAAAGGACCTAATTGTGGGGTAGACACTCAATAAATGCTTGTTAAGTGAAGAATGGGAAGAAGGGATACAACAGATCAAGAGTCCAGTTGGTTAAATAACTATCACCAGAGAAAAATCTGATTTAAGATGTACTTCCTTCTTTATTTAAAATAGTTTACTGGGGCACCTGGGTGGCGCAGTCGGTTAAGCGTCCGACTTCAGCCAGGTCATGATCTCGCGGTCCGTGAGTTCGAGCCCCGCGTCGGGCTCTGGGCTGACGGCTCAGAGCCTGGAGCCTGTTTCTGATTCTGTGTCTCCCTCTCTCTCTGCCCCTCCCCCGTTCATGCTCTGTCTCTCTCTGTCCCAAAAATAAATAAACGTTGAAAAAAAAATTTTTAAAAATAAAATAGTTTACTGACTTTAAAATGTGTGTGTGTATCTCATAGAATATGATCAATCGTGACCTAAGCCAAAGTCGGAGGCTTAACTGAGCCACCCAGGCTCAACTTATAGATCAACTTACAGATCCACTAGAGTATGATCAACTTATAGATCCACTAGATAAATTTAAAAGTGAACCACAATATGAAACTATAGTATATTTTCTCTCTATTCTCTAAAACTTGTAACATAACAAATTTGCCAAGAAGGGCGTGTTGCTAGCTTAACTTTTGGTAAATTTGAATCAATGGAAAATCAACCAGTGGAAAATGGTTAAATGCAGCTTTGCAAGCATCTCAGGAAACAACTTAATGTGAATTTGAAAACCTTCACTTTGGCTGCTTCCGCTTGATACTAAACACACATATATATATATATATATATATATATATATATATATATATATGCAAATCGCATTCAAACTGTTCAAATATTAGTTAATTGGATGAAATCCAATCACAGTATACAAGCCAGATTGAAAATGAGATTTCATCCTGGGACTGGTGATATGAAGACAAAAGCTACACCTCAATTAACATGCACAGAATAAACAGTCCTAAGATTTTAGTTTTATCATTATTATTCATCATACGGTGTTTGCAAACAGTCTCCTGTGGATGTGTTGGACTTACGTGTATAAATCTGTTCATGGTAATGGGATTTCTGCCCACTCAGTGTGGTGACGATTAACCCCCCTGTGTTTCTGCTTAACTGCTTCTTTATTTGTTCAGTGGAAGGGCAGTTTAATTCAAAAATTACTTGCGCAGTTTTACCGTGCCTGCTTATTTAAGCCCCAGGGCTATCCTTGCCTAGCTTCCGAGACTCTGTGGGGGGCCCTCATGGCCAGCTGTCCTCTTCCGGGCACTTAAAGGGGGGCTCGCCCTGCAGCCCATTGTTCGGCTACTCATCTTACAAAAATCAATGAGAGTTCACTACGCATTCACCATAAGCATGCTTATGAGCACTTCTAAGTCTAAGATACGTTTGTACTTTTGAAACCAGGGCCATTCACACACAGCCAATGGTGCTGGAAAACTTAGTGGGTGAAAACACACCCCCATCAGCCCACCAGAGTATGCACCAATCCCAGCCCGAGTGTCACCTGCTCCGGGCTTTCCCAAGATGCATGCATTTTACCTCGGTTAAAACATTCCATCAGCTTGTAGGGTTAATATATTGGTTTGACGACACATTAACTAGGATTAGTTTGAATTTTTGACTTGCTAATTAATCCCCTTTGGGCCCTAGACAGAGAAGGGGTCTCTTTCCTTAGAATGGAGTAGGATAGAAGAAAGCATCACTGAGGAGAAGAAAGGAGGTCGATGTGAAGCTTGGGGCATTTCTTGGACCCTGTGAGTCCCCTAAGGGTGGTGTGCAAAGCAGCATAAAAACCAGCGTATGGGGGCGACTGGGTGGCTCAGTTAAGCCTCCGACTTCGGCTCGGGTCACGATCTTACGGTCGGTTCATGAGTTTGAGCCCCACATCGGGCTCTCTGCTGTCAGCGCAGAGCCTGCTTTGGATCCTCTGTCTCTCTCTCTCTCTCTCTCTCTCTCTCTCTCTCTCTGTGCCCCTCCCCCACTACTGCACACTTGCTCTCTCTCTCAAAAGTAAATAAATAGGGGCGCCTGGGTGGCGCAGTCGGTTAAGCGTCCGACTTCAGCCAGGTCACGATCTCGCGGTCCATGAGTTCGAGCCCCGCGTCGGGCTCTGGGCTGATGGCTCAGAGCCTGGAGCCTGTTTCCGATTCTGTGTCTCCCTCTCTCTCTGCCCCTCCCCCGGTTCATGCTCTGTCTCTCTCTGTCCCAAAAAAATAAATAAACGTTAAAAAAAAAAAAAAGTAAATAAATAAACATTAAAAAAAAAAAAAAAGCCAGCATGACTGCAGCCGAAGGAAAGGAAGTTCCAGACAAATTTTGCTCATTTCATAGTCTGCTCATTCTGCCTACAATCAGACCTAACAGACATCCTAACTTTTTAATCCACTCAAAATATATACTTAGAGATGAGTTAGCTATGCCTGAAACCTTTGGCGGGTCCCCAAAGGGCTGCTAGCATTCTGTGGAAAACTGGAACGCTGCAAAATTTTCTGCACCTTGAGCCGCTCAAAACAAGTTGCCTTGTTACAAATCATGCTTCAACACAGAGTATTTTTCTCAAATGCTGCATACGTATCAAATGCATATGTATCATATTCCTTACACACTCAAATCTACTATCTCCGTGTTAATCTTTAACGCACAAGCCGTTTTGTGGCTTGGGTTTTGAAACGAACCATGTAATGCATTCAATCACCAACATTTTTCTTCTTAAGACAAATTAGCGGGGTCTTCCTGGAGTTCCCCAGAATGCCTAGGTGCTTTACTTTGGGGCGCTGTTTTTAATAACAATACTTAGCCAACCCAAATTTAACCCTTGAGAGTCCTTCAATGCTACAGTCAATTAAGAAACGTGTGTGTCACTGATATTACAGTTCTGCTAAGAATAGTCCGCAGATGTGCTTTTAAGTGAAGAGGGATTTAAAAATAAATGTATTTGACAAGTTGCTGATCAGAAGCCTATATTTACCACAACCGAATTAGAACAGTATTGCACAGAAGTTGAAGTTTATCCTGGAACATTCATGAGGTGTGTTCGGATTTGACCTCGGAAGTCTTTTTCCATTACTTTAGAAAGACATTTTGGCTTCTTTGGGCCACATTTTTCTCTTATAACTCAAAAAAGGACTTTTTTTCCACACGGTCTTTTGACCTGTGACCCTCCACATTGACTATTTATTGCCCAGCACCTGTCATCAGAAATGCCTGGTCCTTAACATTGTTCATATTCCTACCAATGCAGATGACATAAAGGAAACATTTTTTTTTCCTAAAAGCCAAATAGGTAACTTTACATAACCCTAAAATAAATACTTAATTTTTTTTCAAATAAGATTAAACAATAAACTGTGGCGCTTTTAAAGTTGCACACATGAGAAGGGGTCAAATACTACCGCTTTAGATCACAGCGACTCCAGATCTCTACAGCGGGGACAGTTAGTAAAACTCCGGCATTAAGCAGGAGGCCTCCCTAAGCTGGAGGAAATCTGTGTTTCTGGTCTCCCCTGCAGCCCCTCCCGAGCCTTCAGGACCACAGACAGTGGGGTGTATATATACACCTTGCAGGGCATTCTTCACTGTCACATGATCAGACAACCAAACTGAGTCTCCATTTTTTGAGCTAAATCCTGCCTTTCTTATAGAAGATTGCGGGAGAAATAGAAAAAAACGAGTAGCAGACTGTATGGGGAAAGTAGTAATAATACAGTTTGTTATGCTATCACGTTCAGTTGTGGAGCTATTTATAAAAGCAACTAGGTCAAGCAAATGTTCTTTGTTCTAAACACACACACACACACACACACACACAAGAAAGGGCTGGATCCCTTGGGGCGCCTGGGTGGCTCAGTAGGTTGAGCGGCCGACTTTGGCTCAGGTCACGATCTCACGGTCCGTGAGTTCGAGCCCCGCATCGGGCTCTGTGCTGACAGCTCAGAGCCTGGAGCCTGTTTCAGATTCTGTGTCTTCCTCTCTCTGACCCTCCCCCGTTCATGCTCTGTCTCTCTCTGTCTCAAAAATAAATAAACGTTAAAAAAAAATTTTTTTTTAAAGAAATGGCTGGATCCCATGTTTCTGTGCACAGTGTTCAGAGGTGACCGGCCTGTAAATTGCTTCTCTTCTCTGAGCCCTCATTTCCTCATCTGCAAAATAAAGGTGTTGGACTTGATTACCATCATGGACTGTCCAAGGTTTAAGAGCTGAGCCATCTAGAGACCACTGATGGTCTGGCTGCTAGTACATCTGAGCCCAGGGTCTGTGCACTCTGAGAGGGTTGTCGAACGTGTATGTCTGTGCTCAGCATTTTTCATTAATTGCATGGTTATTTCTGCCATATCTAGTTTTCTAAACAAGGAAGACGAATCTAGAGTACACAAGTTATGGAATTTGTCATTGCTGCTTAGCATTCAACACAGAGATTAAAGATCAAATATGGGTGCTTCGTAGTAAAAAAAAAAAAAGTTTGTAAAGGAAGTTAGTTATCCATAAAGATATTGATAGCAAGATTCTGATATCCAACCTCAATCAAGAGTTGATTTTAGAAAGAAGCTTACCCAATTTGCTATATTAAGGAAGGAGGTCTCTAGCCCAAGTCAGATTTAGAAATTTACATGTGATTTTTTAATCAGGGTTCAGAAACAATCCAGTCAGTCGTCTAGAGAGTCTGTTCTAATCTCAAGGGTTTATAACATGAGTCCAAAGCTTCCTTTATTGTAATTAGGTTCCCAGTCACCTACATGGTCAACGTTAGAGCCTTGTTGTAAAGAAATCCCACTAGTCCCCCCATATTATATGGATCTGAGAATGTGAATGAGATGAGGAGAGGAACAAACACTTGTTGAGTGCCTGCTGTGTCACATGAACAATGCTAGTTACTATACATACATTTTTTTTTAATGTATTGGAAGGCAGTATTTCATACTGGTAAAGATATGGGCTCTGAAATCAACTGTCTGGGTCAAAGCCATCCATACTATTCAATAGCAATAAAATGTAGGCATGTTAGTTAATCTGTAGATGCTTCAACTTCCTCGACCATAAAATGGGAATTTTCAATGATATCTTAAGGTAATTGGGAGGACTAAATAAGATAACGCTATATACTTGGATATAGCAAGACATAGAAAACATAGAAACATAGAACATAGAAAATACCCAAGCAAAGTTCACAAATAATAGGTCTGCGTGTATTAAATATTCATGGCTAAGAATCATTTTGCATGTGGCTTACAGATATAGGCCTGATCGGCAATTTTTATGTGCGAGCAACAAGAATAAGAAATTTTTAAAGGAAAAGTCAATAAGAATGAGATTGTTTTTAAAGAAATGTTAAATGAGTGACAAAGAACAAAGATGCAGACATGTGAAGAATCATGAGACACCCCCCCCCTTTTCCAGAAGCTAGGAAGGGGCAGAAACAAGATGAATGGAGTAAAACTGAAAAGGTTCTGATTGTTATCGTAAGAGAAGATGTGATAGCTGAGCAGCTGAAGAGAGGTTGGACCCAGAATGACTCAGTGCTGGGACACTGGGGGCATATTACCAGATGAAAAAGTTAACTTAGGTCTGAACTCAATTCAACGGGGAACACCTAAAGCGATGCACCAAAATAGCTTTGCATGTTCAGTGAGCAGTGACTCAGAACAGCCTTCTTCCTGGCCTGAAGGTGAATAAAATATGGAAATCGGAAGCAAAACACAAAGAGAGGATAAAAAAAGACAGAGGCTTATAAAAGAAGATGCCAAGGAATGAGCCCACCCAAATCAACTTAAAGAAGGACCAGTGGTGTTCAATGCCAGGCAACATGGCCTATAATACAGCTAAAGAAAATGTTGGATAAAGTATATTTTAAAATATCAGGGCATAGCTGAGTTGACAGGAATGTAAGAACAAGAGGGGCTACAAACAACAAGAAAGACTGATCCAGAGCAGTGACTATGAAACTGGTTTTCACACTGAGAGCATCTGTTTATCCCTAGGGGCAAAGAACCTGAATTTTAATGAGTCCATGTAGTGAAAAGGGCCAATCAGAGATTCCCGCATAGAGCCAGAACCCCAAAACGTGGAAAAACCAGAGCAGAAAGGGAGTAGGAAATATAGGAAACAATCTGCAGAGAGGAATTTGAATGGCTCAGTCTAGACTCTGAGAAGAAAAGCAAGTAAGGCTGACATGTTTCCTATGAAAACTTCCAACCACCGGCTCAATCAGACATGGACATGTGTCTTAAATTTACATTAACTGTGGGACATGAAAATCCTCAAGCTAAAAATTTAGTTGAAAGTGCCATGGATTGATTTATTTTCCCCCAAACCCTTGTAAGAAGGAAAACACAAATGTGCTCTGTATCCATGCCTCGAGTAATGCCCACATATAAATTCCCAAGGAACATGAGGTCCCTCCTAGCCAAAATTCCCTGAACACACAAGAAAATAAGCCACCATGAGTGAGAGTCAGAGACTTCAGAACAGATCTGCTAAATCAGCAGATACTGGAATTATTAGGGCCAAAATATAAAATAAGGATTTTTAACATTTTCAAAAAATGAAATGGTGCAGAAATAAGAGACAATCAGGCAAAGTAGGACCAAATAGAATGCCTGAAATACTGAAAAATTAAAATTAAAAATTCAGTGGGTGGATTGAACAACAGACTACGTACACCCAATTGGTAAAGTAGAAGAGAAATCTGAAAAATGCAGCACAAGGAGACAAAGACATAGAAAATATTTTTTAAATGTTAAAATGTATAACAGATGGAGTAAAAATGGATTACCATATGCCTAATTGTAATTTCAAAAGAATACACTAAAGAAAATTAGGGATAGGCAATACTTGAAGAGAGAATGGCTGAGAATTTTCCAGAGTTGATCAAATATGTCTATCTTCATATTCAAGAAGCCTAACAATAAGTCTTAAGCAGAATGAACATAGAAACAACTAGAAACAGCGTAGTGAAGCTCCAGGACACCAAAGAAATAAAGATAAATAGTGGAATATAAGGAGCCAGGAGGTGGGAGGAAGGAGAACAAAGACAGATTATTTACAAAGAAATCAGTTTTAAGACAACTGGGCTCTCAAGAACAGAAATGGAAGCCAGATGATGTTAGAATACTATCTCCAAAGAGTGGAGAGCAAAAAAGCTGTCAGCCTAGAAATGTTTACCTAGTGAAAATATGTTTTAAAACAAGGGCTAAATAAAGACATTTTTACAACAAAAGAGAAATTTTAATATCAACACAACCAAAGGAAGTTATACAATAGGTAGAACAAGAATGATTCCATGAAGAAAATGTAAGGTGCACAAAGGAAGGGTGAGAGGAGGTGAAAAAAGAGATGACTAAACAAATAGTGTTGGTATTAAATAGTAAAAAAATAATGCCTGATTTAAGGGATTTCAAATTTTGAGATAGAGATAAAATCCTGAAAAAAATAACAGCATATAAATCTGGACAAGGTGATCAGACTTAAAAGATGTTATGGTTGGGGCGCCTGGGTGGCTCAGTCAGTTGAGCGTCTGACTTCGGCTCAGGTCATGATCTCACGGTCTGTGGATTTGAGCCCCGCCACGGGCTCTGTGCTGACAGCTCAGAGCCTGGAGCCTGCTTCCGATCCTGTGTCTCCCTCTCTCTCTCTGCCCCTCCCCCACTCTCACTCTATCTCTCTGTCTCTCAAAAATAAATAAATGTAAAAAAAAAAAAAAAAGATGTTATGGTCTGGGAATTATCTGAAAGGAAGGCAAACATTTTGATTTAAACTTCAAGTTAAATATGCACGTTAAGATTTCTCAGGCAACCTCTAAAAAGAATATAGAGTATATAACATCCAAAATAGTAGTAAGAAAAATAGAGTGATGGGGAGATATTAATGAAGCAGAATGATATAAGAAAGGCAGAAAATGAAAGAGACAAAGAGTAGAGCAAAAATAAAACATTAATTACATGGTAGAGAAAAATACAAATACATTGAAAATAAAAATGGTTGTAAATGGACAATTTAATCACCAGTCAAAACACAAGAATTTTCAGACTTTTTTACAAAAACAATACACCTAAAATTCAAGGACTCAAAAAGATTAAAGGGTAAAAATATAAAAATATATATACAGAAAGTGGGTGCAATTATTCAATTATCAGGAAAAATAGAAAGTTTAAGTAAAACATATAACAATAGAATGTAATTACACTTAAAAAATAAATAAATCACCAGGAAAACTGAATAGTTATAAACTTATATGCATCTAATAATATACCAATAAAATATAAAAGGCAAAGGTTTTCAGAAACATAAAAAAAAAAAATGACAAATCCATCACCAAATCAGACTTTAACACAGCTCTCAGTAAATAATAGATGAAGTAGACAAAAATGAGGAAATGCATAGAATATTTGAAAAATATTTTAAGCTTGAGCTAATAATGGGCATATTTGAAACACTGCACTCAACTAAAAAATACACATCCTTTTAGAGTACACATGAATCATTTATGAAAATTGACCAATTTCTAGACCATAAATCAGATCTCAATATATTTCAGACTTGGTTTTACACAGATAACATTTCTGTAACTACAAAATGATATAAATCAGTAGAAAATATCAGTAGTAATAAGTATCAGTTTAAAGGTATACATCTGAAAAATCAAAATCAAGACCAAAAACAACCATGGGTCAAAGTGTAAGCTATAGTGGAAACTGGAAAATAATTGGAGTGCAACAATAATAAAACATTGTATATTACTGTGAGATATAGCTAAAGCAATGTGTAGAAAGAAATAATAAATTTTAGAAGAGTATATTAGAAAAAAAGGCTCAAAATTAATGAATTAAGCCTCCAAATTAGGAAGTTAAAAGAAAACAGATAAGCCCAAGGACAATAGAAAAAGATGAGATTATAAATATAAGAACAGAAATAAATAAAATGGAAAGATACATGACAGAATATTAAGAAAGAAAATGTTCTTTCTTTGAAAATAATAATTAATTGACAGATACCTAAATACTCATCACAAATGAAAGAGGAACACACAAAGTTTTAAAAGGAATGAAAAAGATTATCAATATACATGTTGAAGAGAAGGATATTATCAATAACTTTATGCTTAAAAATTTGATAACTTGGTTAAAATGGACAAAGTTCTAAAAATATCAATTACTGATTCAAATATGAGTAGATACCACTTTGCCCACACTAGGATGGCTAAAAACAAGAAAACAAACAAACAAACAAAACCCACAAAAAACAAAAACAGAGAATACCAAGTATTCACAAGGATGTAGGTAAATTGAAATCCTTGCATATTAATGATGGGAATGTAAAAGGATGTAGTCACTTTGGAAAGCAGTTTCACAATTCCTCAAAAAGTTAAGCAAAGAGGCATTCCATGACACAACAATTCCTAGGTATATATCCAAGAGAATTGAAAATATATGTCTACCTAAAAACATGTACATTAATATTCATAGCAACATCTTTCATAATAGACAAAAGAGGGAGGGAACATAAGTGTCCATGGATTAATGAGTAGAAAAACCAAATGTGGTATATTTTTACAATGGAATATTATTCAGCCTTAGAAAGGAATGAAGTGCTGATACATTCTACAACATGGATGAACTTTGAAAACACCTGCTAAGTGAAAGCAACCAAAAAGATTACACAATATACGATTCCATTCATATGAAATGCCCAAAAGAGGTAGAAAGTGGTTGTCATGGGCTGGAGAGAGGGGAGGATACAGAGTAAATGCTAATAGGAACAGTGTTTCTTTGATGGGCAATGAAAATCTTCTGGAATTAGATGGCAGGGATGGTTGTACAAGATTGAACTATACACTTTAAGAGGTGAATTTTATGACATGTGAACTATATCTCCATGAATAAGGGGGCTTGAAAGTCTGAATGTTCCCATAACCACTAAATGGATTAATTTGTAGAGTCAAATTTTTCTACAAAGTCAACAAACATCAAGCTCATTTGGTTTTATAGCCGAATTCTACATCTTTAACAAACTCTTTAAAGGTGAGGAAGTGAATGCCACACAACTTATTTTATTGTACTGGTATATCATAACTAGTATATGTATACTAGTATATACTAGTATATCATAACTAGCATAACATTATCCTACTAGTATAACATACTATAAAACAGCAAAGAAGTTGTGAGAAAGAAAATTATAGGACTTTCTTTTTCTTGAACATAGACACAGAAATCGTAAGCAAATATTAGCAAGCTGAATCCAACAACGTATAATAAGACAACTCTCTAGGGCCAAAGACTAGTATCAAGTTAACACATTAGAAAATATGTTATTATAATATATCACATTAACAGATTAGCAAAAGACAAATATCCCAACAGATGCAGAAAACCTGCTGATAAAGTTCACAATTAGTAGTGATGAGAAGGACAAATTTCCACAGCAAAGATCACGCTCAATGATTGAATGTTATTTTTAATTCCCTAAGAACAATAGACAGAGGATTGAGAAATAAAAACAAACACAGTGTATAGATTTATGATTTGTACATTTAATAAAAGCACAAAAAAATATATGGGCAAATTATTAGTTATTCATAGTCCAATAAAATTGATGAATATGAAAGCAACATGCAAAATTCAATTATATTTCCCTCCAGCAACAATAGTTAGAAAATGAAGTTTTCAAAAAGAAATGATGTATTTAAATATATATATATGTATATATAAATCACAACTAACAATAGAGTTATAATATGTGTAAGAATTAAGAATCTGACTTCAGAAACATTGAAAGACTTAGAAATCCATGTGGAAAGATTTGATAACGTAAAGATGTTATCCCCATACAATATATAGATATAATGTAATTCCAATAACACTTCCTGCTTGGTTTTGTCTATATACAAGGTAACTCTAGAATTTATACAGAAAAACAAAGACTAGACAATAGTCAAAATATGACCAGACATCACAGCTGAAAGAAAACTCTAAGAACTAAAATTGCAAAGCAATACTGCAGGTATCAGTAAAAAGATTAATGAAACAAACAAAATAGCCCAGAAATCGACATATGCATATATGCATACCTGATACATGTCAGACTGGTCTTCATAACACTGATAAAGGAAGGACCCTTTCTGATTTAGGGATTAGATATACATATAAAAAAATTAAAATGAACTTGTGCCTCATAACATAAAATAAAAGCAATTCAGGATGAATAAAAATATGAAAGGCAAAATTTCAAAACTTTAGAAGAAAATATAGAAAGAAAACGTTTATGGACTAAAGGCATGGATGAATATCTCATAAGGATACAGAAAATGAAAACCATAAAGAAAACAAGGCATAAATTCAACTACATTAAAATGAATGACTTCTGTTCCATGAAAAGACCTCACAAAAAAGAATAAGACAAGTAGAGAAGTGGTAAATGTTTGCAAGATATATAATTGACAAGGGATTAGTAACCCAAATATATAAAGAATTTCTATAAATCAATAAAATAGATAAAACGTTTGATCATTTCACGGACGAAAAAATACAAATTACTAATAAACTTTGCCAAAGATGCTCAAATATTTTAGAAATCATTAAAATACACATTAAAACCATATTCATCAAATTGACAAAAATTTACAATTTACACAGTATCAAAGAGTCGGTGAATATGTAGAGTTATGGGAATTTTCATACACTGCAAATGGGAATGTACATCATACTTTGGAAAACAAAAGTTTGGCATTACTTAATTAAAGTTTAACAGGGGCACCTGTGTGGCTCAGTGGGCTCTTGATTTTGGCTCAGGTCATGATCTCACAGTTCATGGGCTCAAGCCCCCACTGGAGCCTGCTTGGGATTCTCTCTCTCCCTCTCTCTCTTTCTCTTTCTGTCCCTCCCCTGCTTGCACGTGTGCACCCTCTCACTCTGTCTCTCTCTCTCTCTCAAAATAAACATTTAAAAAAAAATAAAGTTTAATAAACACCTAGTCCAAAGACTCGGCAATTCCACTACTATACATTTACATTAGAGAAATCCTTGAACACGTGGCAGGAGATAAGTACAAGATTATTCATAGCAGCGGCGTCTATAATTATGACAGAGCAACCTAAATGCCCCTTAATTGTAAAGTGGAAAACTAAAAGTTGCAATATATAATTATATCATTTTCATTATCTAATTGCCATGAAAACGAATTAATGAACCACAGCTATATTCATATAGTTTTTAAAAACATAGCATCAAGTGGAATGGGAGAAGCAAGTCACAGAAGGGCACTATACCCTGATTATTTTACATGCATTTAATTTTATATAAAGTGACTATATATAAAAGTACCCCCATTAATATGAGACTCCTACTGAACTAAAGAAGGCTTGCTAAATATTTCTTCCCTCAAAGGAAAAGTCCTAGAAATCATGGATTCAACTTTCTGGCCCAAAATGACATCTTCTAGAGTATATTTTTGGACCATGAACAGAAAGGGCAGGTGCCAGCTGAGGAGGAAGACTTGAATGGGATGCCTTCTCACTTAGCCTGATGATGAAGCACGATTACCCCCAGTCAAATCAGAAAAAACGGTCTGTCCCGCTCCCAACGCACCAAAAGTCTTTGACGGATGGCAAAAACAACTTAAAAAGTAATTGTTAATCCCAGTGAGAGTAGCAAAAACATTATTCATGGTATTTTTATTCACGTAGGCTGCTCTTCTGTATCTGCTATGCCAACCGCATAAGCCCAAGTGCCCGAACAGAAAAGGCCCCAACTGCATGCCTGCGAAAATCTTTCAAAGAGAAGTCTCCTTGTGCTGTCTGGGGCTCTGAACCATTTCTGTGTGAAGGCCTGAGGGATCCCAGTGAGCCAGGGGCAGATTACTGTCCTCAACTTGCAGCCTTTCTGTTTCTGTACTTTGCTCTACTGTCTGTCTTCACCCCCCCATGCCTGGTTCAGCCTTCACCCTTAGGAATGTACAGGATAGGTGGCCTGAAGGTCCAACTCACCATGACCTGGAGATGCCTGGCTGAGGACAGACTAATCTTGGGGCTCATGTCTACATGCTACAGGGGTTTGTGGGGCCCAACATTGGCAGGCTCGGCAGTTCCTCCAGAATTTTGGCACTGGGAGAATCATCCAAGAGCTAGACTGAAATGAATCTGCTTTACCTCACCAATTCCAGCAGGAGATCAGCAGTAATTCCACTGTGATAAGCTTGCCCAGTAAAGTTGTGGGATAGTGGCTTCATATATTCGCCATCAAATAACCTATTTGGTGACAACCGAGCCCTTTGCCAGTCAGTTCCTTCTGGGAGAGGATTCCTCTCCCTTCTGGATTCCTTCAACTGTCTAAGGAAATGGCCGCCTGCTTGGATCAATCAACACCTACAAAGTGAGTGACAGAGAGCCTCTAGAAAGCAGCCCCTTACAGAAAAGTATACTTTGTTCCCCATTTCTGTTTTTGTTGTCAAAAACCTCAATCCCTCTTTTGTGAAAAATGGGATAGGAAAAAAATCCAATTTCCATTAACCTCAGAGAAGACACTTAGTCTTTCTTTCACCCAATTTTTTGAGATGATGGTATCCTATCTGGTTGGGGTGGGGGGGGGGGGGAGAAAGTAATGCTTAAAGTGGGGAATAAAGCCCCTAATGAGAAAAATGCACAGATGGAGACCTATGGGGACCATCTATCTGGACAAGAGTTGCACGGTTGGCCAGTTATGGGACGGTCAAAGCTAAATCTAAGAATGTGCTAATAGTTGAGGCCAGAGAGCAAAGAAAAATATTAGAAACCACTTTATGTGGCAAGAATGGAAAGAGAATATGACTTAAATCACACAGTCAAATCTGTGCATCATTCCAAGATTGAAATCATAGCCTACAGATTGTGCACTCTTACCCCCAGTGCTCTTGTTATGGGCTGAGAGGAGAGGAAGTGAAAACAGAAAATGAAGTCTAATTTTCTAAGAAGGTTGGCCAAGAAAGAAAGGAAAGAGCAAGACTCCCCTTGACAAGTGTTTTGACAGTACATGGGATCCCTATCTACCATTATTATCATTCTTTCCTTGAGAGTTTGTTGGGTGCCATGAAATGGCCCCAGTCCTCTGCGATCCAAAAGACAACCTCACAGGTCTCCCTTCACAGAAAAGAGACTGCTGGTCATCGGCATTTTTCAGCTCACAATAAAATTCAGGCAAGGTACATTTTTTGTTTCTTGAGATTTCTGTAGACTTTTGAGGGACAGCCTTGTCCCATCCCAAGTCTATTCTACTTGTAAGGGACTCCTTACATTTCCATGTGTGTTTTCTCTTTAGCAAAACAATTGGGAGTTGGAGACTGGGGAATTTAAGACTTCCTTAATTCCATTCTGATGCTGGGTTTATTAAACTATCCATTTTGAAGGAGAGTCACATTAACCCCTCAGAGTGAATGGCTCCTGTCTGTCAGACACTCTTGGTAGGATATCAGTCAGCAAGTGGATTACACTAAGCTGCCGCTCTCACTCTTGAGATTGAGTCAGCCCTGGGTACCAAGCTCCCTGGCAGGATGCCTGTCAAAAAGAACAGTAAAAGTAGGAACAGCCAAGCTTGTACAATTTTGCAGTTCCTTTCTTCTTTCAGTGTATTTTTAGGCTGGCAGACATCAGTTTTCTTTTCTATGCTTTATACATTTCTATTCATAAGCCTGGCATTACCAGACAATTTATTAAACTTCATTTTATTCATATAAATAGTCACTGCTCTGGAAACGAGTAACTCAATAAAGTACTCATCTTCCCATACACCTGGACTTCTTGCCAGAGAACAAGACGCACTGTGTACAATGAAATGAAAACCATTTTGTGCAAAATAAAACTTAGCCTTGAAAATGGAAACATTTCTTTTACAAGTCATTGATTAAGGGGATCGTGGCAATCGAAATGAATCCAGGCAAACCCATGCTACTGAAATGTGGTTCATTAAATCAAAATCTGCTCATCTGTGTAATGTCTAGCTCAGAAGTTAGATGCTTTGATCAATAGAAAGATTGTGGTTTGGAGAGTAGATTCCAGGTGGGGTTTGGTAGCTAGGGCATTTTATTTATTTCTCTTTTATTGGGACTCTGCTCTTTAATAAAATGATTGTAATTCCTGGTTTTCTGGTTTCTTACCCAGCATTTATTTTCATCACCATAAAGAAGATCTTCCATATGGCCTACCCAACAGTAATCAACTGAAATGCAATGTTGGCCAACCGAGTTTGCTGGAGTTTTGCTTCGTGTATTAGGGATGATGCTTGAGACCAAATATGCATGCTATGTCTTGCTCATAACGTTATAAAGAACCATGGTGAGCCAGCCATGTATACAGATCAGGAAATCCAAGAGGGACAGTGTAAGGATATGGAGCCACCTCTGGTCTGTGATCAAGAGCTTTACAGACCTGAAACAGTGCTCTACACTGGGCTCTTCTAGTGACTCTAAAATCCAACTTAATGATTTGTTTAACATATGAGTCATAAATAACTTGAACTTCCAGCCATGGTAGTGCTAAGAGCTCAGCAAATCCTCTCAGGGGAAAAGCATGTATAAAACTAGAAAAATTATGAAAACAATATTTTAGGACTCTGCAAATTAACAAACGGCAGACAACGAGCTGATATTTACTTATTCTTGAAAATTTTGTAGCGTTCCAGGTAAGGGCAGCGGGAGTCTGCGACCTTCTTCACAGAGACCATTCTCATCTCTCATTCCAAATCAAACAGGGAGTTCAGCAGTTTTACCAGCCTGAAGTTGACCATGGAAACCATCATTTTTGGTGCCAGATTTGGGTGGGGGTAGGTGGGTCAAAATCCCTTAGTTTGGTCCACTAAAAGTGGCAAACCCCGCAGGGAACCAAAGAGGAAACCTGTTTAGCTTTTGCAGGCAGAGGATGCAATCCTAGTTGGGGCAAGCGACAAACCAATGAGAAATTAAACAGGGAAAACTTGGATGTGAGAGATCCACGGAAGGATTAGATCCACACGTTCCTGGCCTACTGGGAACCAATACACATGTGCAGTGGAGACTTGAAGGACCCTGGTGGGAAGTTATAGTTAAGGCAGAGCTAGGAATAGTAGAATTCTGAATGTGCTTCCTGACCCACACAAAGATTGGTTAGCCGAGCGTAAAGCCTGATGAGCTCAAAGTGTTTTTTCCAGTTTTACTAAAAAATGATTGACACGTAGTGCTGTATGAGTTTAGGGGGCGCAGCATGATAGTTTGATTTACATATATTGTGAAGTGATTATCACAATAGGTTCAGCTAACATCCATCATCTCATAAAGATACAACATAAAGAAAAGAATAAAAGAAAAAAAATATTCTACTTGTGATGAGAACACTTAGGATTTACTCTCTAACAAGTTTCTTATATATCACACCGTAGTGTTAGCTGTAGTCATCATGTTGTACATTACACCCCTAGGACTCATTATCTTATAACAGGAAATTGATTTAAGTTTATTTATGTATTTTGAAAGAGAGAGAGAGGGAGCAGGGGAGGGGCAGAGAGAGAGGGAGAGAGAGAATCCCAAGCAGGCTCTGCACTGTCAGCACAGAGCCTCACGCAGGGCTCAATCTCACAACCCTGAGATCATGACATTGGCTGAAATCAAGAGTCGGAGGCTTAACCAACTGAATCACCCAGGTACCCCTCAGAAATTTTTACCTTTTGACCACCTTCCTCTAAGTAGCCTTGCTCTCAGCCCCAACCTGTGGTAGCCACATGTCTGATCTCCTTTCCTATGAGTTAGAGGGAGAGTTGTTTGTTTGTTTGTTTGTTAGATTCCACATATAAGTGAAATCATACAGCATTTGTCTTTCTCTATATGACTTGTTTCACTCAGCATAATGCCCTCCAGTTCCATTCATGGTGTCTCAAAATGGTAGAATTTACTCATTTTGATGGCTGAATAATATTCCAGTGTGTGTTGTATCTCAACTTCTTTTTTTTAATTTTTTTAATGTTTATTTATTTTTGAGAGAGAGACAGACAGAGTGCAAGCAGGAGAGAGTCAGAGAGAAAGGGAGACACAGAATCTGAAGCAGGTTCCAGGTTCTGAGCTATCGGCACAGAGCCCAAGGTGGGGCTTGAACTCACGAACCGCAAGATCGTGAACTGAACCGAAGTCGGAGGCTCAACCGACTGAGCCACCAGGTGCCCCTATCTCAACTCCTTTATCTATTCATCCATTGATGGACACCAAAGTTATTTCCATGTCTTGGCTATGGTAAATAATGCTGCAATGAACATGAGGGTGTAGCTATCTGAGTTTGTGTTTTTGTTTTCTTTGGACATATTCCCAGAAGCAGAATTGCTGGATCATATATATAATAGTTCTCATTTTAATGTTTTCAGGATCCTGAATACTATTGCCCATAGAAATTTACAATCTCATCAATAGTGCACAAAGTTTTCCTTTTCGCCACATCCTCACCAGCATTGCTCTCTCTTGTCTTTTAGGTGGTGGCCATTCTAACAGACATGAAGTGATATCTTATATGGTTTTAATCTGCATTTCCCTAAAGACTAGTGATGTTGAGCATCTTTTAATATACCTATTGGCTTTTTGCATTTTTTTTTTCTTGGAAAAACGTCTTTTCAGGTCCTTTGCCTATTTTCTAATTGGTTATTTGATTTTTCTTTTCTTTTTTTTTTTCTTTTTGCTATTGACTTGGACAAATTCTTTATCTATTTTGAATGTTAACCCCTTATCAGATATACAGTTTGCAAACACCTTTTCTCACTCTGTAGGTTGCCTTTTCACTTTGGCAGTGATTTCCTTTGCTGTGCAGAAGCTCTTTAGTTTGATGTCATCCCACTGGTTTATTTTTATGGAAAATAAATTTCCAAATGGAAATTCTAGAATTAAAAAGTATAATAATCGATATGAAAAATTTATATTATGGTCAATAGCAGATTTGAGAGGAAAGAAGAAAGTATCAATGAATTGAAAGAAAGATCAATAGAAATTATCTCAGTCTAATTAAAATAAAATAAGATTTTTATAAAATCAACAGGGCCCCAGAGATATGTGGGACAATGTTAAGCATCCCAACATATATGAAATGAGAGTGCCAGAAGGAAATGATGGAAAGGAAAAGGAAAAACACATATGTGGGAAAACAGTCACTAAAATCTTCCCAGATTTGATAAAAAATAATCTACAAATCTTAGAAGTTCCATGTATCCCACATAGCAGAAACAACAGAATTCACACCTAAACATATCATAGTCAAGCCTCTGAAACACACACAGAGAAAAAAATCTTAAAAGCAGCAAGAGAAAAATCACTTACTATTTACAGTGAAACAATATGATTGATGACTGACTTAGCACTAGAAACAATGGAGGCCAGAAGGCAGTAGAATGACATAGTCAAGTGTTAATTTCAAAAACAAAAATAAAAGCCCATCAACCAAGAATTCTGTAACCAGAAAAACAATTTCCCAAAAAATGAAGGCAAAATAACATATTCCAAAGCAACAGAAACTGAAAGAATCCATTACTACCAGGCCTAACCTACAAGTAGTATTTTTTATTTATTTTATTTATTTTTTAATTTTTTTAATGTTTATTCATTTTTTGAGAGGGAGAAAGAGAAAGAACATGAGCTGGGGAGGGGCAGAGAGAGAGGAAGACACAGAATCCGAAGCAGGGTCCAGTCTCTGAGCTGTCAGCACAGAGCCCGACACAGGGCTCAAACCCATGAACCGTGTGGTCATGACCTGAGCCTAAGTCAGACCCTTAACTACCCAACCTACAGGTAGTGTTAAAGGAGCCCCTCAGGCCTAATAAAATGTTCCCAGACAGAAACTTGAATCAATAGGGAGAAATGAAAAGCACCAGAAATGGCAGATATATAAGTGCATTAAAAGACATTTCTCTTAGTTTCCTTTCAAAATAAACTTTAATAATAATTGTAAAACTTTTTGTTGACTATGTAATGTATAAATGAAATATAAACGTGTGAATGTACATATATAAATGAAATATGTGTGTGTAGGTAATAGCACACAGGAAGAAGAGAGAAATGGAGCTATATATTGTTAGCGGAGTTACTGTCTCTTACTAGAATTAAATCAGCATTAACCTGAAGTAAACCACAATTAAATATACATATTCCCTTAGTGTAACTAATAAGAAAATAACAAAAAATATTCAACAAGTTAACAAAGGAATAAATATGATACACTAAAAAGTATGTAACGCACAAAAAAAGGGACAGAAAAACAAAAAGTACACGAGACAGAAAACAGATACCACAATGGCAGGTATAAAGCCAATCTCATCAATAAACACATAAAATATTAAGGAACTGGATGCTTTATTCATAGGCAAGAAATTGTAAGACTGGATAAAACAGCAAGATCCAACCACAATCAGGCTACAGGAGACACTCTTCAGATTCAAAACCACAACTAAGTTGGAAATTAAAAGATGAAAAAAATAGACCACACAAACAGTAACCATTAGAAAGCTAGAGTGGCTATGTCAACATCAGACAAAATAGTCTTTAAGGCAAAGAGACTTTACCAAATGCCAAGAGGGATATTTCATAATGATAAAGAATCAATTAATCAAGAAGATACAACAATTATAAATGTATTTGTACCTAACAGCAGAACCAGAAAAACATAAGCAAAATCAACATAATTGAAAAAAGAAATAAAAGTCAATAATTATGATTGGAGATTGCAATATTCTTGTCTCAGTAACTGAAAGAGAAACTAGATAGCAAATTTGTAATTATATAAAGACTTGAACTGATTTAATCTAGCTTTTTTTTTTTTTAACGTTTATTTATTTTTTTGGGACAGAGAGAGACAGAGCATGAATGGGGGAGGGGCAGAGAGAGAGGGAGACACAGAATCGGAAACAGGCTCCAGGCTCTGAGCCATCAGCCCAGAGCCCGACGCGGGGCTCGAACTCACGGACCGCGAGATCGCGACCTGGCTGAAGTCGGTCGCTTAACCGACTGCGCCACCCAGGCGCCCCGTAATCTAGCTTAATATATAAAATACTGCACCCAACAACAGTATAATACACATTCTTTTCAAGTACATGTGGAATATTCTCTAGGATAGACCGTATTCTGGATCATAAAACAAGTCTCAATAAATTTAAAAGGTTGACATCAAAGTATGTCCAACCACATTTTAATTAAATTAGAAATTAACAGAAAGCAATGTGGGTAATCCCAAAGTATTTGGAAATTCAGTAACACATGACCGCATAACCTCATAGGTCAAAGAAAAAAAATGCACGGGAGTTTGGAAAAACACCTTGAATGAAAGTCAAACACAACATATCAAAATTTATGTGGTGCATCTAAAGCATTGGCTAGAGGGACATTTCCAGCTTTAAATATTTTATATTAGAAAAAAATATCTAAATTCAGTAATTTAAGCCTCTAAGAAGATAACAAAAATGAAATGGAATCAAAACCAAATTAAGCAAAAAGGAAATAATAAAGAGCAGAGAAGGGGCACCTGGGTGGCTCAGTCAGTCAAGCATCCAACTCTTGATTTTGGCTCAGATCATGATCTCACGGTTAGCGAGCTGGAGCTCCATGCCGGGCTCTGTGCTGTCAGCACAGAGCCTGCTTAGATTCTCTCTCTGCCCCTACCCAGCTTGTGCGCTCTCTCTCTCTCTCTCTCTCTCTCTCTCTCTCTCTCTCTCTCAAAATAAACAGTAAAAAAAAAAAAAAATAAAGAGCAGAGAAGAAAGCAATGAAATATAAAGCAGTAATACAACAGAAAAAAAAAATCAACTAATCTAAATATTGGTTCTTTGAAATATCAACAAAATTGATAAGCCAAGACTGACAAAGAAAAATGAAGACAGAAATTACCAAAATCAGGAGGAATAAAAGTACAGATCATACCACAGATTATAAGGAAATATTATGAACAACTTTATGATAAAAAATTAGACAACTTAGATGAAATGGCAAAATTTCTTAAAAGGCACAATTTAACCAATCTCTGTCATGAAGAAATAGAAAATCTGAATAGATCAAGTATATTAGTTTTCTATTGCTGTGTAAAAAATTACTACAAAATTGGCATCTTAAAGTGATATCCATTTGTTATCTCAGTTCTGTGGGTCGAGAGTCTGGGTAGAGTTAGCTGCGTTCCCTGCTCTGTCTCACAAGGCTACAGTCAACATGGCAAAGGGCTGGTTTTCATCTGGAGGCTTGACTGGGGAAAGATGGCATCTAAGCTCATTAAAGTTGTTGGCAGAATTCATTTCCTTGCTGTAGTATGACTGATGGCTCATTTCTTGCTGGCAGTCAGCTGGAAGTTGCCCTTAAGTCTGGAGACCATGTGAAGTCTCCTGCCATGTGGTCCTCTCCCACTATCTCTCACAACATGCCAGCTTCATTCTTTTTTTAATGTTTATTTTTGAGAGGGGCGATGGGCAGAGAGAGAGGGGGACGAAGGATCTGAAGCAGGCTCCGTGCTGACAGCAGGGAGCCTGATGTGCGGCTCAAACTCACTAACAGCAAGATCATGACCTGAGCATAAGTTGGGAACTTAACTGACTGAGCCAACCAGGCACCCCACCAGCTTACTTCTTTAAGGCCAGCAACAGAATCTCTCCTCAGTAAGGACCCGCTTCCTCTTTTAAGGGTTTTTACCTGATTATTTCATGTTTAAAACCGTAAATCAACTGATTTGAGACCTTAATTATGTCTCCAAAACCCCTTCTCCCTTGCTTTTGTTATAACATAACCAAGCCACAGGAATACATCCTGTCAGATTCACAAACTCCCCCTCACCCAAGGGCATGTATATCATGAAGCAGAAATCTTTGAAGCATTTTCTAATTCTTTCTACTGCTTCAAATAAAGACACCGAGTTAGTATTTTAAAGTCTTCCCACATGTAAAGGGACAGGTCCTGACAGATTCTCTGGTGATGTTTGAGAAAGAAATAATACCAATGCTATACAAAATCATTCACAAAACTCTAGGCAGAGGTAATACTCAGAACCCATTTTTATCAAGTCAGTATTATTCTAATATTAAAACCAGACAAAAATATCACAAGAAAACTACAGAATATGTCACATGAACATATACACAAACTCCTTAACAAAATATTAACAAAATTAGGGACAGTGAGTAAGTAAGGATTGTTTCAGGAAAGGAAGGCTGGTCACATGATCATTTCAATTTATGCAGAAATAGTCTTGTTAATGTCCAATACTCAATCCAAATAAAGTTTCTGTGCCTAGGTTAGTAGTATTGTACCTGTACTGATTTTCTATTCTTGACAATGCACTATGGGTGTGTAAAATACTATAACTGAATGAAATTTGATGTAGGGTGAACAAGAACTCTCTGGACTGTTTTCGGAACTTACTATGAGTCTTAACCTTTCCCAAAATAAGAAGTTATTTTTAAAAATCCAGCACCATTCACAATAAAAACTGTTAAGTGACTAAGAATAGTTCTCAATCTGATAAGTGCATGTATAAAAAAAAAACCATAGCTGACATCATACTTAATGGTGAAATTTTGAATACTTTTCATCTAACATCAGGAACAAGGCAAAGATGTCTACTCTGGGATGTCCACTTCTGTTCAACATTGTACTAGCCAGGACAATCAGGCAAGAAAAATAAATTAAGGGTATACAGATTGGAAAGAAAAATTAAAACTATTCATTCACAGATTACAAGATCTATATGTAGAAAATCCTTTAAAATCTACCAAAAATATCTATTTAAACTTGTAAATGAATTTAGCAATGTCACAGGATACAAGATCCATATATAAAAGTAAGTTGTGTGGGAAATCTCTGTACCTTCCACTCAGATCTTTCCATGAGCCTAAAACCACTCTAAAAAATAAAATTGCTTGGGGCGCCTGGGTGGCTCAGTCGGTTAAGCGTCCGACTTCAGCTCAGGTCACAATCTCGCGGTCCCTGAGTTTGAGCCCCGCGTCGGGCTCTGGGCTGATGGCTCGGAGCCTGGAGCTTGCTTCCAATTCTGTGTCTCCCTCTCTCTCTGCCCCTCCCCCGTTCATGCTCTGTCTCTCTCTGTCTCAAAAATAAATAAATGTTAAAAAAAAAATAAAAAAATAAAAAAAAATAAAGTTGCTTAAAAAAATCAATTGTATTTCTAGTTACTAGTGGCCAACAATTTCAAAATGATATTAAGAAAACAATTCTATCTATAATTAGATTGAAAAATAAAATATTTAGGATTAAATTTAATAAAAGAGAGGCAAGCTACACACACTGAAAACTACAAGACATTGCTGAGAGAAATTTAAAGAAGGTCTAAATGAAAAAAGACATACTACATTATTGGATTAGAAGACATTACTGCTAATATAACAGTTCTCCCCCAGATTCTATATATATAGCTTCAACTCAATTCCTATCAAAATTCCAGCAGGCATCTTTCAGAGATATTGGCAATAGGATCCTAAAATCTATGTGGAAATATAAGACTTAGAATAGCCAAAGCAATTTTTAATAAAGAAATACAAATTTGTTGAATGTGCATTAAGTTATTTTAAAAGTAATCATAAAGGTATACCAATCTAGAGAGTGTAATAATACTGAAGTGAGGACAGACATATCGATCAACGTAACATTGGAACAAATATAGAGTCCAGAAATAAACTCTCATCCTTATGGTCAACTGAGTCTTGACAAAGAGGCCAAGACAATCTAATGGAGAAAGGAGAGTTATTTCTGCAAACAATGCTAAAACCATTGGATATTCATTAGGGAAAAAAACAAACAAACATAGATCCTTAGCTGACATTAGACACAAAAACTAATTCAAAGTAGAACATAGACTTAATTATAAGCGCTAAAACTATAAAACTTCTAGAAGAAAATCTTCCCGACCTTGGTTTAGGCAAGCATTTATTCAGTGTGGGAGACATCAGAAGCCTGACCCATAAGAGAAAAAAATTGGAAAGTGCGTTTCATAAAAAAAATTAAAAATGTTTGCTCTTCAGAAATAACCTTAGGAAAATGAAAAGAGAAGTATAGGCTGAAATAAAGCACTTGTAAATGATGTATCTGATAAAGAACTTGTATCTGGAATACACAAATAACTTACAACTTAGTAAGATCAACAACCCAATTTTTTTTAATGCGCAAATGATTTGGACAGACATCTCATCCAAGAAAGGTGTATGAATGCCTAATGGACACCTGAAAATATCCTCAACAACCTTAATAGTTAGGGAAACGCAAATTAAAACCACACACCAGTAGAACGGCAATAAAAAAGACCAGCAATTCCAGGTGTTGGCATGAATGTGAAGAAACGTTGCTAATGGTGATGTAAAATGGTAGTCGCTTTGGAAAACAGTTTGGTGGTTTCTTGAAAAGTTGACTATATACCTAACATATGACCCAACAATTCCATTCCCAGGTATCTTCTCAAGAGAAATGAAAATATACGTCCACACAAAGACTTGTCCACGAATGCATTATTTATAATAGCTGAACACCAGGAAAACACAAATGTCTATCAATCAATGAATGCATAAACAAGGTGTAGCATATTAGTGAATACTAGTTAGCAATACAAAAGGAATAACTCCTGAGAGATACCAATGAACAATATGGATGAACCTCAAAAATATTGCAAATAAAAGAAGCCGCACACAAAAACTAAATCCTACACCTGAAACCAATATTACACTGTATGTTAACAAACTGGAATTCAAATAAAAACTTGGAACAGAAAAGAATGAGAAAGTTGTCCCTAGAGGAAAACAAATAAATGGATAATGTTTTACAAAGGAGAAGTAAAAAATGACAAAGACCGTAATAATCTTAACATTAATGAAGAAAGGCAAGACTTACTCTCTTTTTGCCAAACCTCTGTCCAATGGCCCCAGGCCATCATTACTTGTCTGTCTTTGGCAAAGACCAGAAGTAATGATAAAATGTAGTTCCAATGATATGAAAATTCTAGAGAACACAAAACCATAGAAACAGAGAGCAGATCAGTGGTTGCCTGAGGCTGAAAGCAGAAGCAAGGACCAGCCGCAAATAAGCACAAGGAAATATTTGGGGGTAATAGAGAGTTCTTAAACTGGATTATGGTAACAACTTCACAAGTGTATCAACTCACTCAAAGTCATTGAACTGGACATTTAAAGTGAATGGAGATGAATGATATTAAATTATACATTCATTAGGCTGTTTTAAAAACCAACAGATATTTGTCAAAGAACAGGAAAATGGAAAATGAATTTCTTGACCCACCATCTTACCACTCATATAATCAGTTACCACTGTGGTTTATATTCTTGCATATAATTATGATACAGCAGAACGTGTTTCATCAATCCGCTACCGTTGGGACTTTTAGCTTATTTCTAGTCTTCCACCAATAAATAATGCTAAAATAAACATCCTTATATATTTTTTGTTTGTTTGAGCATCGGATGATTACTTCCAGATAATTTCCCAAGGTTAGACTTAGTTACTCAAAGTATGTGGTTACTTTTCTACTGCCTTGGAACAAATTACCACGAACTTCCCAGCTTCAAACAACACACATTAATTACCTCACAGATTCTAAGGGTCAGTAATCTGGCGGGGCTTAGCTGGATTTTCTTCTCAGTATCTCACCAGGGTGCATTCAAGGTGTCAGCCAAGACTGCACTCTCATCTGGGGCTCAAGGTTCTTTCCAAGCTCAATGCTGTTGGCAGAATTCAGCTTCTAGTGGTTGAAGGTCTGTTCCTCAGCTCCGAGAGACCACCTGCCATTCTCTGCCACGTGGCCAGCTTCACAGCATGATAGTTTGCTTCCGCAAGTCCATCCAACAAAAATAGCATCTGCTGATGCTTCCTGTCATGCACCTCTAGACTCTTCCTTAAAAGGCTTACCTGATTAGGCCAGTCCCACTGAGGATAATCTGTCATTTGGTTAACTCAGAGTCAAGTGATTGGCAACCTTCATCGTATCTACAAAATCTCTTTGCTTTTGTCATATACTGTAACCCAATTACAGGAGGGCTATCCCATTGTGTTCACAGTCCCATCCTCACTCCAGGGGAGGGGATTGTACAAATACATAGAACAGGAAGCAGGAAAAGTAGAGTCTCTTAGAAGTCTGCCCTGCACAGAGTTTGAACATTCGTTAAGATTATGGTTCAAATTACCAAATCTTTTGAAGAACATTTATTCCCCTAGTAACTGAATGCTGGTTTCCCTAGCACTGGATATTATCATCACTTTTGATCTTTGCCAAAGACAGACGAGTAACGATGGTCTCGGGCCACTGGACAGAGCTTTGGCAAAAAAGAGAATAAGTCTTGCCTTTTTTCATTAATATTAAGATTATTACGGTCTTTGGTGATTTTTACTTCTCTTTTGTAAAACATTATCCATTTATTTGTTTTCCTCTAGGGGCAACTTTCTTATTCTTTCCTGTTCCAAGTTTTTATTTAAATTCCAGTTTGTTAACATACAGTGTAATATTGGTTTCAGGTGTAGGATTTAGTGATTCAGCACATATATAAGACTCAGTGCTCATCACAACAAGTGCCCTCCTTAATACCCATCACCCATTTAACCCACCCTCACCCCCCTCCCCCCCCAGCAACCCTTAATGTGTCCTGTATAGTTAAGAGTCTGCTAGGGGCGCCTGGGTGGCGCAGTCGGTTAAGCGTCCGACTTCAGCCAGGTCACGATCTCGTGGTCCGGGAGTTCGAGCCCCGCGTCGGGCTCTGGGCTGATGGCTCAGAGCCTGGAGCCTGTTTCCGATTCTGTGTCTCCCTCTCTCTCTCTGCCCCTCCCCTGTTCATGCTCTGTCTCTCTCTGTCCCAAAAATAAATAAACGTTGAAAAAAAAAAAAAAGAGTCTGCTTAATGGTTTGCCTCTCTCGCTCTCTTTGTTTTTATCCCTAGGTTCATCTGTTTTGTTTCTTAAATCCCCCATATGAATGAAATCATATGGTATTTGTCTTTCTCTGACTGACTTATCTCACTTACTATGCATACTCTCTAGCTCCATCCACATCTTTGCAAATGGCAAGATTTCATTATTTTTTATGGCTGCATAATATTCCATATGATATGTGGGGGAGGGGTAACTTTCTGATACTTGCTGCTTTGAAAACTCATTTTGAGGGGCGCCTGGGTGGCGCAGTCGGTTAAGCGTCCGACTTCAGCCAGGTCACGATCTCGCGGTCCGTGAGTTCGAGCCCCGCGTCGGGCTCTGGGCTGATGGCTCAGAGCCTGGAGCCTGTTTCCGATTCTGTGTCTCCCTCTCTCTGCCCCTCGCCCATTCATGCTCTGTCTCTCTCTGTCCCAAAAATAAATAAACGTTGAAAAAAAAAATTTAAAAAAAAAACTCATTTTGAATATTAAGAATATTAACTATTAGTGGTCCATGTAGCAAGTATTTTCTCTTGATATATTTTCTTTTCAACTGGATTATAGTGCCCTGCACCACTGAAAAAAAAAATAACCCCCATAATCAGACCTAACCTTTATAGTTTATTTTCTTTGTTTTTTTATGCTATGACGTGTTTTCCTGAGTGTTTGATTTCTAAAAAGAAAGGAGTCAGATGGGATTTTCAGTTTCCATCTCAGATGACAGCTAGGGACTGTGGACAAGGGAAGTATATACAAAGAGAAATTTCTAGTAATGCAGCACCCATCGGTCCTCTAATTGTTACGAAAACCAATTCTTAACCTCAGGTGTCTAGCCAGATTGATGAATGCATCATTCCCTCCATAGGCTTGGCCTGGGAAATCTACATATTGGTCTGTTGTCACTTTAGGACACCAGGGGTCGGCTCCATTGGGTTTTTGTTTTTTTTTTTTTCCATTTCTTGTCTTTGGGCTATCAAATTATAGCCTCGAGTATTTGAAAACAAACAGGGATGAGCTCAGCTTTTTTTAAAAGCATTTAACTTGGGTCTTGAGTTTTATCTCTATCCCTAAGCATTCATTCTGTATTATATTTAATATCTCCATTGTAATCTGGGATCTAAAACTAATCGCCTTTTTTAAAAACATGAAACATTTTGGATAACTAAGAGAGCATGCCTTTCAGGCAAGATCATTTCTCCCTACTGAATTAAAAGAATAATGATGAAATGTTTGCTTGGCAGAAACAGTCACTTTATGATTTTCCTGTTAAAAACTAGCCTCAAATCCCTCCTTCATTTATAGATGAGTAAATCATAATGGAAGGATATAAGTAAGTTCCTTAAGCCTTCTTTGAAGTCTCAGGCATTAAATTTCCTCCTCTATTAAATAAGAAAGTTAAACTAGCTGATCTCTGAGGTCCTGCTCAAATCGAACATTCGGATTTTACGTGACATTTGACTCATGGTTTTCTGCTTACATTCTTTCTGTGGCCCTTTCAAACTCCCAGCCCTAAGTCCTGCCTTCAGGTTCTTCTGCTTTTAATTTTTCAGATTCCTACTAAACGTTCTTGTAAAGTACCCCATTATCATCTCTAAGTCAATGTTATCTAAGACCAAACTCTTGCCATCCCTCTCAAACTTCTTGGCTTCCCTCTTCCTGGGATTTGTTCCCCCTCTCCTTGCAGACATGAAATAAGGGGTCACGTTTCATTTTCTTTCTCTCTCTCTGCATTTAATCTGTACCCAAGGCCAGAATATTTGTCCACTGCAATGTTTGTCTTCTTAACTTTTCAATTTTTACCAACATATTAGTTCAGGCTCCTAGAATGTCATTCTATAACTCAAGGTAGAAAATCCTTTATCTTCTTTATCTCTTTGGATGTCATTAATCCAAAACACTGGAGCCATATTGACATTCCCATTGCTCCTTTTCTTTTCTTTTTTAAGAACAAACTATAGAGCCTGATACCAAAACCCCTCTGCGATATATGCAGTCTTGCTTTCCAAACACTTTGTCTTCCCACTGGCATATGCCCAGTGTCCTAGCCACTCAGAGGACTTGCTATTTCCTGAATACACCCTATATTTTGCCATTTTCTTGCCTTTTTTTTTCTTTCTTTCTTTTTTTTTTTTTTTTGGAGAGAGAGAAAGGGAGAGGGCACAAGTGAGCAAGGGGCAGAGAGAGAGAAAGAGAGAATCCCAGAAAGGGCAGAGAGAGAGAGACAAACAGGGCTCACCTGAAACAGGGCTTGAGTCTACCCCAAGCTGGGCTTGTGCTCACCCAAAGCAAGGCTCAAGCTCACCCGATGTGGGACTCCAACTCACGAACCGTGAGATCATGACCTGAGCCAAAGTCAGATGCTTGAAGGCTGAGCCACCCAGGCACCCTTCCTTGCCTTTTTAGTTTGATTTTGAATTCTACTTTCGGTGTTTAAAGTTTCAGCCACTGTTTGGGATATCTACTTTAGGATATCTACTTTAGAAAAAATAATAAGTACCAACTTCAAATCTTTATTTCCATTCAAAACCTCAACATTTTTTTTCCCTTGGGGCCAAAAAATATGTTACATGTCAGTAAAATACAACAGAACCAAATAGGGGTAGGGGGCCTGAGCTGTTTGGTTGATTAAGCATCCCGCTCTTGATTTCAGCTCAGGTCATGATCTCATGGTGGTGAGAAACAGCCCCACAGAGTGGGCCTGCTTGGAATTTTCTCTCTCTCTCTCTCTGCCCCTCCCCTACTTGTTCTAAATAAATAAATAAATAACTTCAAAAAATAAATAAAAGCAGACACTGAGGGTTGAATGTGTCAGAGTTATATGAACCCTCAAGAAACTCTACTCTCCAGCCCCTCCACTGGGAAAGATCAGAAGAAAGGGGCAGATTACCGAGGCCACATAACAACTACTTGGGAATCAATCGTGTACCAAAACTTAAATGGTTTTCTATAGCTATAGCTCAAGGAACCGTCAAAAACTTACTTTTCCATAGGACCTGGCCCATGATTCTCTCAACAAGTTGGTCTGTAGTGCCTGCAGTGTGTGATGTATGGTCCTAGGAACACATAAGCGAAAAATGGTCCTGCTTTCCAGGAACACAGTCTAGGAGGAGCAGATCCATGTGGACAGATAAATGTAATAAAAGGTGATAGGTGCTGTGATAGAAATTGTGTATTGTTCCAACAGAAAAGGACGAGGTAGTCAGCCCTACTTGCTATGACAGGGGAAAGCAGAAAGATTTCATAGGTAAGGTGTCCACTTGGGCTCGAAATAAAAAGATGTGTTTACCAGGGTAGGCCGGCAAGGAACCAATACAACTGAAGACACAAAAAAAACATGAGTTAGGTGAGAGTATTTGGGGAAAACACAAACATTTCAGGGAGTCTAAAAGTTAAGGCCCAAGACACGGTATATCAAAATTGAAATGGGAAAGCAAGGGGCAAGCTCCAAATTGTAAAGGGAATTGTGTGCCTTACAACAGAGTTTGGAATGATAATTACTATTGTTACTACATTATTATTCATGGCTATCAGTTTCTTATTAAAATTAATGGGTTCTAGTCACTGATCACGTGCTATGATTAATATAATGTGTTATTACATTAACAGACAAAGACACTGAGAATCAAAGATGAGCTCACTTGCCCAAAGCAATATAGCTATGAAGTATTGGGGCCAATATTTGAACAAGTCCACCTGATTTCAAAATTGAAAAGGAATTACATTATAATGCATCTTTAGTCTATGGCCCATATAGAGCCATTAGAATATTTTAAATGAAGAAGAAATGTGAATAGATTCTTGTCTTGGAACAGAGTTGCACCATTCAATACAGTAGACACTCGCCACATTGAAAATTAAATAATAACTTAATAATTAAAACCTCAGTTCCTCAGTTGTAGTAGCTGCATTTCAGATGTTCAGTAGCCTCATGTGACTAAAGGTGACTGTGCTGGACAGCACATCACAGAAAGTTCTCTCGGAGTCTTGTGAGATGCGGAAAGGAGGGATTACCTAAGGTAAGTGAGAAAGTGTTAGAGAAAAACATAAGTCTAAATGCCCCTTCCTACCCCCTCAACCAGCAGCATCAGATTACCCACAATCACTGAAGTGTGAAGACCATTGATTTGGAGGAAGGGATAGATTTGTAAAATGTGCTACAGAAATACAAGCAACTTCAGCCAAATGTGGAGTAGATAGGGGTAAAATAAATCTAGGAAAACTCCAGATGGGCTGGTGAGTCTAGAAGGAGAAACGTGTCCAAAGGAAAGATAAAAAGGTTGAGTTTGAGTTCGGGAGAAAGGCTCAAGTATCGTGACCTTGTTAGAAGCATCAGTCTAGAAATCAAGAGAAAATTCTGGAATAGAGATCCAGATTTAGGGTCATCGGAATTCAGAGGGTGGATTAGCTGGGAATGGATTGAATGGGTAGCTCTCAATTCTCTTCTCTACACAAATGATATTTCTACAGGTGTCTGTAAATGTTGAGAGGTGTGCCTAGACCTAGAAGCAATCCTCCACACATAGGCTCCTTTTTTCCCCTATTCAGGGAGGCATCTCCAATGCAAATTTGGTCAGATAGATGTGGCCATATTCTATCCTTAGAAATAGCAAATTAACCTACCTTGTTGTTCTGTTATGACAACAGTTGTTATTATACAACTCGTCAGACAGGTTACCTGTGGTCCTGAAGTGTGTATCGTGAAAGTAAGACAGTTGGAGGGGCTGACTTCCAACCCTCCAATCCTAGAGAGTGAGCTGCAGCAGAGGAAGCGGTCGGAGGGGAGGAGCAGTGGTCAGAGAGGTAACAGGATTGTGTCCCACTGTCCAGACAAGAGCATCGCCAAGAGAAAGTGATGAACTCTGTCACAGTCCGGAGAGACCGGTAAGATGAGACCTTGGACTTAGCTCCTAGGCAATCATCGTTGAACGTTTTCGTGGTCATTTCAGTAGAGCAGCTGGTGACTATTGGGCCAATCAACTAAGAAGCTCAAAGTGACTCACGACAAAATAGCAAGTGAGGAAGTGGAGGTTACAAGGGTAGATTTCTGCTTTGCACTGATCCTTCCTTACAGAAGAGTCACTTTACTTTCCTGGCAGAGATTTTAGTGGAACAACGCTTCTAATTTTTATCCTTTCTCTCCCAGGGCCCTGGCATAAATATGGCATGAAGGGGCAAGCATACTATAAATGAAAGCATTCCACCTGTTGACATCGAGCCGCTCATCCTAGACAATGATTGAGTTCATCTTAATCCTCCCTTCCCCTAGGATGAGTTCTAGGATTCGTCTTAACCTTCCCAGTCTTGCTTGGTCTGCCCCACATATTCTAAAAACACCGAATCCTGAGTCCTTAAAGTAAATATAGCTTAAACTTCAAAGCTGGGGCCTTCTGTACAAAAATCCCATTTGTCTCTTTCTTACAATGGACCTGGCCTAAATGAATCCTCACGGCCATCTTGTGAAGGAGGTGGGAAAGTATTACTATGTTCATTTTTGCAGATGAACACTGAGGTTCTGTTACTTACCTAACAAATCTCATAAATCCCCCCTAATAACTCACAAAGCAACAATCCTATTTCATTTTATGAATGTGCTCATTCCACGTTTTTCCATGAAGGATTCCAGGTAGGGGTGCCTGAAATATAATAAAAGGAGAACGCCAAGCCAAGATGATAAAAGAACATAGATACTCAGTTGTTAAATCTCTGCAAAACTGGCAGAGCCGAGCTTTAAATTTAGCTCTGAGATTTTTGGCAACCGAACAAAAGCCAGACACTGTCAATTATGCAGCTCCTATTTTCATAAAGGAGGAAGTGTGCCAGTTTCCCGGAGGAACCAAAATGCCTCCCTGCCTAAGTTCTAGAAGAAACTTCAGGTCCACATCCTCACAGAGAGGGCATTTTTGTAAACACAGGTAGTGAAATATTCATATGGAGACTTCTAATGATTTCCTTCGGTACAACTTCATTTAAACCATTGAGTTAAAAACGGGCTTTTCAACACAAGCACACATACTAATTTCCTGACCGCCGAGGGAGAGTTACCACAAGGATACAAAACCTTACATCGTGGGCTGGATTTCAATTTTCATAGTTGTGGCTAAATGCTGTGCACTAACTAGCATGTATTCGTGGAACGTGTTCTCTCCTCATTAGAGCTAAAACTCAGGTAGCCTCCCTCAGTGTCCACACGCTTATATACACACTGAACGCATACTCACGCGCTCTGCCATTTAATAAGAAAAGTGCTTTTTAGAAGAAGAAATGGAAGCATGCTCAGGTTTTTAGGAAATGCTAATTGGCTTCAGTGACATGTCATCTATTATTCTAAGATGTTCCTGGAATGACTATACATTGAAGGGACTAGAATACAGGCAAAAAAAAAATTTTTTTTTTTTTTTTGGCATTTAAGTTCTAATTAGAGCGGATGCTGAGTAACCGTGTCCCCTGACTCTCAGGCACTAATGATCACTAACATTTTTAATTAATCACAAATCCCTCCCGGATGCTAATAAGGCTATCCCAAAATGGCCCCTTCCCTCTCATGAGGTGCCTGATGAGCCGGGTATCTAATGCTGTATTCGTATATCTCATTAGGTAATCTATGCATGGATATCCAGTCACTGCATTACCGTGGAGCTCCCAGGCCATACTTGTTCTTCTCAAGCTGAGGATGTGTATGCAAAACACCAGTCTGTTAAAATGCATTTCATGAACACCTGCTGGCCTCAGAGTTCTGAGCAGGGCACTGGTCCAGAATACGAAAGAAAGGAGCCTTTCTCTCTGTCTTCAAGCAGTTTAAAACCTGGTTGGGGAAGCTAAACATACACCCCAGTGTGGGGAGACTAAACATAACACAAGTTATGCAACTAAAAATAATAACCTGAGAACCTAGAAACACATATGTAAAATAATATAGTACCTAATCAATGATACTAAGCAGCACACAGAGAATCAAAACAGCAGGAAAGGAAGGCAAACACTGATAGATGAAGACTACACTAGTGACCTTCGTCCCCACGGGTTGGTACAAAAGTAATGTAAAACGGCACCCAGAAGCGGAGAGCAATTTTAAATAGGATACTAGCCATGCCCTAGGGATGTGGGCAGGTGAGCCCAATTATGGTATGTGCGGAGAAATTCCAAGCCCGAAAATACAGATTGTCTTGTATCACATCAGTGATGCATACATTTTAATGAGCTCTGACTTGACTTAGAGTGATTTTTTTTGAAAAGGAAAAAAAAAAGGCAGATTCCGGGATCAGTTTTGGATATTCCGATTCTGTGGTTGTGGGGCCTGGGAAACTGTATTTTCACAAGTCGCTCCAGGACAGAGTGAGTTCAGACTGCAGTGAAAGGCCCACTGCCAAAGATGTTTACCCAAAACCAGCCCATGTGTAGACATAGGGGGTGTCAGTAACAGGGCTCCCAGTGTTCCTGACCACCACTAATGAGCCTTACAAAGGAAGGGGTAGGAATGCTAGAATGATCCCGCCAAATGTCAAAGTGCCACTCAGAGCAGGAAACTGATAGCATTTTAACTGATGAAATTTCACGCTAGAAATTGTAAACACATGGGCAAACAGACATAGCAAAGTATTGTTCTATGATTCATTTACTAACCAGTAGACTTGGTTGGATGATTATATGTTGGGTTTTGTAAAAAATCATTTAATTAAATTCTTTGAACTTAGAAAGGAGTATAATATAAATTCAAAGGGTTACAATGAACTGAAATTGTTTGAGTTACGTTCGCTACCTGGCAATTTTCATTGAATGCATTTTGGGTTTCCAAAAAAATAATTTTGTGTTCTCCGTTATTTAACAAGCCTCAATTAGATGTATTTGTTCTCTCAAATTAAATACTGTAATAATATTCTGTGAAACCTCACAGATGTTGTTATTAGTTGTATATTTAAAAAAAAAAAAAAACAAAACCTTTGCACATATGAGATCTTCTTACCCAAGGCATTTTGCAAATGAATCATTATTAGCCCCGTTCAAAAGAAACTTGAAAAACATGAGGAATTGACTCAAATTCTCAGAGCAAATGAATAAGAGTGGGAATTGACTACGGAGTCATCCATTTAGATGGCGGTAGACATTCATCACACATTTTCAAGGCATGGCATTCTGTATTGTTTGGGAACCAAATCAGGTATATGGTTAGAAACCCAAACTCTGGACAGTAATCTGATGACTCTTTTTAAGGTACCTCTTTTGCCCCAGAATGATTACAGTTTATTATATTTCCATCATTTCAACCTACAATTGTTTCCTAAGCTAAGAAATAGAATAACCTTTGGGCACCTGGGTGGCTCAGGCGGTTAAGTGGCCGACTCTTGGTTTCAGCTCAGGTCATGATCTCATAGTTTTTGTAGGTTCAAGCCCCACATCAGGCTCTGAGCTAATGACGCAGAGCCTACTTGGGATTCTCTGTCCCCCTCTCACTCTCTGCCCCTCCCCCACTCGCATTGTCTCTGTCTCTCAAAATAAATCAATAAACTTAAAAAAAAAAAAAAAGTAGGAGCACCTTGGTGGCTCAGTCGGTTAAGCGTCAGACTTTGGCTCAGGTCATGATCTCACGGTTCGTGGGTTCGAGCCCTGCTTCGGGCTCTGTACTGATGGCTCGGAGCCTGGAGCCTGCTTTGGATTCTGTGTCTCCCTCTCTCGCTACCCCTCCCCTGCTTGTGCTCTGTCTCTTTCTCTCTCCCTCAAAAGTAAATAAACATTAAACAAAAATTTTTTAAGATAGAATAGCCTTCAAATGACTTTGCAACCAGTGTCTGGGAAGCTAAAAAACAAAACAAAAACAAAACACAACACAACAAAATGAAGCAAAACACCTGAGAATTCTAAATATAAACAGAAGTACAAATCCAGGAAGATCCAAGGTAATGTTGAGAGAGTGGATGGTATGGTACATTGAGTTGGGCTGGAGGTAGGATTTCTGCTACAAGCAGCAAGGGGAAGTGCGACTGAAACATTGATTGAGAGCACAGAGGAGGATTTAAAATCTAGGCTGACCCCCTCACTCTGGCATGGTCAGTGGAGGCCAAATGGAAACACCTGGAAGCAAAACAGCACACTTCAAAAATGGGTCAAAGGCAAAGTCTCATGGGAGATTTTAAAGAATGCATTAACTGAATTTCTGAGCAAGGGCCAGCCTTTCAGAGCACGTTAGAAATCCCTAAGAGGAGGAGAGCCCCAGCATGAAGCAGGGGTGTGGCGAGGCTCTCAGACAGAGAAGCAGCCTGGGTGCATTTGGGGTGCATCACCTGAGCAATGGGGAACTGAAACAACCAGTTGGCATCCAAGAAGTGGAAAATCTAGAAAATATAACAAAGTGTGATGGGGCTTCTGAGTGATTGTGGGGCCTGGAGCTGATGGCCAAGAAAGAATTCTTGAAGACTTGAAGATGTCTTTGGTGCAAAAAGGTGATTTTATTAAAACCTGGGGATAGGACTCCCGGGCAGGAAGAGCTGCTCCAGAAGAGTGACTGCTTATATACTATGGAGTTGGGGGAGTAAAGCAAAAGGGAGGCCTCTAGAAGGACTTTGATATGCTAAAGAGGACTCAGAAGATACCTGAGGCCTTGCTATTGTGGAGTTAAGGTTGTTTTCCCTCTAGTAAGGCATTAACATTGGGACAGTAGGGTTCCTGGAGGAATGTTCTACTCTGTATGTGCCTCACAGATTTGTCGACGGGCTGCAGGTTATAAAGGAACTTAATTTTACTTGCCATTTCCTTCCTGCCTTTGTTCCCCACATCACGATGGAGGACAAGGTGATGTTGGGTCTCCAGGAAACTGAGTCTCTAGGTTGCTGAAGATCAGGCTATCAATAAGATTGCTTTTTCTTATAATTTAGCAAGACATATGTAAACTGATGGAGACTCAGGTCCTTCAGGGCTGTGGTCTCTATCATTTAACCATTGTTTTTCCCTTTCCTTTGTCCTTGGGCAGCTGGGAGTGCCTGAGGAATGTCACACACATCCCAACTGGGGGTTGGGAGGGTATCATTAGCTTTTGCCCTCAGCTTGTCTTATGCTCCCTCATCAAATGTACTTAGGGGAACGCACAAGGTGGAAAACACTCTAGGAAGGAGTGTGACTGTTGATCACTGCAGGGTGGGGTGGGAGGTAAAATACTGAGAGAAATTAGACATAGTGGAATTGAATATGCAATTCTAGAAATATGGCTGCAAAGACAATGGAAGCACATTGATTGACAAGGCAGAAAAGTCCCTTGAAGAGGGCTTTTTTTGTTGTTTTTTTTTTGTTTTTTGTTTTGAAATTAAAGGTGTTTTTTAAAGCACACAAACCGGAGAGACTGGGCAAGTTTGTTGGCAGAAGGAAAAACATCTGGAAAGAAAGAAATCCTGAGAGACGGGATGCAATTAAAACCATGAGAAAAAAAAAACAAAAAAAAACAACAGCATCTGTGGAAAGGAATCCATGAACCTTAAAAGCAAGGATACATCTTCCAAGGGGGTGGAAGGAAGGAAGAGGACATGGGGGCAGGGGGGTGAGATCACTTCCAGGAGCAAGCATGGAAAACAAAGGAAGATCTCGAAGGAAGGTCTCGAAAGTCTCCGTGGACCTGTGTCCTCACTGCCTGGGGACTGGGGCTCAAGGAGAGGAACGTTTAGAACAACTGGTCTTCAAGGTGGGATCCCAGGAGCCCCAGGGGAGCACGGGGCACCGAGTGGGTACATCTTGCTGTTTCCTCTTCACCCCCCCCCCACCCCAGCCCTTCCTTCCTCCACTTTCTCAAAAACAAGCGAATTTCTCATCCATCCCATGCACTGCCTGGGTGTAAAACTCTCAGGTGCACAACACAAAGAAAAAACTCAATAGCTCCTTTCATTAAGTAACCAGATACTCGTTCCTATCTGCCTAATTAGCGTGCCTTTCCAATAAAACGTGCGCTTTAATACCTGTTTTTCAAACTGCCATATATGTGTGATGTTTGGAGCAACTGTACTTGTAATGATTTTCATGATAGCCCAATCAAAAAGAAATGTTTTAACACATAAATCTTGTAGTCACAGTAAATAAAAATAAATTAAATACTGCCTGAGTTTCATTGTAGAGAAATCTGACAGAGTGATGACATTAAGCATAAAAGTACACTGAGATAAAATGTGGGGGAAGCAGAACAGAATATGAGCTCAAGAAATAAAAGGAATAATGAAAAAATTGTTTAAAAAAAAAAAAACACCTTTGTGTATTTTTTAAATGGGTAAAGCCAGGTGTCAAATTACCACGGTATTTCTATTACACTGGATTCATTTAAAGGGACAATGCAACACTTTTATTTTAAAGTGTCAATCTTAAAATAAACCAGGAAGTACATACTTGTGAACTATTTAAATCTTTGCTGAAAACGTTGGTATGTCCATTTTTAAATGTCTGAGGAGGTAGGTAGATTTTCAAAATCCTCTTAGGATGTACTCCAGTTTGGAAGATCATCGCGGTTTTCTGGGGGAAATGGAAAGACATGAAATGATGAGCCTGATAAGCAGAAATGTATCCCAGCTGAAGTTAACACGAATACATTGTCGATCGGGTTGGCAGAGTTCCAGCATATCCTTTGGCAGTGATCCGTGGCCCAGAAGCGGAAATGAGAACTGAAAACCGCAATGACAGAAAATTGGATATGGCAGGATGCTCAATAAGGCCTCGAGGATTAACAAAGAGAGTTACAATAGCGGACCACAGTATCGAAATCGGACACGGAAGTAAATGAGACCGGAAGCAGGTTACTGAATAGTGTAGGCGATTGTGTGCCATTAGCTAAAGGCTGCATCGGGGTGGTAGAAAGGGGACGAGTGAGGGATACACCAATTCCAAGCTTTTGCAAGCAGAGGAGTAGAGTGTAACAATCAGCCATTGCTTAGTGGTTGCAAGACAAGGAGGTGAAGGAACCATAAGGCCAAAGGCAGTAACAGAAGGTCACCTTGGATGACCTTTACTGGGGTATGTTGAAATATATTAAAATAACTCGGATACTGAAACGTACTAAAATAGCTAGAGATGCTGTCAGGATACAAGGTAAAGACAAGGGACATAAACAGATGTTAACAGGTGGGCTGCTATGGAACGGGATGCCATAGCAGCAGAGTCAGGGAAAGGATGCTGTAATTGGACGGCACGGACTCTCAGATCCAAAGAAAGAGTTTCATGTTCCAGAAGTGACACGGGGGCTTGCTTAGAAGATGCAAAATCTCACACTCTACGTCAGTTGTGCAGAAATGGAACTTTATTTTCTACATCTTAACTTGCTCAAGAGCATGGATTTCCATTGAGGGAACCAGAAAAAAAGAAACATCAAATCTTCACCCCACTCCTGCATGGCAACTCAGGTCCTCCTGTTTTACCACTTGGCCTACTTGGGATAAATATTAGGTCAAATTCAGGATTCTTCCAGGAGGTGACGGAAGTTCCCAGCATTAATGCCTAGTACCGTCCAGGTGTCCAAAAAGAGGCATCCGTTTGGGTGGTTCATTACAGCATCTCCTTCTGTTTCATCGTGATGAATTTGCTGTTAATTGATCCACAACAGAAGCCTGAGTGATTCTCCCTGCCTGCAGCTTTGGAGGCTCAGGTACACCCCCATCCAGAGGCCAAAGAACTGATGACACAAATAGGTCTAGCCACCACACGTGTGGTCCACTGTGGCTGACTCGGGACATGACCCTTCCCTTAGTTGTAGGCAGAAGGCAAAACACTAAACCCCTTTGGATGTCCTGGGGTCTTTCTTCATATATGCTGCCTCATCACATGCTGTATTTCCCTCCTTGTGGTCTAAAATCTATGATCAGTCCAACAGGTTTTGGCTTAGGATCGTCTGAGGCACGGCTCCTTGGGAATCCAAATTAAACCACTTCTCTCTCACATACCATCTCGCAACTGAAAATCAGATTTCCCGAACCCTGTCTGGGAATCCCAAGCCAAGAATCTCTTAGTGTAAAGCCCAACTTTTCCCCTGAGAACAGTGCATGCACGTAGAAAGCTTTTGCTTCCCCAATGGCAGAGAGCAGAAAAATTGTCCCAGAATGCCGAAGAAACAGGAGCTGTTTCCTGTCTCTCAATGCTGTCTTGCTACTTTTGAGGAGGGGGCCTCCAAGGGAGACGGTGACAGGGATCCCAGTGTCTTGAGTGCGGACTAAGCTGCCATCCAGGCAATGAGTGCTGGGGAAGGAGACAAGGAGACAAGGGGATCCCAATGAACAGACCAAATCTGTTCTTCTAGGCTGAGGGTCCTGTAACCAAATGGACGTCCAAAGGGGACTCAAATCCAACAGGTACAGAATGGAACTCAATTCACTTTCAAAACTGTGTCTTCAACACCAAAGGCATGACCTGCGAAAGAAAGAATTGATGAGGTGAACCTCATTAAAATTAAAAACCTCTGTTCTGTGAAAGGCAGTGTCAAAAAATGAGAAAACAAGCCACAGACTGGGAGACAATGTTTCCAAAAGACGCACCTAATCGTGGACTGTTACCTAAAACGTACAACGAACTCTCAAAACTCAATAATAAGAAAACAAACAGCCTGATTTAAAAATGGGCAAAAGACGTTAACAGACACCTCGCCAAGGAAGAGGGCCCGGATCTAGATCCCTGACAGCACCAAATGCTGGCGCGATAGGAATTGTCATTCGTGGCTGATGGAGTGCAAAACGGGGCAGCCGTTTGTAAAGACGCTTTGGCAATTTCCTACGCGGCTAAGCCCCTTGCCATACCAGCCAAGCAATCACACTCCTTGATATTAACCCAAATGAGTTGAAACCTTATGTTCGCACAGAAACCTGTACGCGAATGTTTACAGCAGCTTTATTCAAAATCGTCAAGGAATTGGGAGCAACCGAGATGTCTTTTAGTAGGTGAGGTGGTGGAATATTATTCAGTTCTAAAGAGAAATTAGCTATCAACCCATGAAAAGATATGGAAGAACTTTAAATGTGTATGACTAAGTGGAAAAAGCCAAAAAGCCAGGCTGAGAAGGCTGCAGACTGTATGATTCCAACTATATGACGTTCCGGAAAAGGCAAAACTATGGGGACAGTGAAAAGATCAGTGGTTGGGGGCGAGGGGGGTGTAGAGAAGTGAATGGGAGGGGCACAGAGGAGTTTCACAGACGCAATGAAACTGCTGTGTCTGATACTACAATGAGAGCTACAAGTCTTCATACATTTGTCCAAACTCAGAATATGCAACACCAAGAGCGAACCCTAATGTAACCTACAGGCTTCCGGTGACGAATGGTCAGTGCGGGCTCACTGAAGGTCACAAATTTACCACTGTGGTGTAGGCCATCGATGGGGGTGGGGGGGAGGTCGTGCATTGGTGGGGACAGGGAGTGTAATGGGAAATCTCTGAAACTTTTCACTTTTCCTGTGACACTAAAACCGCTCTGAAAAAATACAGTCTTAATTAAAAAAAAAAAAAAAATCTGCCTACTTCCGTTATTACCTACCTGGGTGAATGCACCATTTGTCTAATCAGTTTCCCAAGCCTAACATATAGGCAATATACTCAATTATCTCTCTCCTGACAGCAAATTAATCACCAAGGGCACCAGCTCATTCTCAGTCTCTGGTATCTTCACCTTCTCTCCATCCTTCCACCTTTATTCTCGTGGGTACTTGTTCACTTCCGTGAATTACTGAACCAGTTTCTTGAGTGTTGTGGTTCCACGTTCACCCAGTCTCCATAGTCTTTCCAGAACACGAACCCAGTCATGTCACAGCCCTTTAATGCTTCCCTGTTATTCTCTAGGTAGAGCCCAAGCAGCGTGGTTTACACCCTCCATCATCGTCCCCACACGCTGGGGCCTCGGGACCGTCTCCTGCAATCTCTGCTCTGGCCACACTGAATGAATCTCTTTCAGGTCCTTAACACCCTCTTTTCCAGGTTTTCCCACAAGCATTCCCTGTGTCCGGTACATTCTCCCAGGACTCCCCTTGTCACCTGTCTACCCTTTTTAATCTTTGGGTTATCAGTCCATCACGTTTCTCTCCAAGAAGCCTTCCCTGGATCGTCCAGTTCCTGTTAGTTAGGAAATGGAGACACTACTCTTCGTACAGAAACTTAAACTAATGTTGTGGGCCTTACTTCTGCCTGCAGGGGTAATGAACGCTTGCCCTTATCATCACCTGCCCCCTGTGTCTTCCCCACGAGCTCCCAAGCCCTGGGGGGGGGGGGGGGGGCGCAAGAATTGACATCAAGACTTAACACATTGCCTTGCAGCTGTCAGCACAGAGCCCGACGCGGGGCTCGAACTCACAAGCCGCGAGATGATGACCTGAGCCAAAGTCGGACGCTCCACCAACTGAGCCACCCAGGCGCCCTTCTCCTGGTTTAATTTTTAAACATAACACTCCATGGTTTTTTACTTTGCAAAAATATCTCCATGTCTCTACTATAAGCGTAGTAAGTTTACATTAACGTTACATTAATCAAGTTACATTAAAACAGATAATAAGTACTTAACACCTTCTTTGTGGGAAAGCCAATCAATACTTTTTTAGAGGGTGGCACTGTTACTGTTAACGTATATCTTTTAAAAAAATGAATAGATTTGATGGTTTTTTTTGTGCAGTTTTAAGTTGATAGAAAAATGAAGCAGAAAATACAGGGAGTTTCCATAAACACCCCCCACCCCAAGTTTCCCTTGCTGTTAACATTTTGTCCTGCTATGGATATTTGCTACAACTCCCATTGCTCCAAAAGTCCTGTGCCCCACCTATTCACCCCTGCGCCCTGCCCCTGGGCAACCACTGATCTTTTCACTGTGGCCACAGTCTTGCCTTTTCCATACGTCAGATGGTTGGAATGATAGGGCATGCAGCATTTTCAGATTGGCTTCTTTCACTTAAGAGCGTATTTAAGGTTCCTCCGCATTTTGTTTTCAGTGCTTCCTGGCTCATTTCTTTTTAGCCCTAAATAATAGTCCATTGTCTAGACGCACCACAGTCGACCCATTCACCTACTGAAGGACATCTTGATTGCTTCTGAGTTTGGGCAATTATGAACAAACCTCCGATAAACACTGGTGTGCAGGCTTTCGTGTGGACATAGGTTTTCAGTCTGTTTGGGTAAACACCTAGGAGCGTGATCGCTGGATCGTTTGGTAAGACTATGTTTCGCTTTTCAGTAAGCTGCCAAACCGCGGTCCACACCAGCCGCACTATTTTGCATTCCCTCAGCAACGAATGCGAGTTCCCGCTGTTCCACATCTTTGCCAGCCTTGGGTGTTGTCAGCCTTCTGGATTTTAGCCACTCTCAGAGGTGTGTCACAGCAGCTCGTGGTTTCACATGACCTTTTAAATGTTATTTATGTACGTGTCACGAACCATGGGATGGGATCCTACTTCTGAGCCGTGAACTCAGGTTTGTAACTTCGGCTCTAGCTCCCAGAGGCGGGACTGTTGTAGAAGAACGGAAGACGAAAGGAAAGGGCCAAGGATTCTGAGCTGGCAGGGCTGGGATTAGGCAGAGCTGCGGGGTCACTTGTCTTGGAGAAGTAAGGTGGGACGGGGCAGTCTGATGGTCGCCTGAAATGCCTCTTCTCTGCGTTCAGGCCAGCTCGGCACAGATCTGCCCAGCCAGCTGGGTTTGCGTGCAATTGCCCAACAGGCCGTTCCCTCTCTCCTCTGTGCAGCTTCTCACAAGCTCTGACCTGTTTTCTCAGCTTGACTGCTCTAAGGTGAGAGGGCATCCAACCCAGCCCAGGACAGCGCTTTGTTTTTCGTCCCCGGGTGCCTCCTTCCGCCCAGCGTCTGGGGCCACAGCAGCTGCCCCCCCCCCACCCCCGCCCTGTGCCATCGGACCGGAGAGAAAGCACAGGGAACACAGCAGTCAGTTCTGTAACCAACGAGAGAAGAAATATGTTTCGCAGCTTTAACGAATAAATGATAAACATCCTGGCTGTCGGTTTCACCACATAGAAAGGCGATCGTCCATAGGTTCTATGGGTGCAGATATACTCTTGAGTTCTCTTATTCTGTGAAAGTGTCTCCGCTTGGCCCAGATCGTCTCGTTGGCAATGAGTGTCCTTGTGCCCGCATACCTGGAAAGATGCGACAAGGGCTTCACAGAGTGGAGAAGAGCCTTCAGGCTGATGGGGGGGGGGGGGGGGGGGCGACAAGTCCTCCCCTTGGCTCAAAGGACTCCAGAGATTTTCCTCTCCTCTCGTCCTGACCACCCTTTCAGCTCCATCTGGCAATCCCTCTGAACCCATTTTCTTAATGCTAAATAAATCACTTATTTGCTTATGCCAATCCTTGTGTGGGCATGCCAAGACTTCTTTCCTCAGCATCCAGTTCTGTAGAAAATCTTCTCTTCGCCTCCCATCCTCTCTCCTCCCAGGGTGGGGGGCAGGGGGTCTCTTTGTTCATCACCTTTCCACACGTCCCTCCATTGGTTGATTGATTCTCTTATTTAATAAGCTACCTGAAATGCATAGTACATTTCTCAGCATCCCTTGATGATCATAGATGTGGTTATCTTTTCTTTTTTAATGTTTATTTATTTTGGGGAGACAGAGAGACAGAGGGCAAGCAGGGGAGGGGCAGAGACAGAGGGGGAGACACAGAATCCGAAGCAGGCCGCGGGCTCCGAGCCATCAGTACAGAGCCGGACGCGGGGCTCGAACCCACGAAGCTCCGGATCCCGACCTGGGTTGAAGTCAGACACTTAACCTACTGAGCCACCCAGGCTTTGGCCCATAAGATATAATTAGAGGTGGTGCATGTCCTTAACGGGAAGGGGAATACTCTTCCTTTCCTCTTCTTCCTTTCTGGGACTGCTGCGCATTCTAGGTAGCTGAGGTAGAGCAGCCCTCTTGAACTGTAACAAGGAAAGGGGACAGGAAATCACAGTAGAAGCTGCTTTGGGGTCTGATGCTCTGGGAGCCGCCCTGCTGGCCGGCGACCGCCCCTATTCACTTGAGCAAGAAATAGATCCTTGAGCCACTATTTTTGTTTTTATGTTGCCACTTGCAGCTCACTCTATCTTGATTAAACCTTTATTAGGTTAAAGAAATTCCCTTTTTATTCTTCGTTTGCTCAGAGGTGTGTTTCAAATATGACTGAGTAATGGTAGAGGGCACAGTGTTTTTTCCGCGATGATCGGGATGACCATAATTCCGTCTCCTTTATGAGGTTCTTGCCACCTCACCTGCATTTATTTTTCTCTGGTTTGTTTCTAACCAGGACAGGAAGATTGACTCTTCTAAAACATAGATTAAGGGCGCCTGGGTGGCTCAGTCGGTTGGGCGTCCGACTTCGGCTCAGGTAGTGATCTCACGGTTCGTGGGTTCGAGCCCCACGTCGGGCTCTGTGCTGACAGCTCAGAGCCTGGAGCCTGCTTCGGATTCTGTGTCTCCCTCTCTCTCTGGCCCTCCCCCGTTCATGCTCTGTCTCTCTCTGTCTCAAAACTAAATAAACATTAAAAAAAATTTTTTTAAATAAAACATAGATTAGAATGATATGTTTTCTGCTTAATTAGAAACACTTTGAAAGCTGGATGAGAATGAACTAATTAAGGGACCCAGAACTCTAAGGACTCTCAACTCGGGGTGAGTTTCTTTAAACTGATTGGCCCGTGTAATTATAAACTTTAAAGAAATTTAAAAAATAAATAGAAACAAAATTAAAGCCAGGAGTGAACAGATGAAACCTTGGCCTTCATATTGTGTCACTGAAGTATTTCATTCATCTGACATATTTCCAATTTTTCAAACAATTCCTAGGAATATATCGCTTGTAAATACAATAACAGAATGCCTGGGTGGCTCAGCCATTTGGGCATCTGACTCTTGATTTCAGCTCTGGTCATGATCTCCTGGTTATGAGATCAACGAGCATGGAGCCTGCTTGGGATTCTCTCTCTCCCTCTGCCCTTCGGGCTGGCTCACGTCGTTCGTCTTTCAAAATAAATAAATGAACATTAAATAAATCAACAGATAGATAAACAAACAAATAAGCAATGTTATGGAAATTGCATAAACCTGGGAAATTTTCAACATGAAAATCAAGCCAAAGTCAGTTGCACATTAAATTGGTTACATAAGCATCTTTAACTTCTCTCTACCTTCAGATCACTTTCTACCACTGAGAGCATAGAATCTTCCAGAAGTTCTTCCGTCTACCCCCCCAGTCTTTGCCCTACCATCACCACTGGTTTCTACATGTGTTCTAAACCCCACAGTATATTGTAATCATTTTTGTCTAAAGAGTCGGTTATTTTTAAACCAGTTTAAAGTAAGAAGTATTTTATATTTACCAAAGATTTACCATTTCTGGCACTCCTTGCTGATTTGTGCAGACCCAAGTTTGCCTCTGATACTATGTCCATACAATCCAAACTTTGTTTAACGTTTCTTAGAGTGCCACTCTGCTGGTGACAAATTCTCTCAGCTTGTATTTATTTGAAATGTCTTTATTTTGCCTACATTTTGAATTTTTTTTTGAATTTTTTTAACATTTATTTATTTTTGAGAGACGGACAGATCATGAGTGGGAGAGGGGCAGCGAGAGAGAAGGAGACACAGAATCCAAAGCAGGCTCCAGGCTCCGAGCTGTCAGCACAGAGCCCGATGCGGAGCTTGAACTCACAAGCGGTGAGATCATGACCTGAGCTGAAGTCGGCCGTTTAACCAACTGAGACACTCAGGCGCCCCTCTAATTAATTTATTTAAAAAAAATTTTTTTTTAATGTTTATTTTTGAGAGACGGAGAGAGAGACAGAGCATGAGCAAGCAAGGGGCAGAGACAGAATCCGAAGCAGGGTCCAGGCTCTGAGCCATCAGCACAGAGCCTGACATGGGGCTCGAACTCACAGACCGTGAGATCATGACCTGAGCCAAAGTCGGACGCTTAGCTGACCCAGACACCCAGGCTCTGACTGTTTTTAAGACTTTTTCCTATATCACAGCTTTTTAACAATTTGACTATGAAGTGCTTTGGGGAACATTTATGGTGTGTGTGTGTGTGTGTGTGTGCACGCACATGTGCATGTGTTCTGCCTGTGGTATGTTGAGATTTGTAACTTACTGTTTCATCAAATTTGAAGTTTTTCAGCCATGATGCTCACTGACATTTCCCCCCCACTCCCACTTTTCTGACCCTCCAGTTACACATACGGTAGGTAGCTTTCTGTTGTTTCATAGGTCATGGGGGTTCAGGTTTTTCCCTAGACTTCTTCCTCTCTCTGCTTCAGTTTAGACGGTTTCTCCTGCCATGTATTCACGGTCACTAATTTTTATCTTCTTGAGGCCTAATATTGTGTTAATCTTATCGCTGTTCTTTTTTATTTCTGCTGTTGTGTTTTTCATCTCTAAAGTTGCATTTGGGTCTTTTTTTAGGTCTTCCGTTTTTCCTCCATTATGCTCATATTGTCTTCTACATTCCTAAGCAAATTTATAACGGCATTGAAAAAAAATTTTTAATGCTTATTTAATTTTGAGAGAAAGAGAGAGAGAGCAGGGGACGGTCAGAGAGAGAGAGAAGAAGACACAGAATGCGAAGCAGGCTCCAGGCTCTGAGCTGTCAGCACAGACCCCAAAGTGGGGTTCGAACTCAGGAGCCGCAACATCATGACGGATCAGAAGTCCAGCGTTTAACTGACTGAGCCACCAGGGGCCCCTATAATGGCATTTTTAAAACTTTTGCCTGTTAGTGCAAATATCTTTGTCATTTTGGGTTCTGCTTTTATTGATTGGGTTTTATCCTTGTTATGGATCACGTTCTTTTGCATCTTTACATGGCCAGTGATTTTTGATTGGATGCTAGATACTGTGAATCTCAACTTTGTTGTCTCCTTTTGAAGAACATTGAATTTTGACCTGACAGGCAACTAAGTTACTTATGGATGAGACTGATACTTTCAGGGATCGTTTTTAGGCATTATTAAAGAAAGTTTGGAAGATCCATTATCCTAGGACTAGTTGAGCGCTGTTTTTTTAAGGAGTCATTCGAGGGTCTTTTCTGTATGCTCGAGGCACTTATTCAGGTCTTTTATTTCTGGCTGGCCAGAATTTACTGTCTCCTAGCCCCATATCACCTCTGGGAATAATTCCGCTTACAACTTCTCTGTGGTTTATTTTTTGCCTGGCGCATACACATGTGGCTTAGTATTCAGCAAAAAACTCACGGGGATGCCTACACAGATTTCTGGAGCTCTTTCTCTGCGTCGCTCCCTTTTCCCCAGTATTCTTCCCCACAGATTCCAGCCATGTCAGCTTCCCTGAACACTCATATGTCTTTCAGAGCGGCCCTGAACTTGAGTTCCCCGTGCCATAGTTCTAGAAAAAGCCTCCAAGCAAAAAGCCAGGACAGTTGTCGGTCTCACCTTATTTCTTTCCTTTCTACCTAGAAGGTACACCTGTGTTACCTACTGTCTAATATGTTTTGCTTTGATTTTTAGTCATTTGCAGCAAGAAGGAAAACCCAATTCTGGGTAGTCTGTCAAAGCCTTATAAACTTACTTAAGTTGTAAGACTGCCATATTTCTTAAAATTGTGAGCACATTAAACATTAAGCATGATCATCAAGATCAGTGAAACGAAGTGTGGATTCTTTGAGGAGAAAAACAAAATTGACAAACTTTCAGCTAGACTCACCAAGAACAAAAGAGGGCTCAAAGAAATAAATCAGAAATGAGAGAGAAGTTACAACAGAAACCACAGAAATACAAAGGATCACGGGAGACTACTATGAACAATTATACATCAACAAATTGGACAGCCTAGAAGAAATGAACAAATTCCTATAAACACACACTCTTTCAAGACTGAATCGTGAAGAAATAGAAAATGTGAATAGACTGATTGCTAGTAAAGAGATTGAATCAGTAATCAAAAATCTCCCAACAAACAAAAATTCAGGACCAGATGGCTTCACTGTTGAAATCTACCAAACATTGAAAGAAGATTTAATACCTATCTTTCCCAAACTTTCCCAAAAACACTGAAGAAGAGAAAACTCTCCCAAACTCATTTCATGAGGCCACCATTACCCTGATAGCAAAACCAGACAAGAACACCACACACACACACACACACACACACACACACACACACACCTGCCAGTATCCTTGATGCACATAGAGGCAAAAATTCTCAGCAAAATATTAGCAAAATGATTTCAACTATACATTAAAAAGAACATACACCGTGATCAAGTGGGATTTATTCCATGGGTGCAAGGATCATTCAATATCAATAAATCAATCAACACGATACACAATATTAACAAAATGAAGGATAAAAACCATATGATCATCTCAACAAATGCAGAAAAAGCATCTGAGTAAATTTAACATCAACCTGATATCCATTTTATTTTATTAAAACTCACAACAAAGTGGGTATAACGGGAATGTACTTCAACATGATAGATGCCAAGCCACACCTAACATCGTAATCCATAGTAAACGCTGAAAGCTTTTCCTCTAAGATCAGAAACGATACAAGAATGTCATTTTTATTCAACATGGTACTGAAGTCCCAGCCAGAACAGTTAGGCAAGAAGAAGAAAAAAAAGGCATCCAAATTACAAAGGAAGAAATAAGACTGTCACCATTTGTAGATGATATGATTTTACATATAGAAAAACCCTAAAGACACCACCCTGTTAAAACTAATAAATTCAGTACGTAGTATAGTATAAGTTCAGTGTAGTCAACATACAAAGGGGTTTTTTTGCATTTATATACACTAACAACAAACTCCCAAAAAGAGGAATTAAGAAAGCCATCCTAGTATGTTACTTGTCAATTATACCTCAATGAAAAAAATTCAATCCTTACCACTGATTTGAAACCAATTAACAATATTTGCTTATGTTTATTTTTGTGTGTGTGAGAGAGAGAGCACGAGCAGGGGAGGAACACAGAGAGAGAGAGAGGGAGACACAGAATCCGAAGCAGGCTCCAGGCTCTGAGCTGTCGGCACAGAGCCCGATGTGGGGCTCAAACTCACAAACTGTGAGATCATGACCTGAGCCAAAGTCAGACATTTAACCGACTGAGCCGCCCAGGCTCCCCTGAAACCAATTAACAAAATTAGTGATAGTTGTAGCAATAATAACAGAGTAATAACAGCTAATATTTACCAAGTTAAAAACAAACAAAAAAAAAAGTAAGAGTGCCTGAAATAGTAATACCACTGTTTTACTTCTCTTAGCCATTGTTATGCTCAACCCTGTTTGAAAGGTTCTCACCCTTTAAGGAAGACAATTGCCGGTCCATGGAATGGAACAGACCTTAAACACAACACTAGGTTCTTACCTGCAGTGCTGAGGAGACTCACTGAGTCCCGTTTATAATTTCTATGTTGATGAAGTCATAACTTAAAAGAAGGGTCACTTGGCCCACGTCCCTAGATTCAAAATAGATGCATTACTTAATTCTTCAGTCTACTTACAGAAGTCCACAGCTCCCGCTCAGGTGGATCAGTTAATCATATTCTGCATTTTTTGTTCCTAAGTTATATATATATATATATATATATATATATATTTTATTTTTTTTTTTAAGTTCTCAGCCTCAAGACTTACGAAGGATATATTGATATTCAGTTGGATTTTAGGTATTTCACATGGCTTTGTCAAAATGGCAGCCATAACATCTGAAGTCGTTCTGCTGACATAGGGGCTCATGAATTTTGTGAGCACTTTGCCTGCACGGACTTCAAGAGTTGTGTTACAGACCGAGCAGATGGGATCCTCAGTAGCAGGGCAAAATGGTGAATATGCTGACCACAGCTTTTCAGGACCGGGCAAGGCACACTTAGATTACGAGGAGGCACAGGAAGATAATACAGGCCAAATGGAGACGCTCTTGGTTCATTCAGGGAAATACAAACCACTGCAGGTATCTCAAACGGAAAGTTATTTAAATTGGGAAACTAAGAGACAAAATCTGGGGGCCAAAGGAGCAAAGAATGGGAAAGCTGGTGGTTTCCAGAAACCAGAAACTCTGCAAAGCCATCGCATCCCGGAAGGAGGTCATACTCCCCTGAGCCCACACTCCTCTGCCCAGACACAGCATGCAGGCTCCAGAAGGTCTGAGTTTGTGCTAACTGTCGTCTCTGCGGGAGTTCATGCTTATTGTCCGGGGGTATAGAATCGCTGGCAACTACTACCTTAGTGTGCGGTCACCTGCCACGGCCAGAAATAGGGTAGTTTCTCTTTTCTTTCCACTTTTAATTAGTGATGATTACCTCCTACCGCCTCCCGTGGACACCAGCTAAGCAGGGAGTCCGGAAAATGAAGTTTTCAGGTTTCCATCCGTAGTGGTTTCGGGGAGATTATAAAAGGCAAGTAGGGAGGCACCTGGTTGGCGCAGTCAGTTAAGCTCCTGACTCTTGATCTCAGCATTGGTCGTGATCTCATGGTTTGTGAGTTCGAGCCCCACGTTGGGCTCCGGACTGACCACACGGAGCCTGCTTGGGATTCTGTCTCTCCCTCTGTCCCTTCTGCCCCTTCCCTGCTCGCTCGCTCTCTGTCTCTCTCTCAAAATCAAAAAACTTAAAAAAAAAAAAAAAATAAACAAAAGGCAAGTATGGGGTTGTGTCCGCAGGCAATACTTGCCACAGTTTATTGGGCCACCTACGCCCAATCCGTAAAATAACAGTGATGATAGTACCATCTCATCGTGTTATTGCAAGAATTAAAGAATCTATAGTTCATAAAATTCACAGAGCTCTTAATAGCAAACCCACCAAAAAATCACTGTCAATAAACAATAGAATGAAAGGCCAACCTGTGTCTGGGCTGATCGTGCAAACACAGACGGTGAAGGTAAAGTGCCCTTTACCCAACAGAGCTACCCATGCACACAGTTCTCATTTTCCCGTTCAGGGAGGGAGAAAACAAAGACGGTATTGATTTCCTGCTCACCATGATATTAATTACTTAACGGCCCCCAAACGCTGTGTAAGTTAATGAGCTTGGTATCCGGCCATTCGCTGCAAAACAAGTTCTTTGTCAAACGCATGTGTTCCCACACCTCAAAATCGCCATATGAGAAATATTTAAGAAAAATTGCCTCAGGCGGAACATCGAGGTCAAATTAACCTGAGACTATGAACTCAAAAATCTTTGCTTATAAATTAGTTCAGTCACTCGATCGGCACTGCCCTGCTGGCCGTCTGGAAGCTTGGCCAGCAGTGGGAAGCTTGGGTAATGCGTTCTGTAAGGAACCCAGGACAGGGGTATGCATTTGATACGCATTAAGGAATAGTAACAAGGGTATTGGATGGAGTTGTTCCAGTTAAGGAGAACCCTTCTAAGCTCTAATGCTTAATGGGTAAAGATGAAGCCTCTAGAAACCTTTCCACATCCACCAGAATCACTCTCTCTTATTTAGCATCTCAGCCAGTTCCTGGACCAGGGACCGATAACATGAGTATCTCTTTAAACTAAACAAGCAGCCAGCAAGAGAGGGAGAGAATGGGAAAGGGGAGAGGGTGGGGAGGGTGGTGGGGAGGGAGGGAGGGAAGGAAGGGGGGAAGGAAAGGAAAAGGAAAAGGAAAAGGAAAAGGAAAAGGAAAAGGAAAAGGAAAGGAAGGTTATATGGAAAAAGAAAACTTCATATTGTAGTTTTTTTTTTTTTAATATATCAGCCTTTGGAACACCCGGGTGGCTCAGTCAGTTAATTGTCCGACGCCAGCTCAGGTCATGATCTTATGGTTGATGGGTTCTGGGCCCACATCAGGCTCTCTGGTGTCAGTACAGAGCCTGCTTCAGATCCTCTGTCTCCCTCTCTCTCTCTGTCCCTCTCCCGTTCACTGTCTCTGTCTCTGTCTCTCAAATAAATAAATAAAAACTTAAAAAAAAAAAAGTATCAGCCTTTGAGCCAGCCAGAGACCTGGGTTCAAATTCTGCCTGCCCCTTTCAAAGCGTGGGATCTTACGACAGTCAGCCTCTGGAGCCACAGATTATTCATCTAAAAATTAGGGGCATTGATAATAACGTTTCAAGGTTGCAGAGTGCTTCTCACATAAGTAATGCATTTTTTATTCTAAAACCAACCTGCAATGACAAGCAACTCTGTATCGTTGATCCTCTTTAAAAACCGAAACCAGGAAGCTAGACTCAAGTAAAAAGCGATCTATAGGACTTTTGAATGTGATTTTGTATTCAAATATCTACGTGTCATGCATACTTCGAACAAAATTATAATCCCATGATGATAAAGTAGCAGTTGACATAACAGGATTTATTCAGTAGATCTGAGTAGCTCTAGGGGGAAAAAATTGAGGCAACTCTTCGGGCCGGTCTACCCAACTCTGTTCTTCCTTCAGGGGTGATCTCTGTCTGAAAACGAAACCTACAAGGGCTTGTCCAGAAACTTCCCCAAACCCTTACCTAAAAGTTAAGTAGCTGCTCTCATTCTATACGCATCAGAAGAAGGAGACTGATTTCTGAATCCATTTCCTCCTTGAAACTGTCTTCTTTGTCTTCAATGATCAGTGAAAAATATGTTGAAGCTCTAAAATCAAGATTCTGACTAGTAGTTCCCAGATGCCCATTTATCAAATCGCTATTTCCCTATTATTTTTAGTACTTAACACGAAAGTTAAATGAGAAATTGACTATAAAGTTGTATGTGCTAATCAAAACATAATTATGAAAAAGCTCTCATAAGAACTCTACAAAACTGCTGAAGGGGAATTTTTTTTCTGTTATTTTAATATGTTTTTAAGTGGACCACAGTAATAACAGATATGCCGCTTATTTTTTATTTTTATTTTTTAATTAATGTGCTATAGCTTTGGGGGAAATGGTGTTTATTGAACGTTTATTATATGTCACTTCTAAACTTTTGCTGTATTGAATCTTTTACCCGCCAAACAATCCAACGAAGCGGGTCCCATTATTATCTTCGTTTTCATCCCTATAGGGATCAAGATCCCATCTTGGAATATGCGCACTCCATTCTTCCAGCTGTTCAGGCCAAAAACCTTGGCGTCGTGTGTGATTCTTCTCTTCACTCCCACGCCTTGTCCAATCCACCAGAAAACTGCGAGTTTCAAAGCGTTACACTTCGTGGTTTTCTATTCCACACCATCTGGATTACTCTAGCGGCTCCCTCTTCCCTGGCCTCCCTGCTTCCTTCCTCGTCCCCCCACGTCTAGTGACCACAACAGCAAGGGGATCCCGAAGTCCCACGCTGTCCCTTGTCAGACCCAGAGCCCGCTGCACCTCCCACCTGAGCTCTGGCTGTGTGTTAGCCACGCCAAGGCCTGTACAGCTGGCGGGGCTCTTGGCCTCCGCTCGGCCCCTGGCCCCTGGTGGTGGGGGAGGGCAGCGGCACCCTCCACACCCCGGGTCGCCAAGCGCCCCCAGCATCGCTCAGGCTCTGACACCAGCCCGCCTTCAGAGTCTCTCCCGTCTGCTGTGCTGGGTGTTGGAGGCCGGTGGGAAGGCAAGACTGATGCTCCGCCCGGGCCAGGACCCCACCTTCCCCACACTGGCCCCATCTCGGACTTTGCAGTGACCACTTGCACTCCCCAGACCTGCAGGGCTTCACCTCCACTTCCCTAAGGGCTCTGTCAAACGCCATCCTGTGGGGGCTTCCCGGCAGCCCCTCAGTCTGTGTCCCCCTTGCCCTGGTTAATTACCTTCAGAACAGGGGCACCATTCTGGGCCTTTGGTTATCGCTTCCTCCCTCCAAAAAACCGCGAAGTTCTAGGACAGCAAGGACGTTTGGGGTTTTGTGCACTGTTGCATCCCTAGCTTTGAATGCTTGCAAGTGGGAGTTCATGAAAATTTGCCGAATAAATGAATCCCCTTTTTGTAGATGGGGACACTGAGAATCAGAGATGGGAAGTGACAGGCTTACTGTCACAGCACAAGGACTCACATCCAGACAGTGTGACCGGGAGGCCCTGCTTTGGACAAACACCGGATTAATCAAGCACCCTCCTAGGTGGCAAAGCTTGGAATAAACACCGGTGGTAAATCAAGCCTCCACAAATTTACCTGTTGGTATTTGAGTCACACTTAAGATAAAATGCTATCTGTTTTTTTATTTTTATTTTTTTTTTTTTATGTTTATTATTTTTGAGAGACAGAGAGACAGAGAGCAGGGAAGGGGCAGAGAGAGAGGGAGGCACAGAATCGGAAGCAGGCTCCAGGCTCCGAGCTGTCGGCACAGAGTCCGATGGGGGACTCGAACTCACGGACCGTGAGATCATGACCTGAGCTGTAGTCGGCCGCCCAACCGACTGAGCCACCCAGGCGCCCCAAAATGCCATCTTTTTTAGATAAGGAAATGTAACAAATATCTTCAAAATCCAGGAGGGTTGACTGGCTTCTAGACCATAGTCTTATGGTAACTATAGGCACCAACGTTAAATGTGAAATGTGAAAAATATCAAACCACAGCCTGTATGGAGAAAATGTATGAAAAAAAAAAACCACTTTGAAAATACTGTTACATTACTTGACATCAAGGAGTCATTGTCATTACTTTTAACGCCTAGCGTATAGAGGCCCATTAAACAAATGGGATATTGACATGTTCCTTAAAGTAAAGCAACTTTCTTCCAAGCTCATTCTTCCTGCCATTTGCAAAGTATTTCCTGCCTACGATGTGACACGCATTGGTTACTCCTAGGGACCTTGGGAACAGAGGTTTTTTCAGCTCCAGAGGGCTCCATCTTTGGAAAAATAATGACTACTAAAATATCTTTTCTCCTATTATTTTTTTTTTTTTTTGCAAATTTACAAGTTACGACCGTGAGAAGTATGCCAGCAGCGCAGTCGGTTAGCAAGCACAGAAAATTTGCAGCTTGCTCCCCACATAGGCAGTGACCTATTGTGAACTGGCCCCTGGGACCCAGCTGGAACTTTCAAAGATGGCGGGGAGCATTCAAAGCAACTGATGGCATCCGTGTGACAGGGAAAGCCACCATGCACTACTACTAATATTAATTTGGTCTCTATTTATTAATTTACACAGCGGGTGGCTAAATACCCAGCTGTTGCTCAGACTTCAGCTCGCAGTTCTCCTTTCTGATTTCGTTTTGTTTTGTTTGGGCTGCAGCTGGAATGCAGGTTGGAGCCCAGAGATTTTCCTGAAGTTTATGAATTTATCAATCCCTAGGTGTGCCTACCTTGTTTCTATATGAAATAGAACATGCATGTCTCTTGAAAATAAGAGGGAAGTGACCTGATACTCAGTGCGAAAAGTTTGATAATATTCATTTTCTTCTTTCATGTCTTCTATCCTTCTTCTCTACAGTTTGAGAGGAGAGGAGACAGAAAACACCATTCCCGCCCCAAATACATCCCCTGGATGCTCTGTGCTGCTGGGAGAAAGGGCAGGTGCAGTCAGCAAGTTGGTCAGAAGTTTTGGGGAAAGCAAATTGGGCCAAAAAACAAAGAAATGAGAACGTTGCAGCGAGAAGGAAAAAAAGAAATAATAAGCCAGTAACCGATGAGTTCCCTTGCCTTTCCCAGCTTTAATTTTCCTCTAGATTTCTGCAAGCCTAAGGTATTATCTTGGCCAGTACCGAAAGCCATGTTCTATCCCCAAAGGTCTAGAGACCTATTTTTGTTTGTTTGTTTCTGAGATTGTCATCAAAGGTAGGTGAATGCCATTTTGATGCTTATGTTCCCAAGTTGACAAAATTTAATCGTTATCCTCTACACATTTATTAAGCAGCATTTATTGGTCTTCTAGACGAAAGACAAAGATGGCCACTCTTTGTCTCTAGGATCTTAAAGTCTGGCTCACTACAGGAGACCCTTCTGCAAACTACCGAAACCACTCTCCGAAACCACAGTGAATCTCTGAAAATTACATGGCACTATCACCATTTCAGGAACATGCTATGTGCTTTCGTACTTACAATCTCATCTATCCCTCCCAAAACCCTACGAAATTAATGTTGTTAACACTATTTTACGAGTAAGAAAACTGAAGCTCCGTGTGCCATAGAACTGAGGAGGGCAGGGCCAGGCTTCAATTCTAAATCTACACTGAAGTCCAAAAATCCGAACTCTTGCCATTCTACCTCACATTCCTACAACTAAGAACAGCTATTCACCTAACAGATGTGTGCAGGCAAGCTGATAGAAATAGAAGAGAGGCAAGGTGAAGTCACATGGGTTTCCAACCCGTGGGGGGAACTGGGACGAAACTCGCTAAGTGAAACTGACGAGGCGTAACACAGTAGGGAATCTGGGGACTTATGGCTGGTTGGAAGGACTTGTCAGTCTAAAGCAACAAAGTCAAATGTACTTTTTAACAAATGTGTGGAAACCTAAATATGTTTGGAGCCAAAGTTGATGCCCAGGGTTAATGTGCCGACTTCCACTTTAGCTATTCAGTTTAACTAGGAGCAGCAACTGATTGTTTTTATTGTGGTAACATACACAAATCATAAAATGTACTATCTTAACCATTGTTAAATGTGCGGTCCAACGACACTGAGCGCATTCTCATTCTGTGCAACCAGCGCACCATCCGTCCCCAAAATGTTTTCATCATCCCAAACCGCAACTCTGTATCCGTTAGGTAACAACTCCCCCTCCCCCCCCTCCAGCCCCTGGAAACACCCCCACTTCTGCTTTCTGTTTCTATGCATTTAACTAATCTAGGTACCTAATAACAATGGGACCACACAGTATTTATCCTTTTGTGACTCGACATCCTCAGGGTTCATCCACATTGTGGCATGTGTCAGAATTTCCTTTCTTTTTAAGGGTGAATAATATCCCGCTGTGTGCACCCGACACATTTTATTTATCCATTCATCCATCGACGCACCTTTACTTTGTTCCCACCTTGTGACTGTTGCAAATAATATTGCGATGAGCATGGGTATCCAAACGTCTGTCCAAGAGCCTGCTTTCAGTGCTGTTAAGTATAAGCCCAGAGGCTGAATTGTTGGGTCATATGGTAGTTCAGTGTATTCCACTGGCCAGAAGTAGTGTGTCACTGGTTTTGATTTGTATTTCTCTAATCCTTAGTGATATCGAGTAACTTTTCATGTACTCATTGGCCATCGGCACATCTTCAGAAAATAAGAGAAATGTTCATTCGAGTCCTTTGCACGTGTTTTAAATGGATTTTTGAGGATTTTGTTGTTGAGTTGTAGGGATTCTTCATTTATTCTGAATAGTGATCCTCTATCAGATAGACGATCAAATGTTGTCCCTTTCTGTGGATTGCCTTTTTACTCTGTAGATGTTATCCTCTGAGGTACAAGAGTTTCAAATTTTGACCAAGTCCAATTTTTATCTCATGTTTTCTTTTTTTTTGCCTGCATTTTTAGTGCTCATATCAAAGAAACCATCACCAAATCCAACATCATAAAGATTTCTCCTATGTTTTCTCCTAAGAGTTCTATATTTTTAATCATTTCTATGTGGTTTTTTTTTTTTTTTAGCTCTTCCATTTAGGTCTAATAATAATTTTTGTACATGGTATAAGATAAAGTCAAATATCATTATTTTGCTTGTAGATATCGAATTTCCCCAGCACCATTCGTTGGAAAGACTTATCTTTTCCTCATGGAATGGTCATGACATCCTTGTCAAAAATCATCTGATCACATATTTGAGAGTTTAATTCTGGGCTCTTTTTTTCTATTCCATTGGTCTGCCTGTCTGTCTTTATGCCAATACCCGACTTTTGATTACTATAACTTTGTATTAATTTTTGAGAGAGGAAAGGGTGAGTCCTATAACTTTATAGGTTTTGAAGATTGTTTTGGTTTTTCAGGGTCCTTTAAGATTCCATATGAATTTTAGGATGAGGATTTTTTCCATTTCTATAAAAACATCACTGGGACTGTGATAGGATTACAATGAATCCATAGATCAGTTGGGGGAATATTGCCACTTTAACGATATTAAGTCCTCAATCCACAAACCCAAGATGTGTTTCCATTTATTTCTTTCAGCAACATTGTGTAGTTTTCAGTGTACAAGTCTTTCACCTTCTTGGTTAGTTTATTCCTAACTCATTTACTTTTTTTTTTCCCAGACTATTATACGTGGAACTATTACCTTAATGTCATTTTCAGATTGTTCATTATTAGTGTATAGAAAGGCCTCTGATTTTTGCATGTTGATTTTGTATCTTGCAACATTGCTGAATTCGTTTTCTAGTTGCAACAGTGTGTGTGTGTGTGTGTGTGTGTGATCTTTAGTGTTTTATACATGTGTCATCTGTGAACAGTAATAATTTTACTTCTTCCTTTCCAATTTGGTTGTCTTTTGTTTCTTTCTTTCTTTTCTTTCCTTTTTTTTTTCTTTTTTCTTTTTTCTTTTTTTTAGTTTAATCATTCTGTTTGGAACTTCCAGTCCTATGTCGAGCAGAAGTGGTGAAATTAGGCACTCTTGTCTTGTTCTGAACTTAGAAGCAAAGTTTTCAGTCTTAAGAAAAGTTTTCGGAAGTATGATGTTAGCTGTGGGCTTTTCATCACGTAGCCTTTATTATATTGAAATAGTTTCCCTCTATTCCCAGTTGGTTGAGTGTTTTTATCATGAAAGGATGTTAAATTTCATCAAATGCTTTTCCTGAATCAATTGAGATGATTGCGTTGTTTGTTTTCCATCGTTCTGTTAATGTGATGTATTACATTGATTGATTTTCATATATTAAATCTTTCGTGCATTCCAGCAATAAATACCACTTGATCATGGTGTATAATCCTTTTAATATGCTGCTGAGTTCAGTTTGCTAGTATTTTGTTGAGGATTTTTGCATCAATATTCATCTAGCGTATTGGCCTGTAGTTTTCTCGTCGAGTGTTTGTCTGTCTTTGTAGCAGAGTAAGGCTGCCCTCATAGAATGAATCAGAAAGTGATCTCTTCAATTCTTTGGAAGCTTCCAAGAAGGACTGGTGTTAAATTTTTCTTTCAGTGTTTGGTAGAATTAGCCAATGGAACCATCCGGTGCAGAACTTCTTTGTTGGCAGGTTTTTGATCACGGATCCTATCTTCTTGCTAGTTGTAAATGTCTGCTCAGATTCTTTATTCCTTCAGGATTCAGTGCTGGCAGGTTGCGTGTTTCTAGAGTTCTGTCTGTTGTATCTACGTTGCCCACTCTGTTGGCATACGATTGTCCCTAGTAGTTGCTTACGATCCTTTTTATTTCCATAAATCAGGAATAGCGTCCCCACTTTCATTTCTAATTTTAATTATTTGCATTTTCTTTTTTTTCCTTAGTCATTCTAGTTAAAGGTGTGTCAGTTTTGTTGATCTCCTCGAAAAACCAACTTTTGGTTTCATTGATTTTCTTTATGGTTTTTCCACTTTCTACCTTATTTATCTCTATTCTTAATTCTTTATTTCTTGTTGCTCGATTTGGGTTTGGTTTGTTCTTAGTTTTCTCGCCTCTTAAGGGTAAAGTCAGATCTTTTTCATTTGATATTTTTCTCTTTTTTAATGTAAGCGTTTAAAGCTATAAATTTCCCTCTTTGCATTTCTTCGCTGCCTTCCATCATTTTTGGTATGTCATGTTTTTGTTTTCATTTGTCTCAAGATGTTTTCTAATTTCCCCGTGATGGCTTTTAAGAGCGTACTATTTAATTTCCACCTATTTGTGAATTTGCCAGTTTCCCTTCCACTATCGATTTCTACTTTTCTTCCACTGTGAGCAAGAAAGATACTTTGTATAATTTTAATCACTTTAAGTTTATTAATACTTGTTTCGTGGCCTAACATGTGGTCTACACCCAGGAAATGCCCCATGTGCCCTTGACAAAAATGGATATTCTGGTATTACTGGGCAGAATCCTCTGTATATATCCTTTAGGTCAATGTGGCACATATTGTAACCCCAAGTCATCTGTCTCCTTACTGGTCTTCTTTCTGATTGCTCAGTATGTGATTAAAAAAAAAAGTTAGGAAGCTGAAGAAAACACCAAAATACTTTAAGCAATGTGCACACCAGTCCATCATCTCTCTCTGATTGACACCCCTTTCCCTACCAATAGCTGGTAAAACTTGGGTTCATGCACCATTTGATTCAGATTTTAGGTCCCTCCTGCCTTCATCGTGTCTCATTCCTGAGAGGCAAAGCACATCCACAACAGACCTTCTGGGTATCAGAGCTGGCTAAGATTTTTAGCAAATTTACCATGGAAACAGGAGTCTGTGAGCCCAGTCAGCACTCATCCCATGAAAACGAGGGGCTCTGTTGGTTCATTCCTTTTACACTATCCTACCAGGACAAGTCTGACTTGTTTTCATCCTACAGTGAAAATGATTTAACCCATTAGTTTTTCTTCGTTTTTAATTCGCATCTTGGAAGCTCAGTCATACATTTCCATGCTCCAACAGAACAGTAACATTTGCCTAGGGTGGTGCTGTCGCTCTGCTTTATTATTATTCTCTGCTAATCAGTGGCTTAGATATGTTGACTTTACAACTACCTGCCTCAAGTCCTCTTTGTCTATCAGTAGCCCCAAATTGCACAGTTCCTTGTATAATCCCAGAGTTTTTGTTGAGCCCCCAGACTTACATTTCTCTTAACACAATCAAAATCGCCCCCATCTGTATTTTTAGAAAGCCTAAAATAATTTATTCTGGTCAGTTTTAGAAGATGTGAAGAGAGGGCTTTTTGAATCTGGATTTGGTCATTTCCATTTAAAAGCGGCTGTCTTGGGAAATCACTGCCTTTTCACTGCTCGCTAGCATACAAAATCCTAATTGAAAACCCTTTACACCTGGAGGTGGCATGCATTTAATTTACTTCTGTCCTGTTAGGAACAGGTCTTGGTCAAGGAGGGAATGCACGTGGGAATCTTGATGATTTGTGTTTTATAGAGTCTGTCCCCGAGGCCCGAGGCCCCAGGACACTGATAAATAGTCCCAGATCCCGGTCATTTATATCTCTTTTATTATAGCCAAGAACGGCATCCAAGCAATACCTCGATTTAGAACATCTCCAAATTCAGTTCGGTTCAATTCAGTGCAATTTATCAAGTAATTATCAAGTGCACTAGGCATCTTCTGAGTCTCTGGGAGACTGAATGAATAGAACTCAGTCCCTACCCTCATGGATTCCACAAAAAGAGAAAGGCTAACAAATAGCCTGCGGATTAAAATCGAGGTGGACATAAGGTGGTAAGGGATCAAGAAGAGGGGCTTCCAGCCACCAGTGGAGAGGGGGCAGGTTCACCTTCTAAAGAGAATGGCTCGGACATCGCAGGGCTATCAGGGAAACACGATGCAGAGCCGGGCCCGGATACCGGTCAAAAAACCCAAAAGGTTCAACAGAGATGATTAGGGTCACCCTTCGTGTTCCCAACACTAATCAGTGGCAGACCCCCACGTAGGTGAGGAAGATGCCCGGTAAATGTTTGTGGAACTGAACGAGGGAACACGAAGGAATTTGAAAAGAAGCACGTGGCACGTATGGTCAGACACGGACTGTTATTTATTTATCTGAGTCCCTAAAGGGTTGCCTCGTTCAAGCTGCAGACTGGTTTGAACTGGGGCTGAGTGCATTGACCTGATTTTGAAGTGATTCTTAATGGAAGCAACCCTCCTTTTTGTTTTCAACGAAAGGAGGCGACAGAAAATAGCTTTAAAGTCGACTTCCATGTAGACGCTTTGGGGGATAGACACCAAATAGCTAAATGTCTTTCACACCACTTAATTTAGTCACGCATGCCTATCGAACAACATAGAGAGTGAGAAATGTTACCTTGTCCTTTGTCACCATTTCTTCACCATCTGGGACAGCTTTGGGAGGACCGCCTCTCCCCTCTTCCCGTGTTGCTGAAGACACTGCAGGTTCCAGACGGGTCTAGGGGGCGGTCAGTAGGCCCCGTGTCACCATGATACGTGTCCTCCTCTGTTCCCGAAGATCTTCATGACCACTTACCATGTTGCTTTGAAAAACCGTCGGAGAGGAAAATATCTCTTCTTCCCGCCCTCCCGAACTCTTGGCTAGAGCCCCTGTAACCACAGATGAACAAGGGGAAAACATGCAAATTTATTTAATACAAGTTTTACATGGGACACGAATCTTCCTGAGGAAATGAAGACCCCCAAGAAACAGTAAACCTGAACATGTTTTTTAATTGTAATTTTTAAAATTTACCCCCAAATGGGTCAGCCTATATGGCGCCACAAGGATTTCAGGAGCAGATTCCTTTGTGCCCCTTCCCCAGTGAGCCCCTCCCCCCTCCCACAACCCCTCCCATAACCCTCAGTTTGGTCTCCGTATTTATGAGTCTTTTCTGTTTTGTCCCCCTCCCTGTTTTTAGATTGTTTTTGTTTCCCTTCCCTTATGGTCATCTGTTTTGTCTCTTAAAGTCCTCGTATGAGTGAAGTCATATGATTGTTGTCTTTCTCTGACTAATTTCACTTAGCATAACACCCTCCAGTTCCATCCACGTCGTTGCAAATGGCCAGATTTCATTCTTTTTGATTGCCAAGTAATACTCCATTGTATATATACACCACATCTTCTTTATCCATTCATCCATCGATGGACATCTGGGCTCTTTCCATACTTTGGCTATTGTTGATCGTGCTGCTATAAACATGGGGGTGCCTGTGTCCCTTCGAAACAGCACACCTGTATCCCTTAGATGAATACCTAGTGGTACAGTTGCTGGGTCGTAAGGTAGTTCTGTTTTTAGTTTTTTGAGGAACCTCCATACTGTTTTCCAGAGTGGCTGCACCAGCTTGCATTCCCATAAACCTGAGCATTTTTATATGATGTTTAATGAAGATGAGGAAGCCATGGGGAAAACGTGACAGGGACCCAGGAGGCACGAGCTAGGGATCTGTCGTCAACTGAGGGAAGCTTAGGAGGCCTGTGTGTTCAAGATTCTTCTGGGGTCCTTACCATCTTCAGTGGTAAGGAGGCTCCTTTTTTCCGGGTACAGGGAGGACACCTCTCACATGAAAGTCTTATGACCAGCTTCAGGGCAAAGCCATAAAAATCCTTTCCATATCTGCTACTTCTCAGAGTCCTTCATCTTGAAACACACACTACGTCAAGGTGCCATATTTTGGGGTCGCGTGTCCTAAACCTGTCAGAGCGAAACTTACATGTGAGCTCATACTTCCAGGAATAACCCTTAAATTGAGTTAAATGTCTTCACCTCTTTTTTTTCTCTTTTTTCTTTTCATTTTTTTTTTGTTTGTTTTTTACTGATTCCGTTAGTCTCTACGATGCGGCAGTGACGTAGGTAATTTCAAGCAAACGTGTCTTCCCAAATGGAATTTTGTGCTTCAAACACACAGTAACTGGGAGATCACCTCAGACTCTGACAGTTCAGCTAAGAGGCGACTCCCTCTATTCTTAGGAGCGGGTGTTGCGAGGAACCTTGCCATCATCAATCACACAGGCTACATATAAAACTAGCGTGTCTGAGCTGTTGAGGGGCTTATGTATTTCTAAAATAAGGTGATAGTAGAAAAGATGGTTCAGCTGGTCTCAGTACCCCTGCACAGGGGACCTGGAAGCTGGTCGTCACTCACAAGTTTCTGTGGACTCACAAAGCACCAGACATTTTGTCATCTAGGACGCTTAGATCACAAGGATCTAGCCTGTCAGGTCTGGTAGTCTATCCAGAGATGTATTAAAGTGTTCACAACGTTCCTCAGTAATCTTTACAGATTACGAAGCACTTTTTTTTTTTTTAATTTTTTTTTAAATGTTCATTACTTTTGAAAGACAGAGACAGACAGACAGAGCATGAGTCGGGCAGGGGCAGAGAGAGAGGGAGAAGGAGACGTAGAATCTGAAGCAGGCTCCAGGCTCTGAGCTGTCAGCCCAGAGCCCAACACGGGGCTCGAACCCATGAACCATGAGATCATGACCTGAGCGGAAGTCGGATGCTTAACCGACTGAGCCACCCAGGCGCCCCTACAAAGCACTTTTAAAACCACTGGCCCCTACTGCTAGCCACAGTCCTGGGAGTTAAGAGTTGAGTCTATTTGCAAGTCATTCAAAAGCATGCATATGCTGTGGGCAGAATGGCACCACTTTGTGTGTCTTACATGTGAGGGGTGTGGATGAGGGCCTTGGGATATTGGCAGGTCCCCTGGCGGTGACGGATGCAGGGGGAAGGCAGTGATCAGGCGAAGGGAGCAACCAGGCAGGCTTTCCTTCCAGGAACCCTTGAGCTGGGGTCTGGGATGCGGGAGTTCTCCAGGGGGCGCTGGGGGAGGGGACTGAGAGGCCCAGGCAAGAGGGAGGAAGGGTCTGGGCCAGTGAGGCAGGAAGTGAGGGACGACCAACCAGAGAGGGTTGGAAATTTGGCTTGGAAGGATGTTCGGCGGGGAAGAGACTCGATCAGAGGTGGCTGTGGCCAGTTCACTTGACTCACAAGGTGAAAAAGCCCCGGGAGCGGGGAGCTGTAGACCAGGCCGGCTGGGAGGCCAGGCGGGCAGGGGCCTAAACTCGGGAGCGGCAGGTAGGAGTTTAGGAGTCCAGGAGCCCACAGCCCCTCAGGCCCCCCTGGCCTCCTGGGCATGTCCCCTGGCACCTGCTAGAAAGCCTCTCCAGGGCAATCTTCATCGTCCTATTACAAGCTCTCCAGCCTTTCTTCTCATCTTTCCTCTCCCAAAAGTGTCTCAACGAGGCGTTTATACCAAGTGACGCCCCCGCCCCTCCAGAGGAGAGGAGAAAGGGGGGGCTGGGGGAGGGTGGCTGGGAAGGCTGAACCCCCGGCTCCCTGGCATGAGCCATTTGTGAACCCTTGGGGATCCTGGCGGGGAGAGCTTTCTCTGAGCCAGCCCAACCGTAAGAACAGGTAGCGCTACAAACCCGTGTCCTCGGGGTATTGAGTCATTTTTTGTAAATCACCTAGAAAAGCATTTCGGGGCTCGAAAGCACAGTTTATTGCTGCATTATTAAATGGTCCCAGCCGCAAGCCACGTCCTTTTTGCTGACGGAGTAAAACTGAGGCGACCCAAAGGGCAAGTCACTGGAAAGGGCAAGTCACCAGAAGCTGGGCCGTTCCCGCCCCCCCCCCCGCCCCCCCGCCCCCCCCCCCCAAAATGGCCTCTGCTGCTCTCTGTGAACCCTGCAGGCCAGGGAAGCAATTAGACACTGGAAAGCCTTAGAGAGAGCTACATCCTGTTAAAAAAAAAAATTAAATAAGAAAAAAAGCAAGGTATTTTTAAAGTACATCCGTTTCTGCCGAAATGGAGTCGTGAAAGCAAGAAAAATGAATGATCAAAAGCAGATAAACGAAGTCTGTGTTGCCCTCCCCCAAGGACCTCAACATGGTTTGGGGGCAACCGTCTCCTGTCCGTCCCTTTCTTTCTCCAACTGATGGCCCCCTTTCCCTGCCCCCTCCCTTGTCTCCACCATCTCCCCTCCAGCCTAGGAGAAACCCACCCGGTGCCCAGAGGTCCTGGGGTTCCCGGAGGCCTGTGCCCTGGGCCAAGCCATCCCCTCCATCTGGGAACCATCCTTTCTTGCATACAATTCAAGCAAATCCTTCGGGCCAACACCGTCCCGTGACCTAGGCTTTCCCAAGACTGAGCCAATAACACTTGTCCCTGCCTCAGACTTTCCTACAAACCCTGAAACCATTTGTTCTGCGTCCCCTCCTTCCTTCCGAGAAGGTGCCCTTTACTTCGGCAGCCTTGAATCCAAATAAAATGAACCCCGTATTTCACCTAGGTAAATAATACCAATTGTTTTTTTCTTCCGGTTTCAAAGTGATTTTTAGTCAGTCGTAGCCTCCCGCCAAAAAATTATTTAATATGTGCAAAGAGAAAAAACCTTTCTCCTTAGGCTGTAGATTGTACCTCTTACCCTGTTCTTTCTCTGTCCTGTGATTCTGGTAAAGCCAACTTCCTCCAGTAAAACTTCCTCTACATCCAGACGTAGAAGGGCTCCCGGGCACAGGGAGGGGGGATGGGAAGAAGGGAGTAAAGTTAGGAGAAAAGCTAGGATCTGGACTGGCTAATCATATCTGTACAGTAAGTTTTCTGCTCGCAAAATGCTCTAGCGGCCGTGATTTCGTTGATCCTTGCTCAACCATGGGAAGAATACATAAAACCAAGGGACTCGTCCAAAGTCACAAGGCTACCAAATGTCATTTCCCCCATCCTCACCGCTGTCTTCCTCAGTGCCTGGCACTTTGTGTCACCAGTTCCCATCTCCTGGGCCCCTTCCAAGTCCTCTGAGCACGAATAACTGTAAATGTGGGGGACCAGCCCGTAGTTCTCGTTAGAGTTAACACGGGATTATAAACCCCCGGGGGGACCCGGACTGTCACTCTCCCACCGACAGTAGGGAAAAGGGAAAAGGATTTAAAGTCAGATAAATGTGGGTGTAAATCTTAATTCCGCTACTTGTTAAAAATGTGCCCATGGGTTAGCGGGGCCGCCAGGAAACTAAGGCCAGCGGGCCAAATTCAGTCTACTGCCCAGTTTCCCATGTGTTGAAGTATTGTCTCTGGCGGCCGTCTCGCCACAACGGCAAAGCTGAATGCTAGTGACGGGGACCCTTGTGGCCCGCAAGGCCCAAAATACAGACGATCTGGCCTTCCACCGGAAAAATTTGCCACTCCCCCAGGGAAGATTATTTCACCCCCGAGCCTCCGTTTCCCCCTCTGTAAAATGGGCAGCATCGCTTACATCAAAGAAGTGATGCTGTGACAAATAAATAAGATAATAAATGTGAAAGGGCCACACAGCAGTGATTGATACGTGTTGGGATTTTTTAAATCATTATTTTAGTCGTGCTGTTGACAGCCATGTCCCTCTGTGGTGGGTGAGGGGAGGACGCAGCCTCTGTCTGTCTCCATCCCTGTTCCCCTCTTTGTGTCTCTTCATTTTGCCCCACTTCACCCCCTAGCCTCCAGAGGAGAAAACCTTTAAGAAAAAATAGCGTGAGGGTTAAGAGCATTTTCAAGGTGGGGGCGCCTGGGTGGCTCAGTCGGTTGAGTGTCCGACTTCGGCTCAGGTCATGATCTCACATTTCGTGAGTTCGAGCCCCACGTCGGGCTCCGTGCTGACAGCCCGAAGCCCGAAGCCTGGAGGCTGCTTCAGATTCTGTGTCTCCCTCTCTCTCTGCCCCTTCTCCGCTCATGCTCTTTCTCTCTCTGTCTCTCAAAAATGAATAAATGTTAAAAAAAATTTTTTAAAAAAAGAACATTTTAAACGGATAGAAAGTAAACTAACTCTAGAGAAAAGTTCAAAGGCCCCTGGGTGGCTCAGTCGGTTGAGCGTCCAACTTAGGCTCGGGTCATGATCTCGCGGTTCGTGGGCTCGAGCCCCACGTCGGGCTTTTCAGTGGCAGCTCAGAGCCCTCTTTGGATTCTCGTCTCCCCTGCCCCTCCCCCACTCACACAATGCTCTCTCTCTCAAAAATAACCATTAAATATTTAAAAAAAAAAAAGGAAAATTCAATCTTCTTGAACAGCTCAGGTTACTTGTTTTATGTCTTTTGAGTAGTAATTTCTATCATCATTTTTTCAATATAAATTTAATCACGCAATTTGTAACATTGTACTGAGAACGGTGACTCCTTGCCTTCTATTTACAGGGTTTTTTCCCTACATATAAGCATGATATGTTTTCACATTCCCCCATTCAAAATGTGTGTCTCCTTGGGAAATTCTATTAAAAATCTAAAGATAATAAACTTCAAAATTATAAGCTGGATGGATCTATGTGAGATCATCTACAATCTTCTCCAATCAGAAGGAAATAACTTTCCACGTTTGTGAAGACACTTTGTTTCTCTCAACAACCTTCTTCGACTCCTTTCATACTAAAACGCTTTCTAAAAATTTCAGTTCAGCGTTTCCCTTATCAACGCCTTCACAGCCTTACAATTTGCCTTGCAAAGAAGTTGAAATCCTCAGAATGGATTACGAGAAGTGTGTGTATCCCTACCAAAACTAAACATATTAAGCACTTAAATATTTTTAATCGGAGCTATTACAAGGTTTAAGACAGAGATAAATCGTTTCAGTGCAGGAAGATTTAGAACGTCCGAGACCCATTGGAGCTAGTGTTACTTTCTTTACCTTCACTGCTCTCACCAAAGATCACAGCACAGAGGGCCTTACGTTTTTTCAATTATTACATTCTTTCAACCAGGTCAATCCAATATGCATCCAGCCAAGATCTACTCCTTTTACACCTGGAACTAAGAGACCAGTTCTAATCATGCGGAAGAAATGGAAAACCATTCTGGCTCTGGAGAGTCATCTTGTGACCTCCTCCTCTTCGATCATATACTCCACTGAAATTGTTCAACACTTTTTCTTAGGGGAAAATCCAGGAAAACCAGGAGGGCTGTGTTTGGTTCAGAAAATGTGAAGGAGAGAAAAGCATGGTTTTCCGCCTAGGGGCTCATGCTTCAGGTCTGTTTTGTGAAAAGAATCCAAAATGGTGAGCCTTTGGCCTGACAACAGATACGGTCGCTGTGAGAGGGAAGGTGTGGGTGCGATGGGAAGACTTTGGGAGCCAGATGCCTGAAGAGGCGGCATGTTCCAGAGTCATCTACATTTCTCCGTGTTATTGTCCCATGAGCTTGGACTGTGAGGGACCTGAGATCTCCCTGCACGTGCCCATGCCTCATGACCCTGTTGCCGACAGCCATACCAGTCTATGGTCATGGTGGACGGATTTTGGAATCTGTGAATTCTGACACCTGCCCTCCTCGCTAATTACATGAGCTCGGGCACATTACTTAACCTTTCTTTGTGTCTCTGTTAAACAGTGCTTGCCTCAGAGTGTCATCAAGAACTTCAGATTGGACAAAGGACATGGGTACCCAGCACATCACGGTGCATATAGCACGGACCCATATACCTCCTCTTTTATTTGTCTGTGATTATGAGCTTCAAATGCACTAAAGAAACCTTAAGTTTCTTATATTGTCAACATTATATTGTCATCTAAAATTCAATGTCTTGTCTGTTGAGGGACTATACTTTTAGGAGAAAAAGCTATCTTGTCTGTGATGATAAGACAGAAAACAGTATGAAGGGTTGAAGGATAATCTCACCTTCACAGCTGGGAAAGGCTGTGATGTAAATCATCTGTTCCCAAACTATCGGTCAGGGAATACTTTAAATTTCCAACAAAAATGTTTAAATTGACAGGATGAAGGAATGGGGTGTGAGGAAAGGAAGTCAAGATGTGTGCAATCGAGGGGTGCCTGGGTGGCTCGGTCGGTTAAGCGTCTGACTCTTGAATTCGGCTCAGGTCATGATCTTACGGTCCGAGAGATCGAGTTCTGCACTGATGCCTCAGAGCCTGCTTGGGATTCTCTCTCTCTCCTTCTCTCTCTCTCTGCTCCTCCCCTGCTCGTGCTCCCTCTAAATAAATAAATAAACAAACACTTTTTTAAAAAAGATGTGTGCAATCAAGATAGTGGGCAGAGAGAGAGAGACAATATGAGAGCAGCAACTGGGTGACAAAGGTACTACTTTCAGAAATCAATACACAAGAGAGTGACCGATGTCAGGGACCCAGCAGTCAGCCACAGGATACAGATCGGCCCTTTGGGGAGACATGTACATCATCACCCACACGGATGTGTAACAACAGCAAGGGTGCCAAGGTGTGGCGTTAAGAACCAACGCAAGGTGCCGTGGGCACTTACAAGGGACGGGATTTGGGACGGAGGCTAGGAAAGACTTCCCTAAGGAAAGATGCTTACAAAGAGGAGGAGGGATGCACTGGAAAGAAGTGGCTTTTCAAGGGTGAGCCCAGCATTTCCCATCTGCAGGAAGAAAATGCAGTCTTAGCAGCTGAGGAAGGCAGACGGGGCAGGCAGTGCGTCCGAAGCGCAGAGAGGCAGGAGCAAGATGAGGTCAAGGGGCTGTGAGAGCTCCCGGGTCAGGCTTTCTCAAAATGTGTTGGTAAAACCTCAGTGATCAGTGAGTTCGCTGCCGGCACAGCCCTGCTGTCTCGGTCAGGAGAGGGAAATGCGAATTCAGGAAAGGGCAAATGCAGGAAGATTCCGATTCGGCAAGGAGTGGACCCAAGGAGACATCCAGAGGTGGGCGTCTTTGCTGGCCCAAGTCGTCTTCCCTCGTGATGGATTCCAGAATCACTAAGCACCCGTTCACTGACGCTGCAGGAAGGGGACACCCGTTGTATTATTTCTTCTGTTTTTGCATATGCTTGAAGTTTCACATAATAATGAATGTGTTAAGTTAAAAATGCAGTTTGGATGTAAACACGGGCCACTGGCCAGCTGTTTCCCTGAGACAGTAAGCTTCGGCTGGCCTGTTGCAGGGGAAGGGCTGTGGTTGCCCTCCCTAAGAAGGAGGAAAGAGACAGGCTCATTATGATTGTCGAAGAAGCAAAGAATTAGAGCCCTTGGTTCAATTCCCTGAACCTCCTACATCTGGGGAATTAGGCTATAAATCCTACGAAGCGTTCTCTGGAGATTTCCAAGAATTGTTCACACCCAGGCCACAAACGACACGACAGGAGCACAGACTTTATTTCACACTGTTTTGGCATTTGCAGCTCAGACTGAAATTGCAAAGCAGCAGAATAGGAGAGCAGTGAAGAATTGTGCACATGTTTTGAATATTTCAGTCTCTCTGTGGTTCCAACTTTATATTTGAAATACTCCTTCTTCCTCTCTATTTCTTCCTCTCTCTTGCTCTCTCCTTCCTTTCTACGAATTCTTCTGCCTTTCTTTCCCTCTAACTGCCAATTCTTTTTTTAATTTTATTTGTGTGTGTTTTTTTTCCAATTGAGAGAGAGCACAAGCAGGGGAGAGGGGTAGGGGGAGAGTGAGAGAATCTCTTCTGGAGCCCAACGTGGGGCTCGATCCCATGACCCTGGGATCATGACCTGAGTCGAAATCAAGAGTCAGATGCTCAACTGACTGAGCCACCCAGGCGCCTTTCCAAGTGCCAATTCTCAACATATGCCACAACCCATCCAAGGCCCATAGAGGACAGGAAGGTAAAGAAGACAGATACTTATCCTTACCTAAAAGTTCACTCTAGTGTTAATAATAAACTAAACAATTGGGGGCCTGGGTGGCTCAGTCGGTTAAGCATCCGACTTCAGCTCAGGTCATGATCTCACAGTCTGTGAGTTCAGGCCCCGCGTCGGGCTTTGTGCTGACAGCTCGGGGCCTGGAGCCTGCTTCGGATTCTGTGTCTCCCTCTCTCTCTCTCTGCCCCTCCCCTGCTCATGCTCGGTCTCTCTCTGTCTCAAAAATAAATAAAAACATTAAAAAAATAATTTTTAAAAAAATAACACTAAATATTTAAATTAAATCAAAATTAAACAATTGACATTAAAATTAAATAAATTAAAACACAAAATCAAACATAATTTTAGACCAGGATACATGCTCTGAAGGAAGAGGACGGGACACTTGATATGAAAACATGTTTGTAGAGAGAACGAATTTACAGCTGGGGGCCAGAAGTAGCCCCTTCCTAGTCTAGACGTCCCCAGATCAAAATGGCTTTTTGCATTATAATATTCCCTAGGGTCTTATATTCCATGCCAGCCCCATTCTTTCCATTCTTTCTGAAAGGAAATGTTTAAATTGAGATGATTGAGCTTTTGCCCACAACCGCCCCCCTCCCCACCCCCCACCAACCAAACTCCAACCTGTTATTTTATCCTAAATAAAATATACAGATTTTCTACTTCTGTCATGAAGATTGCATTTAGGTCCTACTTAGAGGAAGATTATAGGAAAGCAAGTTACTTGTAATAAAAACAAACAGACAAACAAAAAACAAAAACAGAGGTTAGCAGTGACGAATCCTTTCAGTGGGAACTCCTTGAAAGCAAATCTGGAATGCCAAGCCACAGGATTCAGAGCGGTCCTTTCTTATTCTGAATTTATTTTGAGTTTTCAGAACAGTTGGGAGGCTACATTTGGGCAACCCCAAACATTATTTCGTGAATACAATTACATTTAAAAAAAAAATTTTTTTTTAACGTTTATTTATTTTTGAGACAGAGAGAGACAGAGCATGAACGGGGGAGGGGCCGAGAGAGAGGGAGACACAGAATCGGAAGCAGGCTCCAGGCTCTGAGCCATCAGCCCAGAGCCCGATGCGGGGCTCGAACTCACGGACCGCGAGATCGTGACCTGAGCTGAAGTCGGACGCTTAACCAACTGAGCCACCCAGGCGCCCCTACAATTACATTTTAAAGAATAATTCAACTCCATATCATGTTGGATGGGAGCAAGAAATGGGCAAAAAGACGGAAGAAGGACAGAACAGATGCAAAGCGGGGGTGAAGGACAGACTGACAGAAGGAGAAGAAAAAGAAGGAAGACAAAGACACAAAAGAGACACGGAAACACCATCAGGGGAAAGGACATCCGTAAAAAGCAAAGAGAAAAGAAAGAAGAAAGTCAAAACTGTTGTTCACTTGGACAGCCCAGTATCGATTCCTATCCATTCCCTTTGAAATGCTAATTAGCCGACGAGACAGTATGAGACTCAAAACCCTTTTTCTGAGAAAAATCTTTATTCAAAATGGGGAAGCATCTAAGACTTCCTCTGAAACACTAGTCTGAGTGGCTAAGCAATGTATGTGACAATTCAAGTGCACGGATCTCAGAAGCTAGAATGTTAACTAACTTGGATTTAAAGAAAAGAAAGAAAGAAAGAAAGAAAGAAAGAAAGAAAGAAAGAAAGAAAGAAAGAAGAAAGGAAGAAAGAAAAAGAAAGAAAGAAAGAAGAAAGAAAGAAAAAAACAAAAAAAAAAAAAAAGAAAGAAAGGAAGGAAGGACGGAGGGAGGAGAAACCCCCACCCCATTTAGAGGTTTTAAAATAAAAATTCTCAGGTTACAGTTCCAAAGGTGTTACGTCCCCCTTGCCACATCTTATCCAAATATACACATTCAGCTCAAAATGATGGAATAAACTCTCACACTGACTTTATGATCATTAAACCCTTTTAGTCAAAGTCAGATCAGTTGTTTGGACTGCAGTGAGAAAACAAAAACACGTGGGGTCAACCAGAATCAATCCGGCGGGCAGAAGTTTTCTGGAAGGCGAACTTCTCCTCTACCCTCTTAGGTCTTTGTTTGAGGGCCTGCAAATTACATTGGCAGATTAGCAAGACAAAATGCAGATTTAATTACATATGTAATCACGTGTGTAAAGATGTAAGACATGTATGTCATCTTGTGTGTGCACACAGGTTTTCACAAGGAAACGTGACTTGAGGTCATTAGAATTTGGAGTTTATGTATCTTTGTTTTTAAGTTTATTTTTGAGAGAGAGAGAGAGAGAGAGGAACAAGCAGGGGAAGGGACAGAGAGAGAGGGAGAGAGAGGATCCCAAGCGGGCTCCGCAGTCAGTGCAGAGCCCCATGTGACGCTCAAACTCCTGAACCATGAGATCACGAACTGAGCAAAAATCAAGAGCTGGACACGTAACCAACTGGGCCACCCAGGCACCCTGGAGTTTATATACCTTAGTAGGGAATGGGGCGGGGCAGAAGGATACTTCGGGGAGAACAAATGCCTTCTCAAAAGTGGGGGAGATTCCAGGAACTCAAATGCCTTCAGCTTAAATAATTGTTATGCCACGGTGGTTTATTCTGGATCCCTTCAGATGCAACACACCCAAAGGGCACAGGTTGTGAACTCTTGGATTCCGATGGCTTGGCAACATGGTATTTCTCAGGCAAGCTGCATACAAAATCACCTTCTTAGAACTGTGGCTGCGTCTCCGGAAATTTACGTCCTCTCGTATTCTGAGAAGGGCGCTATACCAACCACAGGGAGCATACACGAAGAAGAATTGTCTTCTTTCCACGAGAAAGCAAACACTGTCATCTACAGCCAGAATCCTTCCAGGTGTCCGATCCTGTGGACCTGGAACACGGAGACTGTAGGCCTGGGGGTGCTCGGGTAGATAATGAGACACACGGCTCTGGGGCTGGAGACATCTGGTTCCGGGACGGGTTTGCTGAGAACTGGGAAACTCAAGAGGTGTGGAGTCTCTCAGGGAGGGGCTGAGAAGGAGGAGGCCCAGGGCCAGCATCCCAGCCCGTGCCAGTAATCTCAAGGAGGAGCCGATAAAAATGGAGAAACCAGAAACGAGGAATCGAAGGGAAAATGGGAAAGGGTGTGGAATAAAAAAAAGAAGAGATTCAATCAAGTGAAGAGCGATTCTTGAGGTTAAAGGGGGCCCGTCATTTGTTTGTGATCCCTGGGGATCCTGTGCTCCTGAAGACGCAGGGCTGGAATATAGAGACAGGGCATAACTGAGAGGGTCCTTTCTCCAGGACGCAGGGAGTTCGCTTTGGGGCAGAAGGATAATTTTCATCAGAAACCAGCGTGGGGAAAGAACGAGGGAAGACCAATCGCGTGACCTCCCCGCGGGAAACGGTTTCGCTTCTATAAGATAGATCATTGCAGGGGCGCCTGGGTGGCGCAGTCGGTTGAGCGTCCGACTTCAGCCAGGTCACGATCTCGCGGTCCGGGAGTTCGAGCCCCGCGTCGGGCTCTGGGCTGATGGCTCAGAGCCTGGAGCCTGTTTCCGATTCTGTGTCTCCCTCTCTCTCTGCTCCTCCCCCGTTCATGCTCTGTCTCTCTCTGTCCCAAAAATAAATAAACGTTGAAAAAAAATTAAAAAAAAAAAAAAAAGATAGATCATTGCAGTAGACAAGCTCTGAGGTCTCATCACCTATTTTAACATTTTAATAAATAATATAATCCCGCCGAGTCCTCTGTTTTTGAGAGTTTGATTTCAGAGTGAAGTTTTATAACTGATACGCTATTCATTACTTTCAAAGAAAATGCTGACGGACACATCACATGCTTCTTGGGACTACTGGAGGAATCCTTATATTTTAATATCTTAATGGTGTCGGGGGAGAATTATTGTTCAGTGTCACTTATGTAATATTCTGGCTCGGGAGGCCTAACCTGAAAGTAACTGTGAGGAAACAGACAAACCCAAAACAAGGCACACTCTTTTCTTTTAGGTACTGTGCCTCCAAAACAATGCCAATGTCAAAAAGGCAAAGAAAGTCGGTGGAAATATGCCTGATTAAAGAAAACTAAGTTGATGACACAACTAAACGCAATCTCCGATTCCAGACTCAATTCTGTACCGCAGGGAAAAATCCTACGATGGGCGTTGTTCAAGTCAACTGATGAAATTAGAATACTGATGGTGGATTAGAAAAAAAAAAAAGTATGGTATCAATGTTAAATTCACTAACGTTGGCAAATGTACTTGGTTATCTAAAAGAAGACCCCTATTCATAGGAAATAGGGTAAAGGACCATTGTCTGAGTCCTTTGGGGCCGCTGTAACAAAATACTACAGGCTGGGTAGTTTATAAACAGCAGAAATGTATTGCCCACAGTTCCGGGAGCTAGAAGTCCAAGATCATGGCCAGCATGCTCTGGTGAGAGCTGTCTTCTGAGTTGAAGACTTCTCATTGTATTCTTAGGTGGCAGAAGGGATTTAGGGAGCATTCTGGGGCCTCTTTTACAAGGCACAAATCCCATCCATGACAGCCCCACCCTCATAATTTATGCACCTCCCAAAGGCCCCTCCTACTAATACCATCATCTTTAAGGGTTAGGGGTTCAACGCATGAATGGGGAGGGGGACGTGGGAGCACACAAACATTCAGACCACAGCAGCCTAGATGCACGCAATTTACTCTCAAATGGTTCAGAGAGAAAAAGAGGGGTGGGGGTGGGCAGTGATAAAGCAAAGGAAGCCATATGACAATCCTGGCAAAGAGTATATAGGTGTTCAACGTACTATTTTTATTTTTGCAATTCTTCCGTTAAGCACTTCATGGGGGTGTGAATTTGTAATGAGGAATAACTCTAAGGTTGCCCCATATTTTCCGTTCAGGCCTATTATTTGTCTTATAGAAATTCACTGCTAAGCAGAAGGAGAAAAAAAAAAAAACAAAACCTCAAATGAACCAGGGAAATTCTAATTGTTGCTAAAGCAGAGAATTCACGAAGGGAGCGGTCATAAATGGACAGGAAATTGGCCTCCGCTGTAGGCAAAAAGTTTACGTCTTAAATCGTAAGATACGCTGAGAGCAAAGCTGAGAGGAACTTACTTTTCTACTGCCAGAATATTGCCTTAACAAGTTCCTGGAGTGTCTTGAAGCAGGCTGGATTGCTTTCTTGGGACATGGAATAAAAGGGGTGCAGATTCCCGGGGAATTTGGACCGAGTCCGTTTTCCAATTGGTTTACATCTGCCAACGGATGATTTTACGATGCGGCGCACGTAAGGTGTGGTTTTTGGTTTTTTTACTATTTATCACTTCTTTGTAAAACAGCCTTTAAGAACGCCTGTGAAAAGTGGTACCCAGATGGTTCTGACTCCCCGAGTCGCCTCGCGCTTTATCCACCTGCCCAACAATGTGGCCGTCTTCCTGAAGGTGGCGCTGTGCGCGAGCGCGGGGTGTGAAAAAGAAAGGACCTTTCCGGTGTTGCACCTGCCCTGGGGCGCGGCGTACACGCACAAGGAATACTCTCCAGAACAATCTGTACCATGGCAAACGGTGCAGATAAGGAGCGAGGTCGTGAGCCGCTTCTGTGCCCCTCAAAGGGGTTGGCATTAAAATGGCACAACCTTTTTGGTCTTCAGTCCTCAACTGAAAGTAAGGGTGTCCTTCCCAGAGTCGTCATTCCACGACCTTTTACTTCCCGTTGTCGCACCTTCTTCTTTCTCTAACTTTTCTTCCTACCCTCTCTTTTCACTTCCAAATTTGCTTTACAATTGGTGTGGGTGTTTTCTACCTCATAGAAATTATATTATCATTTAAAAAACCGAACAGCCCAGAAAAAAAGAAAGCAGCAAAAAAAAAAAAAAAAAATTTTTTTTAACACAAGAAAAAGAAAAGAAATTGTATTATTAAAGCCTCCTTTGCGTACTGGCCTTGAACTGACCTAAAGTGTTGCCATACCTGCCCAAGAGTTATGGTAACGGAAGGTGTTTTGTACTGGCCAGAGCCAGAAAACCAAAACTCAGGATTGGGAGGCACATCTGGGCCATTCTGCCGACTTGATTGGGGCTGGACATGAGAAGTGGCCGCTGGAAGTCTTGTGACAGTTTGTTGAGTAGTGTGCAGACTGACTAACATTTCAGTGGCCAAGTGAATTCCCCCAAAGGGCTCTCTCCCGAAGGAGGCCAGTGCCTTTCCCGGTGAGCTCTGTCCGTGTCTGGACCATTCGGGTGACACTTCAGACACAGGAGAAGCAGCAAAAGTGGAGGGAAATATTACAAGTCGTTTTAGAAACTTGCAGACACACTTTTGGAGAGCGTACTAACCAAAGGGGGTCCATAAAATGATAGGAGAAGGAGTTGAGGTGATTTCTGTCCCGTCTTTATGAAAGAATAAGCCATCTTTCTTCGAAGGGAAACGTCTTCTTCTAAGGGAAGGGCAGTAAGGAACGGACAGAAGCTACGGGGAGAATCACATTTGGGTTCTGTTAGGACAAACTGCATACCAGGGGCCACAGGAAACATTGCCAAGAAGGTTTTATGGACTCCTATTTGTAAGAAAGAGTGGACTTTCTTTTGTGAGTGAAGTGCCTTCATTCTTGTTCAGAAGCAGGAAGGGAAACCGGCTGTCTCCCCCCCTCCCCGCCCCCCAGTTTCTGGTGATTATTTATCCCTTTCATCCACAGAATCTCAAAGCCGCCTGGAGCCTTGGAGATCACCCACTTTGCAGATGAGGACGCCAGTGGAAGTGATTGTCCAGAGTCATCCAGAGTTGAAACAGCAGCCCGGTTCTGTCAGCCTCCCCAGTCCGTGTTTATTTTCCCACCGCACAAAACTACCTCCTTGGTTTATTTCCAGCACACGGAAAGTCACCCCCACCCCGCCACCCCGTTTCCAGATCCCACACCCCTCTCTGGTTTTGAGTAGCATTCCCTTTGTACTGCATGACTCCTCCGTACGACCGGGGCCCACCGAAGACACACAGTAGGACCCCCAGGAGCGTTTAGCCCGACCGAACCTCAGAGAAACGGACAGCTTTGCCGATGTCACGGTTAGCCTGTCCCGAGCTCCCAGCTCCACGTGACATCTTCAGGGCACAGCACTGCATCTCACTTTTGACAGAGTGTCTTCCCTTTTGCCTTCGTAGGTTTCACTGCGGCGGCCTCCCTCGTGTCTTTGGCTTGGGCCCTGGCCTCTTACCAGAAGGCCCTCCGCGACTCTCGAGACGACAAGAAGCCCATCAGCTACATGGCCGTCGTCATCCAGTTCTGCTGGCACTTCTTCACCATTGCCGCCAGAGTCATCACTTTCGCCCTCTTCGCCTCGGTTTTCCAGCTCTACTTCGGGATCTTCATCGTCCTCCACTGGTGCATCATGACCTTCTGGATCGTACACTGTGAGACAGAATTCTGTATCACCAAATGGGAAGAGATTGTGTTCGACATGGTGGTGGGGATCATCTACATTTTCAGCTGGTTCAACGTCAAGGAAGGCAGGACTCGCTGTAGGCTCTTCGTTTACTACTTTGTGATTCTTTTGGAAAATACAGCCTTGAGTGCCCTCTGGTACCTCTACAAGGCTCCCCAGATCGCAGACGCGTTTGCCATCCCGGCGCTGTGTGTGGTGTTCAGCAGCTTTTTAACTGGCGTCGTTTTTATGCTGATGTATTATGCCTTCTTTCACCCCAACGGACCCAGGTTCGGGCAGTCACCAAGCTGTGCTTGTGAGGACCCAGTCGCCGCCTTCACTCTGCCTCCAGAGGTGGCCACGAGCACGCTCCGGTCCATCTCCAACAACCGCAGTGTCGCCAGCGACCGCGACCAGAAATTTGCAGAGCGGGACGGGTGCGTCCCTGTCTTTCAGGTGAGGCCCACAGCCCCGTCCACCCCATCGTCTCGCCCACCACGGATTGAAGAATCTGTCATTAAAATTGACCTGTTCAGGAATAGGTACCCAGCGTGGGAGAGACACGTTTTGGACCGAAGCCTCCGGAAGGCCATCTTAGCCTTTGAATGTTCCCCGTCTCCTCCAAGGCTGCAGTACAAAGATGATGCCCTTATTCAGGAGCGGCTGGAGTATGAAACCACTTTATAAAATAGAAGGCTTTGGAGGGGCCACAACCTCCAGGTGAAGGGGTGACAGCGGGGCCGTGGCAATAATGAAACTCCGTCCTAGACCAGGGCAGAGAGCTGTAATGCGCTTAGTGTGACCGCCCATCAGCTGGCTGCCCTGCTGTGGTCTCCTTTCCAAACAGCAGCTGAAGGGAACATGGCGGCTTAGGAGGACTTCTCGTTGCTACCAGCCCTCCTGTCCACTCTCAGCGTGTCCACCAGAGGGTACAATTATCACGGAAAATGTTGCCTCCAATCAATAGGGTGTTTTGATGGAGTCAACTGATCTTTGCAGAAAAATCTATTCAGTCACACACACACACACACACACACACGCACACACGCACACACCTGCTAATACACACATGGCACCAGTCCTCTGTCAAAACAGCTTAGGTGATTTTTCTTGATGCAAAGCTCTGATTCTGAATATAAAAACAAAGAGAGAGAGAGAGAGAGAGAGAGAACATATCCCTCAAGACTCCAGGAAAAAAACACAAATAGTACCACTTAGAAAAGAATTCATAGACCATTCTCATTCGGAAACTGACACCATGTGTGAAAATCCTACCCAGTGGACAGCAAACTCAACTGTTGTTTACATGTGTATTAGAATCAATGGAATGGTTCGTTTTCCACACATTTCAGGATTTGTCTTTTCGTTTCAAGTTTCCGTTGAGAACATCCTTCCTGCCAGAAATCCTATGCAGCGCATCTGTGGCTTTTGACAAGGCCAAGGAGCTCGAGAAGTTCGGGAGGTACACGAAATGGTGATCGCGAGTCAGTATTCAGTTGCAGACGTGTAATAAATCCCTGAAGAGGAAGCACGGGAAAAACAAGGCAAAAACGAGCGTCAGATTTCCCGGCCTGTGCGGCTCACACTGGCATGTAAGTGCAGGGGCAGAAGAGGGACAGGCTGACCCGGATGTTACAAGACGCGGAAAAGCGTGGCTCCGTGTGAGCACGTGCCGGGCCACACCCACCTAGTGCCAAACACCGTCCAACCACAGGACTGACGTGCAAGTCCCAAACACCTGAGAACGAGTGGCCTGAGCCCCCCCCCGCCCCCAAACGCGGACGTGAGAGTGCACCATCAAGTTCCCCACTGTGTACAGACTTTCCCCACCCCCACCCCCAATCCAAGGTCAAAGTGATGTGTCTTTTAGAGGCTTTGGGACCCTTTTTAGTAAGTATGAGCAGACAATGAATGCAGTGACCGTGCTACGAGAAAACCCTTCCCAACTGATTGAGGGCTTATCACTCGATCCAGCTAAGATTTGTATTTGAATCGTTTGTAAAGTCGCACTCTTACAACAAACTTCTGGGTTTTAAATACCTCCGTACAGCAAGTAAACGTTCCCTGCTTTCTGTTCCCAGTGTCCTCGGTCATGGTGCTTTTTGTTGCATTAAAAGTGCCGGTCAAACTTTGATAGTATTTTTTTATAGTTGGTGCAGAGTGGAATAACTCATGGATTATTTCAATATTTTTGTAATAAAAAAATATAGGGTATACATGTAGGCATCATCACTTTTTTTATAGACCTGGAATCGTTTAAAATACTTTAAGCGTCATCATTCCTTGGGATGTCCGAAACTGGTCCACAAATTCCATCAGCCTGCCTCAGCGGATTGAGAACACCTGTCTCTTGGAAGATCACCCTACTTTGCAATGTTGGTGCCCCCAGGAACCTGGCCAGGGGTGCTATCAGAATATCAGGTGACAAGAGAATCAGCTTACCTAGAAAGGGCTTGTCAAGACTGGCCAATGTTTCCCAGGATGTGAAAGCTGTAAATGATTACTTTCATCCATCCATTATCACGAACCTGACCACAGTGGAAGATGTCTTAAACTTCCTTCCCTGGTTTTATATTAACCCAAGTGATATATTAAATATTAGTCCAAGTCACTAAAAAGAGAGAGAGAGAGACAGAGAGAGAGAGAGACAGAGAGAGAGGGGAAAAGTCCGTTTAACTTCATTGCTCGGTTATCTGGACTGTCCAATCCACTTAAAATAGTCAAGTTCTAGAGCCACCACCTGTAATGGGTGGGTCCTACAGAGACTGCTGTCCCCGTGACATCCACAGGAAATGGCAGAGCGCTCAACCTAGGACTTCTTTTGGTACAAAGCCCCAGAGCAATGTTTTCAAAATAGATGACTTTTTATCGCTTGACGTGCTTCCCTAGTACTCCATGATTTCATCCTGCAAGCAAGATTGCCACTAAAAAACAATGATCTTTTGTCCGGATGTGAAAAGTTTACCCGGTCGCCAGCAAAGGCCCAGGAAGACGCTCTTCTTGTCAGTGACTGGTGAAAACATTGCGCCCCCCATCGTGGAAGGAAAACGTGATTACATTGGCAAAAACGCTTCATCTTTGTGCAGGACCATGAGTTATTAGCTTCGTTATTTCCAAGAAGACTTGTAAGTGATGATCTTTGGAAACTGAATGGCTCAGCTGAACTGTACCTTTGATTTCACGAGTAAATAACAGATCACAATTATAGCGTCAATCGACACAAACTCAGCAGGCCCCACCACTCCTCAGTCATGTAAGTCCTGAGTTATTTCTCAATTTGATCCCTCCTTTACCACGTTAAGAGTCAAAATGAGTGCTTTGTGAATCAACAGTGATGTACTGTGCTTCGTCCTGGAGGTCAGAATGCAGTTTTAGGAGGGCATAAGAAATCTTCATCTTTCCGTGATTTCCCCAATACTGGAAATACTCTGTTGTCCAACATACTTGAAGAGTGTGATGTTTTAGTTAGTCAAAAATTCTTGCTAAGTAAATGACATCTCCACCACAAATTCCAAACTTTCTTCAGAGTACAAGAACCAAAACCCTCAACCTCCCAGGAAAATCATGACTTAATCTCGTTTCCATGATCGAGAAGAGCACGGCAGGGCCCTCAGACTGTGCAGTGACAGGAACTGTTATTAGATGCTAGATACACAGATGACAGAGAGTTTAAAGTATTAGGATTTAAAGAGACATTGTCAATGTACAAAGGAACAAAGTTGGATTTTTGTGCTTGTGTTTTAGTTCTTCCTAAGATTTCATTTTCAATCTGCCGTGAAACCCTCCACGGACAGTAACTGGAGAATCCAAAAAAGGAACAATACTCTGGTTAGCGTACAGATTGGAAGCGCTGGGTTCTTTCTCTGTGGGATCAGACTTCCTGTGCCTGAGTCTACTCGGATTCTTGGCCGGGGAAGGGGTCCTGCGCTTAGCATTCCCTTTTTGCACTGGACCATAAAATTTTCTAAAAGAAAATGTTATACCTTTCTTTCACTTTCAACTTAGCATTTCGACATGAAACCTCATGTAAGATTAAAGAACATACGTAGCGTCACATACTGAGACTTTTAAGTATTCGCGTGGAAGAAAACAAATTTTTTCCATGTAAGTCACAGTTTGGTCCCCCATAATGACTCTTGTCTCTTCAATTCCCTTAGCCGTTGATGCTGTCCTACGTAACTATGTACCGGCTAGTTCAGTGACACTGACTTTGCAGACGCTCAGTTACTACTCACAACCAACAAAAGAAATTCTCTTACTGACTTGGCAAGCACATGCAATTCGAGTATTAGCACAATATAAAATACAAAGATAACCTGAAGAGTAAAGTATAATGAAGTACATATGCTTAATTCCCAAATGCCTGATTTATTTTTGCTCTATGAATAAGTGACGTGATAGCACTGACCAAATATTTTCCTTCTCCTTTTTGGCCCGAGCTGACAGTCCCTGTCTATAAGACGTCAACATCCTTGTGATGTTGTGGGAAATACCCAGGTGCAATTTAACGCTTTCAGCTTGAATAAGCTGTCTCACTCCGGAAAGATTTCATCTTTTAAGCAGCTGAATAGAATAGTTTTGAATCATCTCAAAGTTCCTTTCTCCAAACCGATTGAATTGAGCGAAGAAAAACTCTTGTGTCCTCACCAGGAATTGTGCAAGATTGCACACTTGCCTTTAAACGCTCCAAATGCATTGAGTGGAGCGAGTTCTCCCCCAATGTGTAGACGAGGATCCATTTTTTTTTCCTAATGAACCATTTTCTAGACTACATATGTGCTTCTCTGCAGTCCCCTACATCTTTGCCATTAGCCATTACTGTTTCTATATAAAGCTTGGATGATATGCCTGCATTTTTATGTTTCTAAGGAGAATTCCTTAAAGCCTGTTTACAAACAGCTCAGACTGTCTTTCAGAAGTATAGCTTGAAGGATGGTTGAAATGCACAGCAGAACTGAGGTGGTTGTTTCTATACATCCAGCGATGGAAGCACATCAGCTCACGTCCCTTTAGCTTCAGCAATCTGGTGTCACTCCTGAAAACAAGCAAAACGGTTGCTTCTGCCAGCTTGTGACTCAAAGCCCCCCTCTTCCCCATCTGAAGCTGGGGCATTCCAACATGGCTAAGGATGGGCCATTCCCTTCTAGCGCCCACCCCCCCCCCCCACCAGCACCTTACCTCCATTTCCGAGTCTCCGGCCCTGACCTGTATCAGGCTATGAAGTGAGCTCAGCCGTTGGGTTGTGTCTCCTCTGCTCACTCAGAGGGGCTGCACTGTCCACGGTAGAGCTTTCTCTGGGCACGCATGTCCTGTCCAGTCGCCCTCCTAGAAATGGGCACACAGGAAGACTAGCGTGTGCCTGTGATCAACAGTCTCAACAGGATTACTCATTAGACAGTGAAACTCCACAGAATGTGGGCGGAATTGTATAAAAACACAATGAGCCATTTAATTTTGTTAATTGTAGCAATTAGGCTAGCTCGAACACAGGCTGCGCTCACAGCGGAAAGCCAAAATGGAAGAAATGGCAAACAGCCATTTGCCCACAGAAATGAGGGGTTCAGAAGCTCTCCCTTGAGTGTTTAAGGCATCACGTTGTTTGATCATCCATCTGTAACTCTTTCTCTAGACTCCATAAGAAAAGAAATCAGACTTCTGTTATATCGCATGCCATGGTCGAATCCAGAAATGGAAAACTTTAGTCAACCTGTTGTGGCCTATGTTCTGCTCCGTGAGGGATGGTTGGATGTCCCTGAAATGTCCAATTGTTTTTGCTAAAATATTTTACTCACACAAATAGTATCCTGACCATAATACGTCAGAAACACTTGGCAAACTCCAATTTTTGCTTCGGTGATTTTTGTTACCCTTAGATTTTCTTGCAGCTCAGTTCCCCATATTGACGGTAACTTACCACGATGGGGAGCTTACCGTGTACCCAGGGCTGTGCTAAAGAGCTTTACCTGTGCGATTTCACTTAATCCACCCAACTATCTATGAATTAAGTACCATTTACAGATGACAAAACTTAAGCTGGGCGATACTAAAATTGCCAAAGGTCCCACAGCTAGGAAGCCGTGGAGCTGAGAATTGAACGCGGCTCGTAACACTTTTTAACTACTGCAGATTTTTTGAGAGGACCAAGGAACATTTTCCCACCCAAATCTACTTCTGATTTGATAAGCCTTCAGGTGAAATAAAATCATGGTCTGATGATGAAATTTCCCAGAGCAAGTTTCATTTGGAAGTCAAAGAGGTCTTCCAAAATGAAAAGTTAAAAATAAAAATGGTAGATAGATAAGTGCTATTCTTCCATTCTAGACAACTGTCCTCTTCCATGGCCCTACTGTACCCTTAAGGAGGAGATAAATAGACGCTGGCCTGATAGTTCTTCTCTTGTATTCTATACATGTCATTCTATGCTGTCATCTGAGAAATAACTAAACCCCAGTACTTACTCTGACACTCAGAGAGAGAAAGAAAGAGAGCAAGAAGGAAGGGAGGAAAAGAGGAAGAGAGGGAAGAAGGAAGGAAAGACAGATCAACAGACCTTTGAAGTGACATGATTCTATCCCATTGCCATAATTTTCCTCTACATTGTATGCCTTGCAGTTCCCAAAATTTGACACTATTATGCCATTGGCTTGACCCATCATATAAATTGAGGAATCTTTCCTTGGAGTGAAAGGTTAGATGTAAAGAATAAAGCAAATGTCCACCCACTGTTTGTTGAACTTATTATAAAATACTTGATGTGCCCTTTCCTTCCTCACTTTTGATGTAACCTGTCTGAGTTCTACAGGAGGACAGTCAAAAGCCATTCAATGACATTGTATTTTAAGTCGTTGTTGTTGTTTAAGCGATGTTGTTGGAATCGATGCTAAAAAGGTAGCCAGTAAGAAACCCCAAATTTTCTCAATCTTGGTGTTTATTTTAGAAAACGATGCAGTGATCAGTCTGACTTTAATGTATGAAAAATACAATCTTCTCTCTTCCTACTTTGGTAAGATTTAAGCAGATCTTTCTGACGATATGTTAAATTAGAAGTCACTAATTTTTGTAGAAAATAGTGTCTAAAAGAGATCTAAGGGTTGTGTCAATACATTTCTTTTATAGATGAGACAATCAAGGTCCAAAGAGATCAGGTGATTTTTGTAATCAGGATTCCTTCAATTATCTGTCCCATAAGCATGCTCCACAGGACGAGCATCGCTAGGCCAAGTACAGAAGGAGTCTCACATTCCAGCAGCTTGCGCTCTGGTTGTTAGTAGCAGAATAGGAGTCTTCTGACTTTAACTCTTTTTTTGCTCTACTGCACAGATTCTTTGGGTAATATCTACATTTCATTCTACACCAGAGCAATAAAGACACATAGATTCCTCCATATTATATGATGTTAAGCCTCACAACAAACAACTGCCACATACAGTGACAAACAGAAGGTAACGATATCAACATAAAGATAAATCAACAATTGACTATCTATAAAGAGAAAAGTAATTTTATAATTGGTTTTTGTGCCTCTCCAACACTGGATGTCTTTAAATCAAGGTCACAGCGCAGCAAAGAAAAGTTGAAACACTTTTTTGGCACATGGCACTTGACTCAAAACAATCATATCCGAATTCCTTTAAAGGAGAGGCATGACAGGGGCACTGCCCTGGCTCAGTCTGTGGAGCATCTGACTCTTGATCTCGGGGTCATGAGTTCGAGCCTCATGTTGGGTGTAGAGAACACTCAAATCAATAAAATTTAAAGAAAAGATGCATGACATTCAGATGCCTCTAACATGTCTGAAGGCTTTTCTAATAATCTTCAGGAAACATCCTTAGTGCATACGACATGTTTCCAGCAAAGTAGTTTTTTAAGAATAACAAATTTCCAGGCCTAAAACTCGGCTATTGCAACCTGAGAGGTTGGTCGAAAGCCATACTTCCTGCGCCCAGAAGAGCAACATTACATTCACGGGTCAGGACGGCCAGACTCACCTCATTTGGATACTCAGTGCTGGCATAGCACCCAAACTGAGTCTCTCCCCGCAATATGGCCAAGTGGTTGGCTTTCCACAGATGTACGGGGTGTATCGTTTAAAGATAACTATTAATTTGCATAACTAATTTTCTGTAAGTGAAATAATTCCAGTCAGGGAATGCCTAAACCCATTTGTTCTTTAAGGAAAGGGAAAACACATATTAATTTGTATGAGCATTTGTATGAGCACAGAATAATTCGAAGAATTCTTTGGTGAGTCCCATCAAGCATCAATAAAACAGTTGACCTTATAATGGTGGGAGGTCTAAGGTAGGATTTCTAGGTTCATGCCACCAAGAGTAGTCCATTACCACGATTGCTATTTCAGCCGTTGCACCAGCCAAGAAGAGTATAGTTACTGATACGATGTTTGCAGAGCAAAGATCCTGATGATAAAACAGATCAACATCAAAACTAATTAATCAACTTGATATGCAAATATTACCAGTCCAGTACCAACACACAATGTTCTCTTGTGTTGTTATTAAAGCCTGTCACCTAACGCTGTTATTAGAATTTCAGAAAATGTAAGGTTTCGTTTTTTTATTATACTCCCATCTATCAAATTAAGCTGGTGACCCTCTCCTCTCTCTATGGCTTGATTTGCATTAAAATGGAACTAATCAAATTCTTATTTCAGTTAAGTGCTACAAATATTAACAAATGGAGATGCTGGGCGTTTCAGCTAATTTAATTTAACTGTTCTAGTGGCATTCTGGTATGGAGTTGTATCAGATCAACACTCTTCATTATTTCAAATTAATTCATTTATCAGTGAGTTCTACAACACCCTTAAGTGAGTTGGAAATATAGCTCAGGTTTCTCTCATTGTGAGAAATTCCTATTTTGGTTCCAAACCAGTAGAACACATCGCACTCAACGTCAGCATTTCAATCCATCGCGATTCTGAAAAAGGAGCACTGGAGTTTGGGTGTGTGGGGTACTGCTGTTAACTTAGCAATTAACTTTTGACCCGGGCTTTCTATCCCCCTCCCCCCCTACACCACTGTAGGTTCTTATTCTATTCAAATTAGGAGCAGTAGCACTTGTCAGGTAACCAAAGGAGATCTGTCAGCTGGTCAAAGAATTGTCATTTCATATCCTGCTTTCAAAGAAGTAAAATATTCAACTTTCCTTATTAAGCTCTCTAATGTATTGTACATAGAAAAGGAAGTGGATCGCTGGAATACGTTTTGAAGTCTGGGGTGAAACATTTCCCTTGGTGTGAATCAGAGGCTCTCGGTGCCCCGTGAAGACGACTAAATCTCTCCCGCTACGAGGAAAGGGAAGGGGGACGAGCCAGTCACTCAGAAATGTGAGCCTCGACTGTCACAAAGGTGTATATTGCTGATGGTATCGATTCCCTTCTTTTTTTTACAGAAACATCTTGGAACTTGTCAAGCTTTACCGAAGGTGATTTGCGTTAAGTAATGCAACAGACCCTTTAATCTTGCAAACTCTTGACTTGTAATGTTGTAGCCAAGCAAGGGGAAATTAATCAGTTAGTCGGAGAGAGCACTTCCTGCCGTGCTGTGCCCAGGCCTGAAGAGAAAGACCTCTGTGAAAGTAGGAGCACTAAGGAATTCGTGCTACCTGCTTCCTCATCATTCATGCTATGAATATTCATCCGCTTCATTTGTTTTTTCCGGGAAGCGCTGCTTTGAAACAAAGAAAGAAATTAAGAAAGATGGTAAAGGAAAAAAGTCAATGGATTCCTGGGGCTTGTGTAGCTCTGAGAATAGGTACTGGGTCACAGAGACTCGTGTTCAATGGATACAAATCTACATGTGTTTGGAAATGAAAAAAAAAAAAATGTCATTGTCACCTCTTTAATGATTGACCTGAGTACAGTGGCCGCCCTTCATTTGTTGAGGCTACAGTTGTCAGCAGTGTGAAAACCAATTTCTAAAAATTGAACCTGTAATTCAGTTTCGGAGGTAAAAATCTGCACGGATGGAACTATTCAGTAATTTGGTTCCTGCCTTCCCTGGGTGGTGACCTGGTAAGTTTCAGACCGAGGCGACCGTGTGGAATTGGCTCTCCTGCTCCTTCTGAGACCCTGCAACGTCTCGGTTACAAGCTAGAAGATCGTCAATTTGAGATTCTTGATTGCCTAAGTGTTTGCTTCAAAGTAAACAGGTAATCTCGCAATTAAAAAATCACGGTTCTTTCCCACTTGCTTCTCTGTTTTCCAAGAATGGTTTGAGCTGTAACGGAAGAATGAATGTACCTCAGATGGTAGTTCCATAGTCTGCAAGAGTCGGGCATCCGTCTGTTCTTATAAAGTTTCTGTCTGACCTTTTGGTAGAGCAATTTTAGGAATGAACCCCAGATAAATGAGTGAAAGCCATCAGATTTATCTGATAAGCACCCTAACAGAAACATTTTTTAAAAAAAGAAGCAAGGATCCTTTTTCTTGTGTTTCAAGGATGTTTCTCCTTCCTGAGCGATCATCTTGGTGACTATCTCCAAGGTGTACCAAGAGCTACTGAACGATAGTTTCAGTTATGGGCTCCAGTATCGTGCTGAACACGATGACAAAAGTCATTTTTCAGAACTAGCTCTTGGCTCAAGCACTGACATTTAATGGCAAAAACTGGCCTACCACCGTGTGACTTATTTTCAATTGCAAGGCAGTGGAAACTAGTACGTGAAAGGAAATGTTAATTTCCTGAACTCCAAAGCCAAAATGGGCAACAAAGCAACTCTGAAACCTACAATGAGTTGGTTGACCGTGGGGAACCCGGGAGCAATAAACATTCCTCTTAAGCAAGGCTCATGAGTGAGACTGACTATAAGCTGTGTTGGGACAGAAGGTGACTGAAGAGGACGCCCACCAGTGGCTCATGAGGAATATTTGCCTTTTTAGAGAGCAGAGGTTCAAGGTAGCACCCTGCTATTCCATAACTATGACGATAGATACATCCATATATGAAGGGCCAAGGCAGAAGACAGAGAAGATGCCAGGGACTTCATGTCTGAGACTAACTCAGTCTCTATGGGAACAGCTCTCCTTGGTCATTGGCCCCTATGCTGCTAACTAGCTCTGCATGCCAAGAGCTTCTGATGGATTACAAGATGAGATATTCAAAGGTATTGTAAGTACTCTTGCTGGTAGAACACGAACCATTGAATTATCCCTCATTTCAACAGCAACGAGATTCAGGGTTACTATGGCCTTACTCATCATCCCATTGTAAATACGTCATGACGTCACGAGAGCCTCCATGTTCAAATTCACTAAAACAGGTTTCCACGTTCCAAGTCTGTGTCTCTATCCGCAAATTGGAAACATAACTTTGGGAGAATGATTTTCAGAATAAGGGAAGTGAAAAGAGAGTGGACAGTGAAGCAATTTCTCACCATACACGAAACCACTTAGAGTACTGATAGCCCTAAAGCTCTGATTTTTTTTTTTTCTCATGACTAAGTTTCCTTTAACTTAGGGGCTTTCGACATCTGAATTTTCCGGATGATTACTGACACATCTTCACCAAACTGAAGCAGACACAACGGCATTGTTAAAAAATAAAGACTGCCCACATGAATGCCAATATCCCAATGAAAAGTGAAGAAGGAGGTCACTCAAGGAGTAAATTTGGTCTTGGTGAGGTCAAACGTTTGGCTGCTTGGGAAAATCCAGATGTTTGAATGATACGGTTTTTCATCTGGTAGTCGGGTGTTGTCTGGATAGACAGAAAATGCTCAGGTGTTGTAGGTAATGAAATTTAACTTTCTTGTTGCAGTAATCTGTTGCTGGTGATATTCTGCTGCTAACAATCTCTTTGTTGTGCAAAGAGGAATAAATAATGCAGAGCAAATGCTATTTGATTTTTTTTATTTACTTTTGGCACACCCAAGAGTGGGAGAGGTTTGGGAGGCTGTCCTGAGGGGGGGGGTATTCCGATGTGATTGAGGCACAGACCTCCCTCACCGAGCCGGTTCTGGAGGCCTGCCACACGGCTCCTTCCTGCCGAGGAAACTTTTTATCCAGCTCTTTTCCATCCTTTTATCTTGCCCCTCTGCTCTTCATGTAGGTCTTACTCGCTCACAAAGTCTACTTGACAGAAGAGTTCAAGGGAAATGCAGAGTCGTTAACTTTTTATTCTTCAAGTAGGAAGTTTCCATTGCAAGAACTTCTTAGATCTTTGAAGCAGAAAAATCATTTAAACTACTCAATGCAGTTATTTCGTGGTGCATGTTGTGGTGTGGACAGAAGTAAAAGCTATTTTTCCCAAATTATACAAAATGCACACTTGGTTTGGTTTATTGATGTCGTTCTGATTGCCAAGGACTGACTGGTTACACACAGTGGAAGAGTAGTGTTGTCTTTGTAGTCCCAGAAAACAGAAAAAAAGAGAAAATGTCAAAGGAAAGTTCACTCTCCAGAAAGAAAGTTTGAGATAGTCGTATGACTCTTGTGTTTGTGACTAATTAGGGACGTTTCCTTCCTTGTTTCCTCTGACTTGGCTCTGGACTAGTGAGTGTGTGTATTTCATCAAATTGGGTGCTTACCTCATTTTCTATTCTGAGGCTGGACAGGAAAACAGGCAAGTTATTCCGACCGATTTTCTCTTCTGTGAGTTTAAGTTGCGGAACTCGTTCCGAGGCACTGACCGTAAGCAGGCACACAGAGCGCGATCGAAAGGTCACGAGAGCATTTCCAGAGAAAAATCTAAATGTTTTGTACATTCTTAGCGTTTTGATTGCGTCAAATGCTACATTTCAGCGCCAACTTAGAACGACTTCGTGGGGTAGGCATTGCCCATGTCCTTGTTGGGTCCCTCCTCCCACCACATGCAGACGTTTCCGAAATCAATTGGATGCTCCACCTTGTGTAGCAAGGGCCTCCGGCCACTGGGTGTCGCTGCTCTGTGCTGACTGTGTTTTGAAAACGCTCCTTCGGATGGCTGACCCCGTTTGCTAGCCCCCCACCTGTGAAAGCCCTCGGGACCACCGCGCCGCCACTTCCTGTCGCAGGTGTACAAACCAACCCGGTTTGGCTTTGCTTTTCTTTTTCCTTGAGATTTTTGACTTCGCCAGATCTTTTCCCGAATCTTTTTACTTTCATGTTATCGACAGGATATTTAGTTCAGTGTTTCAGTCAACTGGCAACCAAGAGGCGACAATCCGTTGGCAACTACAGAAATTGTAGGTGTTTTGGTTTGTTGTGTTTTCAGTTATCTTTTATTATGTAATAACTGAATGATACTTGTGGTTTGGTAGAAAACTAAAAGTCCCTGAGTTGAATATAACGGCTGTTGTAATTATACTTAAATATATTCTACGAAACAGTATCCTTTCACACTATGAAGTATACTCCTTTCTGGAGACAAGAAGATGGAAGGGCCATGGTCCAGTGGTGGAAACACACACACACACAGGGGCCTAGCATCTGTGCCCCTTGAGTCCTCATTCCTGGTCGGTCCCTTCAGCCTCAGAAACTCGCCCTCAGCCTCCTTTTTCCCATATGTAAACGAGAGATAATCTTTATCTACCTACCTCATAGTGATTTTGTGAAGATGCGTTAAGTTGGTAAAGTGCGTCGGCACTTGAGTAGCGGTGTCAGCGCAAAGGAGGCCTGTGCGCAGCCCTGAAATAGGCTACAGGAGGGGGAAGTGGAGGCAGCTTAGTAACACGACAGCAATAAATCACCAAGCAGAGAGTACGAGTATTTGTGATCACTTAGCAGAAGTGAAACTTTTTCTTCAAAGGTCTATGTAGAACTTTTTTTTTGTTTTAATTATCAGCTTTTAATGACAAAAATTAATTCCTTTCATACAAACATTGAGAAGCTTCGTACGGAAGGACGATTTCCCTCGTAGCCAAGCTGAATTTTATGAAATAGTTATTAAATATATCTGAAAGACTGGGCTCCTTCTGATGCCTAAAGAGTTTGCATGCCTGATCCCCAAACTACATTTTCCAGAATGCCTGCCTGATACCTGAGTTCAGGACTCACGATTGCCAAGTGGTGTTCTGGAACCCACTACCAGGAGGGAAAATTTTTAATCGATATTATTGAGATTAGATTTTGTGTTGTTTCCGGTGAAGTTCTTTTTTGACTCTTAGATGACACATCCCTCCCTTTACTACCCAATAAAAGAATGTAAAGCCTTATTTATGCCTGGAACTTCTGAATTGGTTTCTTTTCAGATTATAAATAAATTTCAAGATTTTCAGAGAAGTGTTTACACAAGGGCTTCAGCTATATATTGATATACATGTATCCTCATACATGCATAGATCTGAGTATTCAACTATAGGACACAGGAGATGGTGGGGAAACAACCATAGAGAACATCCTGTACGACTTCCCCCAAAAGTCACATGCTTTTTCTTACTTAAATATTTAGTCCGGATAAGAACTAGTGCTAAATCACATAATTTGGGGTTATAAATATTTATCATTTTTCAGTCGGGGCGGTAATATTATAACGTAGGAATATACCCATTAAACTATACTAACAATTCAGATAATGTCTTAATGCTGTGACTTCACAAGGAAAAGTTATGTACATAAATACTGTCATTGTGCCCTTAGTTAATAATTATATTCCTTTGCAAAAAAAAAAAAATGCATGCTCTTAAAAACACGAAATAAGGTTTCAGAAAGTTTATCTTGATAAATGGGTTTAAAATCATGTTGTGCCTAGAACTACATAAAGGACACATTCAACATAATCTCTTCTGGATTCTACAATCTAGTTGCCAGTGGTATAGCTTAAAATTTCACATTGGTTATACATTTCTAATGCATGGTATTAAGCTTTCTGGAGCATGAATTTAACCTAGGCAATTGCCTGATCCACTAAAAAAAAAATGTTTATGTTGCCATGCCACACTTAAGACAAATACCTTTTTTTTTAGACTCAAAATATGAGTATAGCAAGCGAGTCAAAATGATTTGGATTTCTCTGACTTTTTACCCCCAAGTTCCGCGCATCAATATTTTTCAAACCCAAAGTGCATCAGAATATCCTTGCTTCTGAAGGGAAATATCCATATCGTTTGTTTTTGTGCAAGGAAACTGAAGTTAACGGGACTGGATTCAGGGACATGCAAATAAGATCCGGGGTGGCACGTTCTAGGGGGGCTGGCCAGGATGAGGGGGGCGCTGCGAGAGAAGGCATCACTGGCAGGCTTACCCCCAAGGTACAAAACAGAATCTAAACGTAGTAGCTGGACAACTCTTTGAAGTGATGGAAATGAAATTCCTCACCAAAGAGATGAACACACAGGTGGAGACAACATGTTATTAGACAGAAGCTATGCATCTAATTCCGGGGAAAACGAAGTATGAGCCTCCCCTACTTCACTCTTAAGGCTTTCCAGCCCACATGGAAGGCTTTAGAGTCTTCCCCAAAATAGAAGACTTTTTTAGAGAACTACTTTTTAGCAAAGATGCATGTGATTGTACTGCCGTGGACCAGCCATTATGTAATTATCACATATGTGATGCTTTATAAATGTAGTTGTCAACTCTTACGGTCACTTCCAGTAAATTCTGTCCCATAAACATGTGGCAGAAAATTCTCTTGCTCCAAAGGAATGCCTGCCAACTTGCTTACATCCAGTCTTACCCCTCGCATCTTACTATCGCAAAACTTTCATATCCAGATGGTATGGGACGGTGGAAAAATGAAGCTTTCGGTAAGTTGCTTATTGAAGGTCTCACCTGAAGCCTCTCTTCAGTGAAGGGGGCAGGAGGAGCGGGGAACCTGGGTGAGAATCTTGTCTCTATTAAATTGTCTCTGCTTTTCTTCTCAGTAACCAGCCAGCTTGGTAGCCTGGAGCGCAAGATGATAGGGAAACATGCACATTAGGTTTTTCCCATTCTCAGAACAAGGAGAGCAGCCAGGAAGCCAGAGGTTCCCACGCCTTTGAAACCAAATAGTACATTGAATTTAGGGCTAAGACAAAAAAGAAAAAAAAATGTGGTAGAGTATGAGCGACATCATCCTTCCTACCGGTTCTTTTCTCAGTTTCTACTGAATTCTTTTTTACGGTTTAGACCAGAGGTTTCTAATAATGATCACTGATGCCATTTTATGTTATAGCTTCCATGCAGAAATGGTGAAAGCATGAGTTACCCCCAAAATTACCGGGAATACTGACTTTGTCTGAAACTGACACCCTCCCTAGCAAACTAGAAACAAATACAACTTAGTATTCTGGTGTCACTACGAACATCTAGTAAAAAAATAAAAAGTAAACAAAAGGAGCGTTTTGCTCAGCATTAAACCATCGCACAACATAAACCCGCTTCCAAATGGCAAGGATTTTTACTACTGACATTCGTCCTTCATTCTGCGTTATTTTCAGTAACTAATTTTCACATCTAACTACCTCAGCTACCGTCCTTTCATTTAGAAACATGAAACCATGCACTTTGTAACCAACAGGTTTTTCATTTCAAATTTCAAAAGGATACTTGGTGCAAAGCAATTTTCCAAAATTTATATATGACGGAAGAAACCCACCCTCAGCAGCTTGTCCTTAACTCTGTTTGTTTGTTTCTGAGTTGGATTGGGGTTAAAAGAAAGAAAGAAAGAAAGAAAGAAAAAAAAATTCGTTTCCACTTAATACCAAGAAAAGCTGCTCTATATTTGCTTGATTTGCCTTAAATATTTTGTGCTCCTTTCCCTGTTCAATTTTTTTTGTTTGTTTGTGTTAAAGCGATCTCTGAAAAGAAAATGTAACAGGTGGCAGATGAGCATCAACTAAGAGAAGGGACCAATCATTTCTCAGTTCCCTGTCGTCAACTCTGCATGACATTCTGATTGTGCGAAATTGCCATTCCTGTGTTTCTCTCTCCCATGACCACTAGAGAAATAAGGTCCGAGAGACCCCACGTGTGTGTTTAAGGACGGTGTAGACATTTCCCCCAGGACGAGCACAGTGCCTGGACCCGAATGATAACCTTGGCGGTTCTTGGGCTTTTACTTTGTAAACATTGTACAAATGTATTTGGAATCTTATTTGAAATGAAGAATTAAACTAGTTACGAAATTCTTTTCCTTCCTGTAAATATATATATTCAAACTCCATGTATCCAAACATTCCTTTAGCGTTCGGATTGTAAGAGTGTCTTTATTGGCTGGAGGCCGCCATCTCAGGCCGCGGTCCCATGTGCTCTAGTGGAAAGCACAGTGTGTGGTGTATTTGATGTACTATAATACCATAGTTATTTTGGTCTGTTAAGTAAGTTGCAATTTGTGATGAAATGAAGTGGAAAGTAGTGCTTCATAACGAGCAAATTTCCTTGGTTACATGATTTTTTCTTGTAAAACTTAAAAAAAAAAAGAAAACTTGAAATTTTATATATTTGGATTTTGTAGATTTTTTTTTTATTTTATTGCAACACAAGGTACCAAAATCATTAAATAAAGTACACTGTGGTCATTTTAACAGAAGTCTGAGTTCCTGATTCTTTCTAAGTGCAAGAAGAGAGCAGTCGTTGTGGGTCTGAGAAGGGAAGGTGGCGGAAGGCCATATTCTCAGGCATAGTCTCGAGACAAAGTGATTGAAACCTGAAAGTAAACGAAGCTGAGTTCTGTCAAATCTGAAATAAGTTTAAAATGAAATTATATCAATTTCTAAGTGTATTTCATTTGTTTATTTCTGAAACATGCTACAGAATGTTTCTCCAGAACCACTCTAAAAGCAGAGACGTTTCAGATCACAAAGAGGGTAAACATCTAAATAATAAACATTAATAAAAGGAAAAACTGTCAGTGAACAAAAGTGCTTTAAAAAAGATGAAGTGGGGGCATCTGGGTGGCTCAGTCGGTTAAGCGTCCGACTTCAGCTCAGGCCATGATGTCACAGTTCATGGGTTCGAGCCCCGCATGGGGCTCTGTGCTGACAGCTCAGAGCCTGGAGCCTGCTTCACATTCTGTATCTGCCTCTCTCTCTACCCCTCCTTCACTCACAGTCTGTCTCTCTCTCTCTCTCTCTCTCAAAAATAAACAAACATTAAAAAAAATTGTTTTAAAGATGAAGTGTCTAAATGCCTGATTCTTCCACAAAATTAGGGTTTATGCTTTATATGATTGTTTTTCTTAAAATATTCTTTTGTCTGTTTGTTTTAAGGAAATTTTCTTTTTCTGTACAGTTTGGCCAGAGGTCTAGCGGTTTATAAAAGCCTTCCTTTATCAAAGGGAACTATAGCATACGCTGTGACGATATGTGTAGAAACTATTACCGATATCAAATAGAAACAGATACTACTATTAGAAAGACCAATGATATAAATTTCAAGAATTCATTTCTTTTCAGAGTAATTTATTAGAGTGCTCCTTATGACTATAATAGTAACATGTGCTGAATGTAAAAAATACATTGTTGGTATTGGGGTTGGGAAGGAAGTCACAGCAAGGAAGGAGGTGGGGTCCCTGGATGAGCAAAGTCCTTACCTCACTTTGCGTGACTCAAAACGGAAGCAAGCAAAATATAAACTTCTACTGGGTTGAGCTACTGACAACTGGGGTTGTCTGTGACAGCAGTTAGCTTTCTCTGACTTCTAAAGGAGCATTCCATGGACCAGTGATCTACAATTAGCTCAGCCATGAGGATGATTAGCTCAACTTCCTACCTGAGTTTCAAAAACAAGGAGGAAAAGAAAGGGTGATTCGTGTCTTTTCTATATTCTCTACAATGAGTGGGTATTGTTATAATCTGAAAACAAGTCACATGTATATTTAAGGGGAATTTTTTTTAAAAGAAAACATACCAGGAGCATCTGGGTGGTTCAGTCGGTCAAGTGTCCAACTTCAGCTCAGGTCATGATCTTGTGGTTTGTGGGTTTGAGCCCCACGCCGGGCTCTGTGCTGACAGCTCGGAGCCTGGAGCCTCTTTCCGATTCTGTGTCTCCCTCTCTCGCTGCCCCTCCCCTGCTCACGCTCTGTCTCTGTCTCAAAAATAAATAACACACAAAAAAATAAATAAATAAAAGAAAGAAAGAAAAATATACCATATTCCTGAATTAGAAAACTTAATTTGGTGAAGAATGCAATTTGCCTCTGATTAATCTAGAAACAAAATACAACTCAAAAATAGAGTCGCAAACATATTTTATAAAGCTTGACAAAATGATTATAAAGTTGATCTGGAAGAATAAAAGCATTATAGTAATCAAGTATTTGGTTTTTAAATAAGAGTATTGATGGAACTTGCCCTCCCAAGCTGTTATAAGTAACAATAACAGTGTTACCAGCACAAGGATATATTTAAAAGTTCAGAAACAGAATCTTATATTTTATATAAATGAACTTAATATATGATAATTTTAAATCAGTAGAAAAAGGATGCCCTCTTCAATAGATGGTCTTAGAATAACCAGCTCACCAACAGGGTCACCTCTTACCTCCAAGTTGATCATACAGATTAAAGATATAGCCCTGAGAAAAGTTCAACTACAAAAATAGTATGCTCCTGTCACCTGAGATGGGAAATATTTTCTTTTTTTTTCTTTTTTTTTTTTCCATTTATTTATTTTTGAGAGACAGGGAGAGACAGAGCACAAGCAGGGGATGGGCAGAGAGAGGAGGAGACACAGGATCCAAAGCAGGCTCCAGGCTCTGAGCTGTCAGCACAGAGCGCAACGTGGGGCTCGAACTCACAACCGCGAGATCATGACCTGAGTTGGAGTCAGACGCTTAACCAACTGAGCCACCCAGGTGCCCCAATGGGAAATACTTTCTAAGTTTCATTAAAGAGAGAGAGAAAAAGAGAGATAATTGATAAGGAAGTGAACCAAGGAAAGATACATATATCTATATCTATATCTATCTCCATATCTATATTTATATCTATACATGCACATACATAGATACACATATATCCATTACTTCTCTTAAAGGAGAAATACAATTGTCCAAAAATCAACTAAAAAAATTACTGAACGTACTAAACTGGACAAATATCCTAAAATGTATATACAAAGATGTTTAGAACGGGAAAAATTGGAAAAAGCTACAGTATATCCTTACAATGAAATATCCTATAACAACGAAAAATAATAACTTTTAAAAAGTCTTTTTTTGCACTAAATGACAATATTAATTATTAAAACTTCATTTTGAAAGCAAAGAAGAAAGAAACAAGCATCTTGGTAAGCCATAAACAAAAATGCACCAGTACATTAGAATATCCAGCAAATAGCGGCATAATGGGCAAAGAATATTGAAAGGAGAACTGACTAGTTAAATACTCAGCTGCCTGAGAATAGTCCTGTCCGACATGCCGGTTGATCAGTGAGTATGAGATTGGCAACTACTCCAGGTGCGCATTGAATTTCTTTGACAGATTTTCAAAAGAAAGACGTACCCTCGTAGGGCAGCACCTGAAAGCTTCTCAGAAGGCTCTGTGCCTAGAGCAGGTCTACAAACAGTAACCGGGTCTTGAAAGACTTTAGGACAAGTCTGCATTTTTCAGACAATCGGAGTAAGCGTGAAAAAAGACAAGAGACAAGCAATGGTCACCTTGAGAACGAACATGCATGCAGGAAACCAGGACTGCTGGAGAAGTCTTGCAAAGGAACTACTGTGGTTATTCAGTAGAGCCAAAACATGGTGGCACCTACTACATGTTGAGTACGAGGCTCAAAACACAGGGCGCCTGGGTGGCTCAGTCGGTTAAGCGCCTGACTTCAGCTCGGGTCATGATCTCACAGTCCATGAGTTCAAGCCCTGTGTCAGGCTCTGTGCTGACATCTCAGAGCCTGGAGCCTGCTTCAGCTTCTGTCTCCTTCTCTCTCTGCCCCTCCCCTGCTCATGCTCTGTCTCTTTCTCTCTTGCTCTCAAAAATAAATAAATATTAAAAAATTTTTAAAAAGGAGGATCAAAAGCCAAGAACCACCCAAACAATTAAGTTGAATTATTCCTGTCTTTAAAATCTTCATTTCTAGTTCCAATTCTCTCTATATGACCAGCCCTGCCGAAAACTGGTTGGCATTGACCCTTTACATAATGAAAACCCTCACTGCCTTTCCATCTCACAGACAAACAAGAGACATAAACTCTGACCCTTCTCCTGAAAATCAGAATCTATCTGTATTTGCAACCATCCTTCCCACTGTCCAGGGCTTAAATGTCCACTGTGCTTTATAAATCCATTCCTTTTTTTTTTTTTTTTAACATTTATTTATTATTGAAAGACAGAGTCAGAGTGTGAGCAGGGGAGGGGCAGAGGGAGAGGGAGACACAGAATCCAAAGCATGCTCCAGGCTCGGAGCTGCCAGCACAGAGCCCGACGCGGGGCTCGAACTCACAGACCGTGAGATCATGACCTGAGCTGAAGTCAGATGCTTAACCGACTGAGCCACCCAGGCGCCCCAAAATCCATTACTTTTTACTTCATTTATGGGACATCACTCCATCTCCTCTCCCTGTCTTTCATATCTTTTCTGAGACCATTTTCATTCTGTCTGCCATCACGCCAAAATTGTGCGAGACAAAAATCAAAACTTCGATTTTTCCCCCTTTCCCTCTCTCTCTCTCTTCCTCTTTTTTTTTTTTTAAGTTTATTTTGAGAGAAAGAAAGAGAGAGCGAATGAGAGCGTGAACAGGGGAAGAACACCCAGAGAGAGAAAGGGAGAGAGAGAATCCCAAGCAGGCTGTCAGCACAGAGCCCCATGTGGGGCTCAAGCTCACAAACCACGAGCTCATGACCTGTGCCGAGATCAAGAGTCGAATGCTTAACCAACAGAGCCACCCACGTTGCCCCTCTTCCTCGTCTTCTCGTCTTTCCCTCTTCCTTATTCATTCAAAAGCAGAAAAATTGAAGTGTCAGTTCCTTCAGAGTAGAGATCACATCATGATCTTTTTACTGAATGAATAAATGAATTTTGCTTTTTACTGAATGAATAAATGAATATTATCATAGACAGATTCATTAAGTTCTCTGCAACCTAACTTTCCTCATCTAAAGGCTGGTGGTTGTGGTGAGGGCTGTACAGAAATCACCTGCTCAGTGGCGGCACCTTAGTAACAAATAAGATAACCACTACTGCTGAATTAACTCCTGACAATGTAAAGAGGTTGCTCCTTCCCAAGTTCAATGGCCTCTGCACTATTCTCCCACTTGATTTTTCGGGCTGCAAGTAGGGGTGTGATGTCTCTTTCTGCCTTTCTGTATTCTCCCTTTTCTCTCTCTGGGTGGGACCTCTTCCTCTTCTCATGCTGAAATGTTGGTGATTCTCGATGTTCCTTCCTCAGCCCTCTTCTCATCTTCCTTAAGGTCTAGCAAAGCCACTCCTGAGGCTCTAACTACTCTTACGCACAGAAGATTGCTAAAAATATCCCATCTGGGGAGGCTCAGACATATAAAGCCCCTATTTAAAGAAAAATAAAAGAGCGTCCATTCCCCCAAATTTTTGGAACTATTTGTCACCAGATATGCCATTGGAAAGATGTTCCCATTTTATTTTTTGATGACTCAAGAATGGACTTCCCAGAATAAACTGCCACACAGAGCAGAACTTTTTGGTATAGTTATTTCACTACTGATTTTGGTCCCCTCTTTATTGCCTTCGGGAGAAGCGTGTCAGGAATTGCTTAAGATTGTTAGTATTATTGACCTTGGCTTACCTTTTGGCTTCGTAACCCTGTGTAAACTCAACACGTCCATCTCTGTTGAGACGTATGCAAAACTACTGTGAACATCAAGAACATCAAGTATTGTTTGGTGAATCTTTCCAGTGGGTGAAATAGGGACGTGTTTTGCCCCACTTCTCATTAACTTGCACCTTAACGACTTGGTATTTATTTTTGGTGAACTGAATACCTCCCGTTTCTTCTTACTCAACTCATACATTGGAAAGAAACATTCTATGTGCTGATAAAATTATCTTACTGGCATGAACTAGGTCAAGCCTTTATAGAAAACCTACCCTCTGGCTAATTAGTCTTTGACTGAGTAGATTGAGATTTCTACATCCAGATCATTAATGTTGTAAACATTCCTCTAAATTTAACCAATGTTTAAATATATGTAGCAAGCAATGTATTCAATTATCTAGGATACAATTTGGTTAATTGGAGGGTTCATTAAGAAGTTCCATTAAACAAAATTATGATTCTTTGGGTACAGCACCAACTTTAACGCATTTACATTTTTAATGTATTTAAGCTACATGATCAGACCTAGACATTTGAGACTCCCATCAATAATTCTTCCTATGTCAGTGGGTATCCAAAACAATTTTCCAAGGAAAACCTTTACCTTGCATGCCAGGCTTCCTTCCTCCAGCCTCTGGGGAAGACAAAGTGACAATATATTCAGACACAATTTTTTTAATTCATGACAAGATATCAGTATTAACTCAAATGCAATTAGCTGTTGACCTATGGTTCTCCTTTAAAAATGTTGATACAGGGGAACCTGGGTGGCTCAGTCAGTTAAGTGTCCAACTTCGGCTCAGGTCATGATCTCACGGTCTGTGAGTTCGAGCCCCACATTGCCTCTGTGCTGACAGCTCAGAGCCTGGAGCCTGCTTCGGATTCTGTGTCTCCCTCTCTCTCTGCCCCTCCCCCACTTGCACTCTGTCTCTCTCAAAAATAAATGCATATATTTTCAGAAAAAGAATATTGTTCTCTATAATTACATGGCGCCCTCTTTATGAGAACCCACAGAAGAATTGTCTTTCAGATCTCAGTACCAAGGATAGTTATAACCCCAAATAGCACTTCTGTCCTAGGAATACTGTGAATCAAATGTTTCCCACTTTGCGGTGGGTCATAGAAAACTCGGAGACGCCTACCTCTAGCAATAGGTAAAGGCACCTGTGTGTGTGTGTGTGTGTGTGTGTGTGTCTACACCTCAGACCTTAAGTTTTTCAAAACTTCTATTTCTGTTCTCCATTGACTGTTCTCCACTTCTGTTCACCACTCTGAAAATTCCCCACTTAAAAAAATTTTTTCTAACTTTATGGTGTGCCGTATCTTTGAAAACTGCCTCAGACTGGTTAGTTTTCATATCTGAGAGCATAAAAAAAAACAAAAAAAAAAAAAAAAAAAAAAAAAAAACCTAAATAGATTATGAGTGTCAATCCTTAGCCTTGAACTGTCTCCCTGCCTCCACACTTTGTTTACCAGACTTCCCTCCTCAATCTTTCCAGAAGCACCTCAAATTCAACATGGAAAGAATTAGGCTCGCGGTCGTTTAGTTTCTCTTCATTCATTCAGCACCATCGCAAATGGCACATCGTCAGTGGCTAACGACCTCAGTGTTGTCTTCGACCATCCGCACCCTCCTCCCCACAAGTCTGCCACTCATCCTGCTGATTATAGCTTCGAAATGTCTCCAATCTGTCCCAGCTGTCCTGCTTCACATCTGTGTCATTTCTCACCTTAAACTATTAAATTGGCTCTTATTTCTTACTCCAGCTACTAAATTGACTTTTATTTGAGTTTCCCCAGGCTAACTATCCCTCTTGCAAGCCCTCGTCTTTAAGTAGTTTTAAAATATCTTGTGGAGAACTTTCAAACACACATCTAACTGATATGTCGGCCTCACCAATCTACAATTATGAAATGAATAAATAATAGGTAAATAAAAAACTAAGGGGTGGTTTGGACCACTTTCGTTTTTTTTCCCCCAAACTTAAATGACCATAAACTTTATTTTCTTGGGTTTTTTAAAAATGTGTCAAGGTTTTATTTAACTTCTAGTTAGCCGGTTTAGACTACTTTCCATCTTCTTATATGATCAGACTTGAATCATGCCAGTCATAAAACTCTCCAGAAAGTCCACAGGCTACACAGCAGTATACAGACTGGCCATGGAGAACCAAGGCATGGGCAAAGGCAGGGGGTATTCATGACAACCTCAGGGGAACAGAATCAAAACTGAGTCAGAGGGACACGTGCAACACTGGATCGAGAGCAAAGGCCAAGACCACGGTGAACACGGTGGACTGGGTCACACCGAATTAGTGAGTAGGGGACTTGAATGGAGGGTCCTCCTGACAGGCGGGAGGAGAAACCCATGTGCCATAAAGGAACCTCATCAGGACTGGTGAGTTAGAGGAAGGGGTGGGATTGACCAATCCCAATCTCTGGACTCAGTAGGCAGAGAAAGTGGGCGGGGCAAAAAAGGAGCCATGTTGGAAGCTATAACTTGACTCCTTCCCAAGAAAGTTACCCAGGATTTCTTCCCTTGGGAGCTTCCCACTGAGATACCAATTCCAGTCTTTTTTTCTTTTCTTTTTTTTTTTTGAAGTTTATTTATTTTGAGGGAGGGAGGGAGAGGCAGAGAGAGAGAAAGAGAATCCCAAGCAGGCTCCAGGCTATCAGTGCAGAGCCCAACGCGGAGCTCAATCCCACCAACTGTGAGATCATGACCTGAGCTGAAATCAAGTCAGATGCTTAACTGACTGAACCGCCCAGACACCCCAATGAGACACCAATTCAAATTTGAAAAGAACTGAAACAATAAGATGCAGAAATGGCTCTTCATCAATTAAAGGCTTTTTTCAATTTCTCTGAGCAGTGTTATTTCTTTGGGAATCCAGAGGAAAGCATGCTGCTTCCCAATCCTCCCTAGTATCAGGCCAAGAATTAGTTGACCAGATGTTCAATCAGGACATATATTTATTTCCAATTCAACTCAAGGCAATAAGCAGTGATTTGGGGCCTCTGATATGTAGGCAGTTGTTAAATTGGGCCTCCCCAATCCAACACAGCGGTGTTGGAATGCCAGGAGTGAAGAGCTGTCAAAGATCTTCTCTGTCCCAACCTCACCTGAACCTAGAAGGATATTATGAGAAATATCATCAATCCACAGAATCCCCATTTTGGATGTCCATCTGGCCTGCAGCCCGGAAGCTGATATTTTGGTATTGCCCCACAATACCAAAATATTGGTATTGTGATATCAATAATATCAATATTATGATATTTTGGTATTGCCCCACATCATCCTCCCCCAGCCATACACTATGTGGCAAATGGACAGTGGTGGGCTTCAGGGAATAGTACCATAACGAACAATGGCCCTCCCAACCTAACCCTGTTTCGTCATCTCCCACTAACTCCTCAGGTCACTTCAGTCTGGCTCTCACAAGGTCCCCACAGACCTTCTAAAAAGGTCCAGTGAGTAACATTTTTCCTTTATTTGATCCAAATGTAATTGTCAGAAATCCAGATGTCTCCCTTGACTTCTCACTCTTCCTCACCTCGTCCAGCATCTGCTCAATTACCAAAGTGAGTCTACCCTCTAAGTATCTCTATATTCTGCCCAGTTCTATCATCTGCCCTAGACCATTATTCCAGGGACCGGGTATCATTGGTTGTCTTCTTGTTCCAATCCAATCCATTTCACAGAGAAACCAGAGCCATCTTTCTAAAATGCAAATATGATCAAATCTTTGTCATAAAACTTCAGTGGTTCATCAGTGCCCTTAAAATAACTTCAAACCACCGTGGCTTAGAAGGCCCTGCAGAGTCTAGATGAGGGTAACTCTTTCAGGTTCATCTCTCATGTTCTAGCCACAAATAAATTATTTCAGTTTCTCGAACAGTTCTTTGCCTGGAACTCTTCCTGTCCTGTAACCTTTCATGCTCCTGACCAGCTTTAATGTCAGCTTCTCTGTACAGTCCTAGGAGCTCCTGGACCACCCACTGCATCCAGTTCCTCTGCCTTCAGAACACTTGTTCTCATATTGTCTATTTTCTTGTTATCTCCCCCAAAAGCCTGTAAGTGCCACATCAGGGACCATATGGGTCTTGCCGACCATCGCGTGTCTAGTGCCTCACAGAGGGCTAGACACATAGAACACAAAGGAATTCCAATGCCAAGTTGGGATTCACGTTTTTACTTTGGTCTTGTTTGGGGGATGCTGATGGGCTCATGACAGCACAAGCAGACTGGTCGGCATGTAGGTCTGAGCTAATAAGGAACAAAGTGTTTACGTGGACTGAAAGCTTTCCCTACCCCGAAGTTCAGAAAGCTTGGCATTTCAGAGTGCTGTCCGATATGATCATTGTATCCTCATTAGCTCAGGCTGCTAGACCAAAGTAGACTAGGGGGACTTGAACAATAGACACTTATTTCTTACAGTTCTGGGAGCTGGAAAGTCCAAGATCAAGGGGTTGGCAGATTCTGTTCCTGGTAAGAAGCCACTTCCTGGCGCATAGACTGCTGCCTTCTCACTGTGTGTTCACCATGGCTCTTTCTGAGTCCTAGAAAGTGAGAAAGAGAAAGCAAGCTCAGGTCTCTTCTTTAAGGGCACTAATCCCGTCTTGAGGACCACCCTCATGACCTATCTAAACCTACTTACCCCCCGCAAAGCCCCACCTCCAAAGACCATCACATCGGGGATTAGGGCTTCAACATATGAATTTTGGGGGTGACACGATTCACTTCTAGAAATTTACAACGGCCCTCCATTCTCAAGTCTGAAATTTCACTTTCTTTTCACTGAACCTAATTAGATACATAACATTTTTACAGATTTCTTTGGATTCATACTTCCTTGGGAGCACTACAATGATGGGCAGTTGCTAAAAAACGAAAGTCTAGTTAATTTCTAAGCTAAAGAATTCAATTGTTAAACATGTCTTCAATAAGAAAAGAAATTTAGGGCAATTAGAAAGTGAGGAAGTCTGTGCCAAAAGCAGCAATTGATTAAAAAATAAAAAAGCAGCAGATAAAATAATGTCCTGGAAATGTCGTCACAGGTAAAGAAAGGTATTATATTTCAGAGCTGCTGATCCCAAAATGTTTCGAACAAGATTCACCACCGCATATGTACTTCAGTATCAAGTCAATTTAATGCAGTCACATTTGGCAAACAGCAGCGCCTTTATTTCCAGATCGACTCTCATGATAATTTTAAACAGAACCAGATATTCAGGGGCGCCTGGGTGGCCCAGTCCGTTGAGCGTCTGACTCTTGATCTCAGCTCCGGTCATCTCACAGTTGGTGCCATTGAGCCCCCAAACCGGGCTCTGCACTGACAGCACGAAGCCTGCTTGGGGTTCTCTCTCTCCCTCCCTCTCTCTCTCTCTGTAAAAAAATGAAAACTTTAAAAAAAAAAAAAGAAATGACATTCAATGATATTTTGGAAAATATATTCAAGTGGGCTTACAGAGAATAAATGCAGATTCTTGCCAGTTTCCATGCAACGCCTGGAAAGAAGGACTCTGGAAGAAGCACCAGTGAGATGGGAGAACAGGTGCAGGGACTAGATGCCCAATGGGATCCTCTGGTCTGCTGTGGCCTTCATGTGTATGGCTGATTTCTAATGAGAAAATAGGTAGGGAGGACTTTTGGAAAGAAACCTGCACGTGACCTCTATCAAAATAAAGCACCTGCCAGCTTCTTCCCTGCTAACAAATTTCCTCATTTTGAGCATGGCCACACCTGGCTTACTGATTCCTAAACTCAACCTAGAATTCTGGGCTTCCTAGCACCTTTCACACCTGAGTTTCTCCAGGGACTACACCACTTGGTAAGATGAAGGGTAGTCTAGGCAAGTTGAAGGTACTGATGGGGCAGGGCGAGGACCGTGCATGGAAGGCACAAAATAATCAATGTCTGGTTCGACCTTCTCTCTTCTTTCCTCCCTCATCCTCAAGCCCCCATCACCAACTCTGTTTCATTGATACGTATTATAGGCTGCGTTGGGTCTCTCCAAGGTTCATCTATTGAAGCCCTAATCCCTAATCCCTCGAGTTTTGACTATATTGGAAGATAATCATCTTGCAAGAAGTGATTAAGTTAAAATGAGGTCTTTAGGGTGGACCTTAATCCAATGTAAGAAGAAGAAATTTGGACACAGCAAGGATGCATGCACACATAGGAAAGACTGTGTGAGGACACAGAGAGAAGACGGCCATCTCAAGCCAAGAGAGACCTCAGAAGAAACCAACCCTGCTGACATCTGGATCTTGGATTTACAGCTTCCAAAACTACGAGAAAATGAATTTCTGTTGCTTGAGCCACCCAACTGTGTTTTGCTATGGAAGTCCTAGCAAACTAACACAGTATGTTTGATCCAATCTTAGCATGAAACTTAATGTTTTATTCTATTTGTTTTTTAATATTAAACAGCTTTCAAGCAGTCTGTTTCCAACCAGTTCTCACGGATGCACTCCATCACAGAGATGACAACACGTGCAAAGTCCCTGAGGCAGCAGAGGCAGCAGATTTAGGAAACTGCATGTAGCTCAGTCAGAGGCAGCCCTGTGATAAGGTGAACCAGGGCGACTCCACAACCCTGAAGTGTGCAAGAGTCTCTCAAGACCCCAGAGAATCAGCAGCATTCAGTTATCGGCTATCAGGTTCCCACTGCATTCACATAACTGCAGTTTGTGTCAATTACATACGTACATATGTTGGCAGTTATTGTTTTAAAAGATTATGATCTGAGGCATTTCACCAGCACAGTTCACTGAATTGAATATCCTTATATCTTTACTTAGAACGAATGCACATCAAAACTGCATGTGATTTCAGTAGAAGAGCAGATACCAAAACAGAGGCGCCTGGGTGGCTCAGTTGGTAAAGCGTCCGACTTCAGCTCAGGTCATGATCTCGCGGTTCGTGAGTTCGAGCCCCGTGTCAGGCTCTGTGCCGACAGCTCAGGGCCTGGAGCCTGCTTCGGATTCTGTGTTTCCCCCTCCCATGTTCATGCTCTGTCTCTCTCTGTCTCTCAATAATATAAAAGTTAAAAAAAAATTTTTTTAAGAGCAGTTACCAAAACATGCACTCTTATGAATGCACATCTCTGATTTATAATCAGACTGACAGACTCAAAAACAAATTTCAATAATCAGAAGGCTGGGATGGCCTAATCGCGAATGAGACACAAAGAGAGAGTGGAATATCTAAATTAAAAAAGAGTCAATAGGTCTTTTGAATACAGGCAATCAGTAAAATAAAAGCTAAAGCTTGCTGAGGGTCTCATCTTCATCAGATGATTGAACCAAATGGGAAGGGGGTCAAATATAACGATTAATCCTTTACATTCATAGACAAATATATTAGACTTAAATATCTTCATGGAGAGCTTGGGTGGCTCAGTCAGTTAAGTGTCTGACTCTTGATTTCAGCTCAGGTCATGATCTCGTGGTTTGTCAAATTGAGTCCCACGTCAGACTCTGAGCTGACAGCAAAGAGGTTCTACCTCTCTCTCTGCACCTCCCGAGCTCACACATGCATGCACACTCTCTCTCAAAATAAACAAACATGTTTTAAAAAATAAATAAAATAAATGTCTTCTTAAAATTTAATGGGTAGCCACTTAGGAGAAAACAATGGACCACAAAGTTCAAAGTGAAACAGAATCAGCGAAACATATAACAAACGAAGAACACAAAACAAAAGGCAAGAGTAGGACCAACTACACAATTTATCCACAAAATAATTATTAAATTTAACTTGATCACTAAAACAAAATGAGAACGACAACAACACCACCACCACCGACAAAACAAGTGAAACAGAATTTGCAGGACACAGAACAGTTAAAAGCATTGACAGATCAATACGGCACCAATGATAAAAAAGAAAGCTGAAGTGAAAGACTTCTATTAGTATCAGATAAAATAAACATATGGGACAAGGAGAGATATTTTACATCGATAAAAAATGTTCAATTTAACAATAACCTATGTACGTGACAACAAAATTTCAAAATAGTTAGAAACACTACAAGAAAATGTAAAATTCACAGATCGACCTCCCTCACAAATCAACTAATTTACGTAAATTAAAATAAGGAAGGACGTGAGGTATTTGAATAACCTTGCAACACAACAAAATTTGACCTTGCAAATTGACGTATACCAGAATACACCATCCCCAAATACACCTCTTTGGCATACGGATTATTTTGAGCCCAAGACCACTGAGAATCAGCAAAGGGAAAGTTCCCTACCGTGTTTCACCCATCTATAGGTCTGTCTTCATGCCAGTGCCATACTCTTCATGACTCTAGCTTTGTAGTTAAGCTTTGAAAGCAGAAAATGTGAGTCTTCTAACTTTGCTCTTTTTCAAGATTGTTTTGGCTATTCGGAGTCTCTTGAGAGTCCATATAAATTTTAGAGCGGATTTATCTATTTCTGCAAAAAATACCATTGAAATTTTGATTGGGATTTCATCAAATCTGTAAATCTCTTTGGATTGTATTGACACCTTAATAATATTAAATCTTCCAATCCTTGAATACGGGACATCTTTCCATTTATTCGTCTTTAATTCCTTTCAACAACGTTTTGTAGTTTTCAGTGTACAAGCACCTCCTTGGTTAAGTGTATTCCTAAGCATTTCGTTCTCTTTAATACTCTTGTAAGTAGAACTGCTCTCTTAATATTTTTTTTTATATTGTTCTTGGTGCCTAGAAAAAGGACTAGTTTTTGTGTGTTGATTCTGTTTCCTACAACTTCACTGAATTCATTTATTAGTTCTTTCTTTTTTGTGGTCTCGTTAGGATTTTCTACATATATAAGATCGTGTCATCTGCTAATAGAGATAAGTTTACCTCTCTCTTTCCAATCTGGCTGTCTATCTTTTTATTGCTCTGGCTAGGACTTCCAGTACTGTGTTGAAATGGGGTCCATCAAATTTTATATTCTACTGCATAATATAGCTGCTGTGGTCTGAATGTTTGTGTCCCCCCAAAGTTCATGTTAAAATCCTACCCTTCAAGATGGTAGTACCAGGAGTTGGGGCCTTTGGGGGATGAGCAGGTCACAAAGATGGATTAGTACCATTCTAAAAGAGCCCTGAGAAAGACCTCTTGCCCCCTTCACCATATGAGGCCACAACAAAAAAATGGCTTCCCCGGGAACAAAGAAGACAGTTCTCACCAGACACCAAATCTGCTAGTAGTGGGATCTTGGGCT
>NW_024412406.1:26578474-26755459 GCF_014898765.1 Herpailurus yagouaroundi | reverse complement strand
ACATATATATATTTAAATAAATAAATATATATATTTAACTATATATAGTATATACTATATATATACTATATATACTATATATATACTACATATATTATATATACTATATATAGTTAAATATATATATTTAAAAATACTTTAAAATTTTTTAAATATTTTAAAACTATTTTTAAAAAATATATATTTAACTATATATAGTTAAATCTCCCTCATTTAAAAAAAAAAGAGAAAAAAAATCCTTCAATATTTCAACCCCCTCAAGAAAAACAATGAGAAAATGGATGAAACATGCCTGCAGAGCCTAAAAACAAAACAAACAAAACCAATGGATATTCTGAGGCTGCAATAATGTTTTAATATATATTACTGAGGCACCAAAAAAATCCTTTCTAAGCACTGATGAGGGAATATAAGATTTCAAAATAAACAAAGAGAATTTTTTGTTACTTTTAAATGGCCAGGGGCAAATCAGTAGAGAAAGAATATTTTGTGAGTAATTTATAAGGCTTCAAATGTTTTGTAGATGCTTACAGTGTTTAAATCACAAGATTTTTCTTCCCCCAGTTCTAAATATTTTACATGGTTTCCATTAACATACAAAAAACATAAAATGAGTAGAAATAGTCCTTTCTTTTCCAGTGATCTACTCATTCTCAATCAGAGGTAACTAATGGTAACAATCTCTCATGAATTCTACTAAATGTTGTCTGTGCTTATATTAGCATATTTACAAATATTCCATACTATATATTCTGTTCTGAAACTTGCATTTTAACACAATAATGTATTTTACTGACACCTTCCCAATGTCAATACATAGTTGAGATCTAGTATTCTTTTTAACAGCTGAATAGTATATTACACTATGTGAATACATCATCATTTATTTGATCCATTGTTATTATGGATAAATGGATTGTTTCTGAATGTTTGCTGCCATAAACAATATTGCAATACTTGTTCTTAAATATTTGTGCTTATGTGAGCATTTCCTAGACATTTAATGGTGAAATCTTAAATGTGGGTAGACAGTCCAGAGCAGAATTCTTCTGAAAATGTACCAGTTTGTAATCTTACAATAAGGGTAATAGAGTACTTTTAGCCAGACATTCTCACCAATTCTGGGTATTATTGCTTCATCCTTGTCAATATGGAAAACATAGTAAGTTTTTTTTTTTAATCAAGCTAAATGATGACCTCTGAAATGGTACTTTAAAAAAATTTTTTTTAATGTTTATTTATTTTTGAGAGTGAGAGAGACAGAGCATGAGCAGGGGAGGGGCAGAGAGAGAGGGAGACACAGAATTCGAAGCAGCTCCAGGCTCTGAGCTGTCAGCACAGAGCCCGACAAGGGGCTCGAACTCATGGACCGTGAGATCATGACCTGAGCCGAAGTCGGACGCTTAACCAACTGAGTCACCCAGGTGCCCCTGGAATAGTACTTTAAATACTCACTGTGTGTCATAAACAAGACAAAGATGTCTCCTTCCACCACTCCTTTCGACATCACATTGGAAGTCCTAACTAATGCAATAAGACAAGAAAAGGAAATAAAATGTATTCTGATTGGGAAGTGTCTTAGTTTGGGCTGCTATAACAGACTGGGTATTCTGGCTTACAAACAATAAAAATTTATTTCTTGCAGTTCTGAAGACCAGAAGTCTAAGATCAGGGCCCCCAAGAATCAGGTTCTGGTGAGGACCGTCTTCCCAGTTGCAGACTGCTATCTCTGTATTCTCATATGGCTGCCAAAGAGCTAGAGTGCTCTTTGGGGTCCCTTAAGGACCCTGATCCCATTCAAGAGGACTCTACCTGCATGAGTTAATTACTTCCCCAAAGTTTCACATCCTAATACCACTATCTGGTGGGGGTGGGGGGTTGTTATGATTTCAACATATGAATCTGGAGGGACACAAACATTCAGTCCATGACAGGAAGGGAGAATGTAAAACTCTTTGGTCACAGGTGACATAATCGTCAATGCAGAAAATCTGAAAGAATTGATCAAAAAAACCTCCTAGAACTGATGAGTAATTATATCCAGGAGGCAGGATACAAGGTTCATAAAGAAAATCGTTTTCCTACATAACTGGCAATGAACAAGGGAAATTTGAGGCGGAAAACACAATATCATTTATAATTAGACTCTCAAAAAAATACTGTTTGTCGCACCATGCCCTGAGATGAACTTTGTCACTAATGTCTTATTCTTTATAAGTTGATTTAGTTACTGTTACTGGGAAGTTTCAAGTTAAATTGAGGTCAAAGTACTTTTTTTTTTCCTTTACAATCAAAAATCATTAAGAGACTGACCTTAGTATCTGTCAACCAAAATCCATTCAACACCTCTCTCACCTGAAAGTAATTTTTTTTTTTGCAAAGGACTGGCAAAAATAACGAGCCATTATATGTGTACAAGAGAAAGCAAGAAACATGTGCCCTTAGACACAGAAAAAGAAAAGTATCTCTGACTCCCTCTGCAGTTGGGACACGCCTTTAAAATAATTTCCTAGGAAACTGGCTTATGTTCTTCAGGCTATGCCTACATTTGGAGCCAACTCAGAACAATCTTCCCGGCCACAAGCCACCACAACGACTGCACAAGGACACTACTCAGCCCCTCAAAGCTCCTCCTCTTTTTCCCCCAGACACTTCCTAGAAAATGCCAATAATTTAATAACAGCCCCAGACTGAGCTCTCACTCCACAATCCAAAACCTAGTCTAGTTCTTTCCATCTTAACCTGAAAGAAAGAAGAAAAGAAGAAAGAAAGAAAGAAAGAAAGAAAGAAAGAAAGAAGAACAAAAAGAAAGAAAGAAAGAAAGAAAGAAAGAAAGAAAGAAAGAAAGAAGAAAGAAAGAAAGAGGAAGAAAGAAAGAAAAAGGAAGGAAGGAAGGAAGGAAGGAAGGAAGGAAGGAAGGAAGGAAGGCACTCCACCTGTCTTTGGTGCCTCTGCTGTGGATATACTAGACAGTTTAAATACTTGTAAAACAAGTTACTAGTTTACAGAATTTTTCTCCTCTCGGGAACTTTCAGTCCCCAAGACTTGTTCTTAGCCTAAACTACGTATTTGTTGAATCAACAAATGAAAGAATAGATGGAAGGATGAATGAATAGCCGTCTGGACATCTGCCAGGTCCCCCAAACATAATCTGAGAGGAACTCTAAATGTAAGAATGGTTACAGTTTTTAAGAGAGAGTTTGAAGTGCCCTCCTAGCTGGGCTGCAGAGGACATTTGCACATTGTTAGGCCATCGCAGGGGGGCGCCCTGCTGTAAACTCTGTACTTTCGAACAATGAATTGCATGAATTAGTTCAGAGGTAAAAGAGCTCTAGGAAAGACATTCATACTAAGTGTAGGGAAATGACCTTAGAGCAAAACATGAAATCATCTCACAGTGACGTCTTCCCACCATAACTGGGTTGGTTCTACCCCTTTCTCCAGCGCTCTCCTGCCAACAGGGAGGGCTGTGCCACTGCCACTTCACTCGCTAAGAACGGTCCTAGGGGACACAGGGGACCCAAGCAGGAGCAATCGGACTGCGTCCCAACGTTATTCAAACCGGAACTGTCTCCTTCGGTCCTGGCTGTTAAGCGGGGAGTCAAGAGAGGTCCCGGCAGCTGTTGCCCTAAGAAGGAACTGGAAGTTCCTGAAGAAGCAGAAAAGTGAGCTGGAGAGAACTCGGCCAGTGTCGTCTCCACCTGCAGCAAACTGCACAACTACCACGGCTCTTCCCTGTGAGATGAGCCCCGGACCCGCTATGATGCAAAATAAAATCACGGGGCCTCTCGTTCAAAGGCAGGGAAAGGGTGTTGTGGAAGGTACTAAACTATAACGCATTTGCCTTTTCTTCCGCGGTCTTTTTCAGGCTCTGTCGCGATGTTTTTTATTTGGCGACTATCGCACTCCCTGGGGCGCGGGGATCCGGGCGAGCCAGCCCCGACCGTCCGGGCTCCCGAGCCGGAGCTCGGGTGCGGGGTCCCACCCCCAGGTGGCCCTAAACCAGCTCCGATCTCCCCAGGCCCAGCGCTGGCTTCCGCGCCAAGATGCGCCGCGTGGCCGAAAGGAGGCGGGCGACAGGTTCACCTCCGCCTAGAGCGCGCAGCGCCGCCAGCCGGGGGAGGACGGACAGCGACCGCCCCGCGCCACGGCCACGTGCGCCCAACCCCGCGGCTCCAGCTCCCGCTTCCGCACCCGGGGACCCGCCTGTGGCCGAGGCCCCGGAGGTGACTCAGCTCTCGGAGGGAGATAGGAGATCAAGTACTGTATACCCAGTGAAATTTGGATGTCAGATCGTTGTGCGGTCTATCTCGTGCAAAATCTGAGACAGAGGGACACTTAAAAATGATTCATTGGTATCTGAAATTCAGACGTAACTGGGCATCCTGTTTCGGTTTGGTTTTGCTTCATTTTTGCTAAATGTGGCGATCCCAGACCTGGGCACCAGGGACTGGGGAAGTGGGCGGTGGAGAGTGCATCCTGGGGAGGGGGGAAGGCGGGAAGGGGAGGGGGAGAGGGGGGAAAGGGGGGGGGGGGGGGGGAGGGGGGGGAGGGGGGGCGCTATGAGCCAAAGCTCCAAGCCTCTGGGCCAGTCTCCATTGTCCTATCAGATTTCACTTACGAAGACAAATTCAAAGGTAAAATTATTAAGAATATCAATGGCAACCACAGAGCGTTACACCCCAAGGGCAGCGCCCTCCTGAGTGTGGGACCCTGCACCGTGCCTCGGTCACAAAGTGCGTGAAGCTCCCGGAATGAGCCCGTCTGAACTCTTTCCACCTAAGCTAGTCTGAGTTGAGTTCTGCCACTTGCTCACAAGAGGATTCTGATGAATATACCAAGAATCATATTGGAAACCCAAAGGCCGAAATTATGCATTTACAGCGGCAATGGCACTGGTAAGATATATAGTTTCGTGATAAATTTTGATTCTCTGCTCTAGGGAAAATATTTCTTCCTAAGTCTTCCTGGAGCTGTACTGTACTCAAGAAATATTGAAGAATTCTTCCTGGTCCTTATTTCTTTTCCAATCTCCATGCAGAGTATCACCCTCCTGCCTCAACAATAATAAATGTCATCATTAATTAGACCAAGTTTATTAAATTATATTCATATTACCTCCTGGAGAATTTTTTCACGTGATTTAAAAGGCTTTCTTCCTCGTCTCATCAGCAACAAATTATCTCTGAAGGTGATTTTCCTATTTTCATTTCTCCAGCAAATCCTGAGGGTACACCCTCCTTGTGGCTTACATCACTCTGGCACAAACTATAGATTCTGCTAAAACTTCATCTGTAAGGAATTTTGACCCGGAAAGCCTGCCTCTCCTGTGGTTCCCCCCGCTTCAGGGAAAACTGCGTGAATCAAAAAGGAAAATATTGAGCCGAAGTCGTTTGTCAACACAAACGTGTAATGTTAAGGGGCACATTCTACGAGAAGCCAAGGGGATTTTAACCAGCGCACAATCCAAGGGAATGGCGTTATTGACTATTTAATAATTGTCCTTTCATTGCTTATCTCCATTCTTAAGATGGATTTCCAGACGGTTGAAATCAATATGTCTCCTTCAGATTTATAAGAGAGTTCAGTACTGCTGACCCTGGGCCTTACTGGTCACATAGCAATAACGATGGAAGAGCGAGACTGGCAAGTCGAGAGGAGGGAAGAGCCTTCCAGTCTTTGATTTAATTCTCTGGGGCCTCCCGATGGATATCAGAGTAATAAGAAAATAACGCCACGAGTTCATAAAATTAATAAACCGTCTCCAACAAATTTGATAGCCCTGTTTTTAAGATTAACAGAATTTGTGAATAACAGGGAAACAACAGATGTTCTCGTTTGGAAGTTCATGAGCGTATCAAATATAACCGATTTTTAAGAATTTCCTTGCAAAATGATGAGGAAGCCATCAATCATAGAAGGATACTAAAATGGCCATGGCTGTGACGCCAAACAACTAGACGACTCATTAATTTGGAGGGAGAAAAATATTGTGTTTTTTGATAGGCTCTTTCTGGAACAGTCTTCGGGTCTTTATCAGAGAATGTTCACGTCACCCACATCATCGCCTTTTGCCAATGTTCATTGGTGTGTATTAACCTTCTGTTCCCCTTCCCACCTGGCTGCGTAGTTTCATCAACTAACGTTTTCCTTTGTTTTTCAGCTGCATTCCACTTAGGAATGGTTAACAAGGAGCTGAGCAAATCCCGCGTTCCTTTAAAAGGAGAGAAAAATCCACGTTTTCATCAACTCTGGCTGCTGTAACAAAATACCATAGGCGGTGTGTTGTAAACAACAGACATTTATTTCTCAGTTTCAGAGGCTGGAAACTCCAAAATGGAGGTGCCAACTTGTTGGTTTCCTAGTGAGAGCCCGCTTCTGGTTTGCAATGGTGGCCTTCTCGTAGCTTCACAGGAGAGAGAGAGAAAGCTAGTCGTCGTCCTCTTCCCATAAGGATACCAATTCCATCGCGAAGCTCCACCCTCATGACCTCATCGAATGCTAATTACTCTCCAAAGATCCCCACCTCCTAAACCATCGCATTGGGAGTTAAGGTTTTCACATATGAATTTTGAGAGGCTCAGGACATTCATTCCACCACGACCAGTAACAACTTGCTGGAACAGGACAGCAAATAAAATGTTCAGGCATACCTCACAATGTAGGGGAAATAAATAATCTTTAAAGAAAAAATTTTAAAATTGATCAATCTATATTTAGGTCATTAAGATAAATACATTACATTAGAAAATACTAAGAATTGGGGTGCCCAGGGGCGCCTGGGTGGCACAGTCGGTTGAGCGTCCGACTTCAGCCAGGTCACGATCTCGCGGTCCGTGAGTTCGAGCCCCGCGTCAGGCTCTGGGCTGATGGCTCAGAGCCTGGAGCCTGTTTCCGATTCTGTGTCTCCCTCTCTCTCTGCCCCTCCCCCGTTCATGCTCTGTCTCTCTCTGTCCCAAAAATAAATAAAAACTAAAGGTTGAAAAAAAAATTTTTAAAAAAAGAATTGGGGTGCCTGGGTGGCTCAGTCGGTTAAGCGTCAGGCTTCTGCTCAGGTCACAATCTCATGGTTCGTGAGTTCGAACCCCGCGTGGGGCTCTGTGCTGACGGCTCAGAGCCCGGAGCCTGCTTCGGATTCTGTGTGTTCCCCCCCCCACCCCTCCCCCACTCACGCTCTGTCTCTGTCTCAAAAATAAATCTCCACTAAAAAAAAAAGAAGAGAAGAAAAAGAAAACACTAAGAATTATCCAGAATTGGGAAGGTTGTCTAATAGGAAACCAACAATATGCGTAAGAAACAAAGAGCGTCCAGGCACATTATAAATCCTTTCTTCCGAAAACATTTCTAGAATATTTCTTATGTTTATTTTTATTTCTTTTGAGAGAGTGTGTGTATGCAATCAGGGGAGGGGCAGAGAACGAAGGAGACAGAGAATCGCAAGCAGGCTCCACGCCCAACAAGGCCAGGCTCGATCTCAACAACCTCGAGATCATCCCCCGAGTGAAATGCTCGACCCCCTGAGCCACCCAGGCGCCCCTGAAACATCTTTGATTAGATCTTCTACTTCCATTTTGAGTGTCAGTGATTTGACAAAATAATGCTATATTGTTTAGTGATGGCTTACTTAGGAACCACTCCAGTTTGAAGAAAATAATACCAAAAGGAGTCCATGGCAGTGCAAGTCTAAACGTGAGCAAGAAACTGTTGAAATAATAGACAGAGTTCTTAATGCTATATGAGCAGTGATTTGGGGGGAATAAGTGCAAGATACAGGGTTTCCCTGATGATACAGACTTTGAGGCATCCGGACAAAGAGCCGGTAAAAATAACTTCCCCAAAATTATTCAGTGAATTTCAGCCATCATTCTAATGCATGTCTACTCTGCCATTTGGATCTTGAACATCCTATGCATTATCCAAGCCATCAGCTTCAAAAGATGATTAAGCATAAAATCTTCCCATTTTGTTCTTCAATAAAAAAGCAAATGAGATCTAAAAGTTGTCATTGTGTTGTTTTCTATACCAAAATAACAGTCTTTTCCTTCATATGAGTGGTACTTGGGTCTCTTTCCAATTTTCTCTATTTTCCAAGCATTTACAAGAAAGGCACAGAGTACTTATGTAGACAAGTCCTTAATCATCCCAGGTCACTATATACAAGCTTTTAAGATACATTATCCTCATTTCGTGTTTAATCTTTTTGCACTTAATAAGTAGGGAACCCTGTTCTTGGCATGGGAACTTCACTAAGATTCTAAAAAATAAGCTATTTTTAAATTTGTTTCTTCCCAAGATTAAAACCGTTTTAATCTAGTGTTTCATGCTCAGTCCCCATAGTTTAATACCACAATATGTCTTCTCAAGGCCTGTATTGTCGTTCTAAGAACCCTTAATACGAGTGTGTGACAAACTGAGAGAGAAGGGAAGGCAGGGGAGTGTGGGGGAAAAGGTAGCTCTATTTATGTCACTTAACTTCATCTTCATTAAAACCCTAAAGGGAAGATATTATTGTAAACATTTGCAAATGGTGAAACACAGACCCATAGAGGGTTAGCAACTTGGCCAAGACCTGACAGGTTAAGAAGAAGCAGAACCCAAGTTCACATCCAGGGTTGTCTTATTACAAACCTATCTTCAGTCTACTCCACCTTGCTTCTTCCAAAGCACAAATCATTGGTCAAAAATTTGGAGAGTTGCTTGCATCAACTAATCCATATGACACTGATTTGTGTGGGAGTGGGGGAGGAGGGACATAACCTTGATGAAGAGGGAAATCTCTCTTTTCAGTTGGGAGCCCACTGGGGGAACCAAATGAGAATCCAAGAACTGCTTGATAAATAGGATGGCTCTTGATGGGGGCAATGGGAAAGGTGTTAGGGGACTTGGTCTACCCTAGAACTTGGTGCTCCTGCAACCTGATCTGAGCTCCCTCAATTAATGCTGCAAGCTTATCACCCCAAACTTCTTTCTAAGCTGTCTGTACTAGGAGTGACCAACTCAGAGACCGCTGGGTCTAAGGGCAGCCTAGTGGGACATGCTTGTGTCACATAATAGTCCATGTAGTCACATTCTACTGGGGCCAGAGGACCTTCTCCTGTAATGTTCCATGCATTGTGCCTTTTGGTGGTGACATGGCATTGAACCCGACCCGTGTGGTTTCTACCTGAGGCACTCACAGTGTAATAGCACGTAGAACAATAAGCACCAAATGCTAAAAAATGCATGACAAAGAAATTTAACTTGCAGTGACCCAGGGTAAGTAGATGAGATAGGTCAGTCTGGGCTGAATGTTTACAGTGTGACCCCCCCCACCCCAAGGAACCCCACCTCTCAGTGTTTATGGAGTTGTGTAATCCCCCCTATTCACTTTACTCTGGTCTCAGCCGTGACTACTCTGGCCAATGGGACGCCAGTGTGATACAGGCAGAGACAGTTGTGCACATTGGAGCTTGTGTTCTTGGGACTCATTCCCAGATTCTTAGATCACAGGGGAAGAGACAAGAGCTCAACCATGACTAGTTGTAAATTTCCTACCAACCCTGCCAAGTGGGAGCCAAGCCACATTTATGTGACTTAGAAAAATTAAAAAAATAGTAATTTCCTTCATCCCAGCACGGTGAAACAAATTTGACACACTTACACACTTAACACAGACTTAACAATCAACTTCCACTCACAAAAAAAATGTCTCCTTCCACCAACTATGTTGATTGAGTCTGTAATCTGTGTTCTTTGCAACCAAAAGAGTTTAAATAAAACACTCCTTTGTGAAAATGTCAAAATGCCCCCAGTCTACCAAGAGTTTTATATGATTTCAGGAGTAAAGTTTCTAATTACCACCAATTTTCCATCAGCAGTTGGAACATTCCCATCAAAGATGCAGGAAGCCTGGGGCACCCGGGTAGCTCAGTCCATTGAGCGTCTGACTCTTGATTTCAGCTCAGGTCATGATTCCAGGGTCAGGTGATCAAGCCCTGCATCAGACTCCATACTCAGCTTAAGATCGTCTCTTTCTCTCCCTCTGCCCCTCTCCCCACTCATGTGCATGCTCTTTCTCTCTCTCTCTCTCTAAAATTAAAAAAAAAAAAAAAGCAAATAAAAAGATATATAGGAAGCCTAATGGATGGAAGGGGTATAGACAAGAATATATACAAAGGTTTTTTTCTATTCTTACCAGCCTGTCTCATTCCCAGTGTTTTTCTGGTCCTTAAAGAAGAGCTAAACTTAACCGTGTTCATATGTTTCCATCTTTCTAGGCTTTCGCCTATGAGCTTACTTGAAGGAAAAGTGACAGAGAATGTCATTATATACATATGTATGTATATCATATATATATGGTACAACAGCATAACAGGCTTTCAAATGAATTATGGAGAGATATATTTCCTATAGCTACCATATCGAGTTACCTCAAGCTTGGTAGCTTCAAACAATACAGATTTAATCTCTTACAGTTCTGGAGGTCAGAAGCCTAAAATGAGTCTCACAGACTCAAGGTATGGGCAGTGCTGGTTCATTCGGGAGGCTCCCACACAGAATCTATGCCTTATCTCTTCTGGCTTCTGGAGGCTGCCCGCCTCTCTTGGCTCCTGGCCTCATCGCCTCAGCCCAGCCTCTGGTCCCATCATCCTATCTCCTCCCACCCGCTCTGGGGTCCTGCCTTCCTCTTAAAAGGACCCTGGTGATTACATCGGGTCCATCTGGATAATCCCGAATGACCTCTCTGTCCCCAAATCCTAACCTTAATCACATCTGCAAAGGCCCCGTTGCCATATTAGGTAACATATTCAGATTTTCCAGGCATTCGAATGTGGCCATCCTGGAGTGGTGATTATCCTGTACACCAGCGTTTCCAAGAGTCTTTACCTACCCAATCTAGTAGACATAACTGAAAAAAGTAAGTCACTGTTATGTGTTACCCAGCTCCATGAGCATCAAAAATGAAGCCAGCCTGAGGATTTCGCATCATTGATAACCTGTCTGACGTGTATCTACGTAATGAAGATTTTATGCAAATACATTACCCTTTATCCCCAAACAATTTCTAAGACTTTTTTCTTAAATCAAAGTGAGGGTGCCTGGCTGGCTCAGGGGCAGAGCGTGCAACTCTTGATCTCAGGGTTGTGAGTTCGAGCCTCATGTTGGGTGTAGAGATTACTTAAAAATAAATTCTTAAAAAAAAAAGAAAGAAAGAAAGATGTGGGAAGTAGAGAATGGAGATACCCATAGAACCTATAATTAGAAGGGACCTCAAAGAACATCTGAGTGATACAGACAGGAAAATCAGCACCTGATCAATAAGGACTCAAGATGATGAAGATATTTCAAAGCCCTTGAGTCCCTTGAATAAGTCAGTTGTACCCGAGGAATCCTGGTAGCTGTCATCCTGGACACTTCTGCAGTTTCTAGAAACAGAATCGTCACAAGAGGTCAGGCCTAAATAGGATTTTGTCCTGTTCATTTACCACTGTGATTTTTGTCATCCATGACTTCTCCAAATGGGTGAAAACATTAAATACTTTTCATTATTATGGGAAGCTATTTCATTTTCATCATGATGAATATTTGCTCAGTTCCCTTATCTTGTTGGAAAAGAAAAACTATGAGTGCTGAGAATTCAGGAAAACAAACATTTATTTCGGGTTTCTCCTCTACAAGTCTTCACGCCTAGGCAGGTGCAATGGGGAATATGAACATGGATGAGAACCCTCCAGAGGCTCAGAGTCTTGCAGAAAAGACAAGCTCACACACAAGCAAATCTAAGGCAAGGTGTGCTGTGATCTGTAGTATAATATAGATGCTCACAAAAGCAACAGAAAGACAGGAAGGAAGGAAGGAGTTCATTATGATGGGGGGTGGAGGCTGGATCTGAGATGAGCCATCGGAAGTGATGTGTTTGGGCCAGGCCTTAGGGGTAAGAAATATCTTTAAAAGACAAGTACAATGTTAGCAGCTGGAAAAGATAGCTTTGGGGAGGTTCGCTAAGGTTTTAAACTGCAAAAAGCAGTTCACTGTTAATGGCATTGACATCCTTAACTTATCATCCAATATGGTTCTTATTTAAAGACCAAGATAATAGCTTCCCTTAAAAAAATTCTGCTTGCCTAATTGCTAATAATATACTCGGTAATAGGCTTTGGCTGATTTAAAATAGTGGTTTTCTTTTTTTTTCCTTAGTACCTTTGTTTAAATAAAATTCTATTCAGATGTCAAAACCCTCCATATGAAACAGCAGCGCCCCCTTTTCCTGCTCCTTCCTCACCCCCTCCCCACCTTAGCTTCCAAAGCAGCTCCTCCCAATAGTTCAGAAACCATGATTATAAATAAAAACTTACTGCACAGCTAGGTGCTCAGTCACAAACATTAACATCGCCTTAGATGTAGATAGAAACATCCCCCAGAGCTCACACCCTAATGTGTTTCTAAAAACAGCATGTGTCACAGAAGGTGGCACGCGGATGGTGTCACTTGTCTCAGCAAAAAGGAGCTCTTCCTTCAATGTGCATCTTGCAGCATGAAGAGTTCTTCCTTTGCTCGTGGAACTGGATTTTGAGACAGTTGGGGTCACAGCGGCCTCTCCCCCCACCCACATTGATCTGTTAGTGGCCTGCATTCACCGATAGAGACAGCATTTCCTTTTTGTCCTATCAGAACGAAGGACCTGATTAGTTCTGACGGTGTAATGATTGAAAGTGCCAGTGAATATGGAAGCGAAATGCAGCCAATGGCCGCCATTTTTTTTTATTTTTTTTTTAAACGTTTATTTATTTTTGAGACAGAGAGAGACAGAGCATGAACAGGGGAGGGGCAGAGAGAGAGGGAGACACAGAATCTGAAACAGGCTCCAGGCTCTGAGCTGTCAGCACAGAGCCCAATGCGAGGCTCGAACTCACAGACCATGAGATCATAACCTGCGCTGAAGTCGGACGCCCAACCGACTGAGCCACCCAGGCGCCCTTTGCCCTTATCAATTTAAAATTTGTTTTATAATTATTGATTCCTAGTCCATGTTTTCCATTACAGACTAATTTGAAAGCAAGGATCTTATTTAACTTTTCATTTTTCATGCACTTGCAATAAAATGTTGTACATATTATGTAATAAAGAGTTAACCAGTTGGACTTTCACTCCAATTAGTTCAGACCTACTGCTCCAGTTTAGACAACCTGAGGAAATTTTCATATTCTCAATAGCAACAGAAAAGTAAACAACAGCCAAAAATACATCATACTTCAGACTTTGATTGAAATCAGCCCACCTCTCCATAAGATAGAGAACTACAGAGTTTGAGTAAAATGTAACTGGCAGAAATTCCACAAAGGAAGGCAGGGGTCCTGTTGTTGACTATGGAGGAAAAAGACGCAACTTTGGAAGGTGACCACCCCTTTCCACCAACCTCCTTTCAAGGCATCCCTGTGTCATGGGGGGTGCTCCTCCCAGCCAGGTCTCCTGCTCACTCACTGGGACCTCCATTAGTCTGGTAGGACTGCCATAATAAAGAGCCACAAGCCAAGTGGTTTAAACAGCAGAACTGTGTTGCCTCACAGTCTGGAGGTTAGAAGTCCAAAGTCAATGCGTCAGCAGAGCACATCCTTCCAAGGGCTGTGAGGGAGAGATTCTGCTCCCCATGTCTTCCCAGCCTGTCTTTGCTGGCAACCTCTGGCATTCCACGGTGTGCAAAGGATCACTCTCACCTCTGTCTTCACCTTCGCATGGCTTTCTCCCCGCGTGCGCATGTCTGTCTCCAAATTTCCCCTTCTTATCAGGACACCAGTCATATTGGATTAGAGTCCGTCTCATCTTAACCAGTGACATCTGCAACCACCTTATTTCCAGGAAGGGTCACATTCTGAGGTACTGAAGTCATATCAGTCCAGGTGCTTCAAAACCAATAAGATATATAGAGGTACATATATAGGAGGAAATGGGTATATAGAGATATTTATGAGATTTATTATAGGGATTGGTGCATGTGGTTATGGAGCCCAAGGAGTCTTCACGTCTGCCATCTGCAAGCTGGAAAACCAGGAAGCTGGTGGCATAATTCAGTCCAGGTCAGAAGGCCTGAGAGACATAGGGGCCAAGTGTGTAACTCCTGGCCCAAAGCTCAGGGTCTGAGAACCAGGAGCTCTGATGTCTGAGGGCAGGAAAAGATGGATGTCCCCGTTTAAGAAAAGAGAGGGAGGGGCGCCTAACTGGAAAGGAGAGTCTTCTGCAGAAGACTGACCACTGTGTCCCATCACACGGGAAATCAATCGGTAACGCATTTTCTGCATTGGGTGTAGCTTTAGGTTCAAAATGTGTGCTTCAAGGGCAAGATGAAGGCCTCCAGACCCACACGACAGAACGAAAGGGCAGATGCTTAACCAGAAGGCCATGATGCCACAGAATCAGGCAGGGGCCGCCATGTTGGCCCAAGTTCCAATCCCTCCCCACTGGGTGCACCATGAAAATATCAGAGCTCTAACCATCCCCAAGCAGGCCCTGCACTGTGACGCATCCGTGCCTTTGCTCAGGTGGTTCACGCCCTGGAAGCCCATCCCCCGCTCTTCTCCGGAGGTCTCCACTCCACCTGACTCAACTCTCCAGACATATCTTGAAGGACGATCTTTCAAACTCCACCCGGGTAGATGCTTCCCCAGGCCTCCCCTGCAGAATCCGTTCTTCCTGCAAATTCTAAATAACATAAGTGCACCTGCATGGCCCCATCTCAACAGGTGGCCTGTGAACACGTCTCACTCTGCACCGGCTTCGGGGGGTCGGGGGAGGGGAGGGGAGGGGATTCCATGCACTAGTTCTGGTCTCTGCAGCCCTAAGTGGCTTTGCAGCCCAATCGCAGGGCCATACATCAAGTCAGGTTACTAGTATGCTTCCGTGTTTTATGCCAGGAGCGTGGCCACTCTTGTAAACCTATCTTGTCTTCCGCAGGGATCCCATCAACCTATGATTATTTTATCACTGAAGGCGCCATTTTAATAATGTGACAAATGTCTCTTATTTTCTGTAGCAGTTTCTGCACAGGCAGGTATCCGTTTGCTCTCAAATCCTTTTTAGAAAGAAGTGGGCTGGCATTTGTCACTAATCAGCTGCAATTGTTTTTTAAGTACTCACCCACTATCTTTACAAATTTGCAGCTGCGGTAAAACCTGCATGCTTTGGGATTTTTCGGATTGCTTCCCATACTTAATTATGGTGCAAGACATAAAAGTTGCACCTGGTTGCGGAATTGTAAATATCTTAGTGAATGTGATGTTAGGAACAAGGGAAAAATATATTTGGGCTCCATGGAAGGACCTAGATGATATCATTACCTTAGATAAAACTGTCCTTACGAGAAGGAGCATAATTTCTCTGAGGTTAAAAGACGATAAAGTTCTCCGTGCTGGCGAACGTGTTTCTGTACCACTCGCCATTACCATCTTCCTGTAAAGACGGGTGTGGACAGAAGGCTGACGAGGGAGGTCAGATTCCCAGACTTGAGTTCTTCCGCCAGCATATGGCAGGAGCTGCATGGCTTAGACACTCATCTGGGTCAGAAGGTTTTTCTAAACAAATCAGAAATGATCCAAATGGATCCGATGATGCCCACCCATACTGGTGAGTGCGGATCTCTTTACTCAGTCTACTGAATCAAATAGTAATCCCTTTTAGAAATACCCTCACAGGGCATCCCTTGGCCCCACCAAGTTGACACATAAGATGAACCATCACGGGGGATTAGAACTTCAACACCTGCTTTGTGGTTCGGTATAGGGTCTGTTAGGAGGCATGAGATTTTGTTCAGAGAACTGGAAGTCAACCACCAAAAGCGATGAGAGAGAGACAACTAATGTTTCTAGACTTAAATCATTAGGATGGAGACATTGGTACAGGTACCTATATTCTGCTTTATCTTACAAATTTTGTTATCAGTGAGGAAATTAAGCAACCGTTCCTGTCATTGACAGCTCTCCCGTAACACAGGCTTACGTTTTCTTTTGTAATATCGCAGTTGGCCTTTAAAGTTGACAAGTGGAAGGCTTAAAAGTGTAATACATTTACAAAGGCATTGGCTTATTTATTCCCTGAAAGATTTTGAAACTTAGGGCTGAAAAAGACCTTACTTTTATTTTTTTTAATGTTTATTTTTGAGAGAGAGAGCGTGAGTGGTGGAGGGGCAGAGGGGGGCGGGGGTGGGGGAGACACAGAATCCGAAGCAGACTCCAGGCTCTGAGCTGTCAGCACAGAGCCCGACGCGGGGCTCGAACTCACGGACTGCGAGATCGTGACCTGGCTGAAGTCGGACGCTTAACCGACTGAGCCGCCCAGGCGCCCCAGTTTTATTTTAATATTACAAAATTTTCTGTTGCTGCATACATTTGTGCGCATTTTTTCATCCTGTTTCAGTTACAAGTGTTACGTGCGGCTAAAATTCTGGACCTCCCTTTAGCTGGAGCAAAGGCCTTGACTCCGTCAGCACTTTCACTGACATTCTCTTGTAGGGCCTCATCCAACCGACAGCGACCATGAAAATTTTACAATAGCAGAGCCCAGACAGGTCATTTTTCCTGTGGAAGATCTAAAGAAGCGAGGACAACTATTTTTGTCACTGACGTGTCAAAGTTACAGTTAAGTAGGGTTTCGACAGGATGACCAGGAATGAGAACGAATCCCCTGCGTTCCCATACAGAAAATCATCCCTTAATAGACTGTCAGCTGTCCTTTGGTTGTGTTGTTGAATTTCCTTGGGAGATTTTCTCCAGATTATAGGACTATTATAGGACCATCTCCATTTCTTATGATCATAGACTATAGGAAACTTCCACAGAATGAAGGTATAGTCAGGTATCCTTAGTGATAAATTTGGAATTAAAATGACTTATTCATACACCCTTGTTCTCAAATGTAATTAGTTATGGATGATCCAAGATTCGGTATTTGGAGAAAATTTCTTATCTGCCTTGAAGATTTCCTGTACGTTTCTATCCCTCCTCAAAAATTCATACATTGAAGTCCTCATCCCCAATACCTCAGAATGTGGTATCCCTGTATTTAGAGGTAGAGCCTCTTAAAAAGTGGCCAATTTAAAATGAGGCCATTAGGGTGGGCCCTAATCCAATCTAACTGGTCTTCTTCTATAAGAAGAGGAAATTTAGACACACCGAGGGACACGAACGCACAGAGGAAAAGCTGTGTGAGGACACGGCAAGATGGCTGAAGTCTGTAAGTCAAGGAGGGACTCCTCGGGAAAAACCCAACCTGCCAGCATCTTGACCTTGAACCTCTAGGACGATGAGAAAAGAGATCTGTTAAGTCCCCTGATCCACAGTATTTTAGGACAGCCCTAGCAAACAAGTATACAAAGTTATGATGAGAGTGAATAAAGGTTCACGAGTTGTGCTGTTATTATTTGGTTTGTAGGATTTGGTATCTTACTTTCCACTTCTAGGTTCTAAATCTGCCATGAACATGGAATAAAAATCTACTGATTAGCTTATTTACTCTGTCAGTACTCAGGGATCCTTCTGCAAGCATTTACTATCGCCTGAGTCTCAGTTTCCACATCCGTAAAATGGGGGACTGCATTTTGTGATCTCTAAGAGAATCGTGTCCATCTGAAACCAGTTATTTCAAAACAGATTCAGGTTTGATGAAAGAAGCTCCTCGAAGGAGTCCTTGTTTAACAAGCATTTAGGCCTGGGCTGGGAAGAGAAGCAGAAAGAACGATTGTCCTCATGGCTCGCCAGCTCAGGCAGAGGCCTGCAGCACCCCTCTGGAGCCCCCAGCTCACCCCTGGTCTGAGGTAAGCGAAGGAAAGAGGTTGTACGATGTTCCACTGAGCTGAGGGAAGGATGAAAACAAAATATAAAGCTAAAGGTTGGGCCGAGTGGGTGACATTTCATTTACAAATCCCCGAATGGGGGCGCCTGGGTGGCTCAGTCGGTTGAGCTTCCGACTTCGGCTCAGGTCCTGATCTCGCGGTTTGTGAGTTCCAGCCCCGCGTCGGGCTCTGTGCTGACCGCTCGGAGCCTGGAGCCTGCTTCGGATTCTGTGTCTCCCTCTGTCTCTGCCCCTCCCCTGCTCATGCTGTCTCTCTCTCTCTCTCTGTCAAAAATAAATAAACATTAAAAAAGAATTTTTTAAATAAAAATCCCTGAAAGATATCAAAGATCAAAAGAAGCCAAAAAAAAAAAAAAAAGGGGGCTTGAAAATTAATTTAGGAGCCCTTAGCTAACATTTTAGGAAAAGAAGGGTATTGAATAAGACAAGAGAATGTGGAAACAGATGGCAAAAAATAGAACATTTTATAAATAGCCACATGCACCCCACACAGTTAATATCCAATATACTTAACTCTGGCCACATCTCTCGACTTCTTCCCAAAATAAGATGTATTATTGGAAAATGGGGCATAAAAAAAAAAAAATCGGCTCAAATGAAGAAAAGCTGTTTGCCTTTGGTTTACATTTTAGCACAGTTTAAACCTCCTTCCACATAAATAGAAAATAATGAACACAGAGACATAGCACCCAAGCAATAAGCATGAAATGCAGAGATTAAATTTTTTTTGCCTTCGAATTTAACCCTGGAAGATAAACACACGTTCTGAGCTGTGCACTCAGCTATTCTTTGTCAATTTTAATTTAGAGTGTCTGTCTGCTCTTAGCCGTTTGAAAATATCGTTCCATTTTTTTTTTTCTCTGTAAAGTGAGTGTGCATCTGGGAGATCTTGTTTTCCCCCACCAGCTCTCAGAGGGGTCCACTTGGCAACTTCTGCTGCATCACTGTAGGCGAAAATATGAAGTTGTCTCTAGACTTAGCCGTCATTGGCTAGGGAAACGATTACTCCGGAGACATTTCATTCTTTTCTCTCCACAGCCCAAAGCGTCATTTCTGCTCAACAGAAGTGAAGCCAAGCTCCAGCTCTCTCCAGATGGTTTAGGCTCTCTCATCAATGGGAAAAAATAAAAAGCAGAGGTAGGTAGAGATGGGTGTAGTTCGTATAAAGTCCATGAGTCACTAGTTTGGGGAAAGGGAAAAAAGAAAATGCCAGAATCCCGTTTTCATGCTCAGCTATTGCTAACTCACAAAAGTTGGCTTTCAATGAAGAAGAACTCGAACGGTTTTCGGGCCCCGTACATTTTCTTTAACACGTACCTTTCGTTGAAAATTCAAAAGGGAGGGACTAGACAGAACCGAAGTCTCGCATGCTTTTATTTTAAAAACAAAAAGCCCCAGCTAAGCAAAAAATGGTGAGGAAAATTCTTCTAGAAACAAGAATAGGGCAAGCTAGCCCTCCAAAGAGTTACACATGTTACAAAGCTACGGTACCTAGCAGAAGAGCCCTGGCACATGGATAGATAGGAAGACTGGAATGGAAGAGAGAGTCCAGAAATAAATCCATTTAAAGATGAGCATTTATGGGGCGCCTGGGTGGCGCAGTCGGTTAAGCGTCCGACTTCAGCCAGGTCACGATCTCGCGGTCCGTGAGTTCGAGCCCCGCGTCGGGCTCTGGGCTGATGGCTCGGAGCCTGGAGCCTGCTTCCGATTCTGTGTCTCCCTCTCTCTCTGCCCCTCCCCCGTTCATGCTCTGTCTCTCTCTGTCCCAAAAATAAATAAACGTTGAAAAAAAAAAAATTTTAAAGATGAGCATTTAGTTAGTAACGAGGGTGGCTTTGCATATCAGTGGGGACAAGAACTGATTGGGTGGGGACTTACTGACATCAATTTCAAGAAGTAGCTATGGAGGGAAAATAAGTTAGATCTCCAACTCCCTCTTTGTACCAAAAAAAAAAAAAAACAGGTGTTTGAAGGATTTTAAAATTAAAAAAAAAAAAAAAAAAAACATGAAACGCTTCTAAGAGAATTTCATTATTCTGACAGACTATTATCCCCAAATGGGAAAGGCCTCTGTAATAAAGACTAAAAATCCAGGATCCCTTTAAAAGGGGGAGAAGAGGGGGCGCCTGGGTGGCTCAGTCGGTTAAGCATCCAACTCTTGCCTTCTGCTCAGGTCATGATCTCATGGTTCCTGAGTTCGAGCCCCGCATTGGGCTCCGTGTGGACAGTGCAGAACCTGTTTGGGATTCTGTCTGTCTCCACTCCTCCTCTCTAAATAGATAAACAAACAAACAAACTTGAAAAATAAAAATACATAACTAATTTTTAAAAGGGAGGGGGAAGGGATTCGACTACGTTAAATTATTTTCAACTATGTTGAAAAAAAAGCACATAACAGTAAAAAAAATAAAATAAAAAAATCTATGTCTACTGCCCCCAAATAAGAGAAAACCAACCTTGTCTTAAATACTCCAAATCTCACTTCCACTCATACCGTTTTATATCAGGAGTTCGGTGCCCACAGATGGTCTTGGCTGCACCTGCCCATATCGAAACGCAGCGCTAGGAGAGGTGTTCTGCGTTTTGAGACGACAACGAAATCACACTCGGCTGGGAAATGAAGATAAGGCTCCACGGCGTTGACAATTAGAGAAGAAAAGCACCGGGCACAGGCAGGAGCAGGTGGGCCAGAGAGCACGTCGCGTCTCCAAACAGGTGCCACGGGGCACCGTGGGAGCCCCAGCGGGTTAGCTGTCGAGACAGTCCCCCAACCCATTGGGCGCCATTGGCATGCCTCCCAAGCGTAAGTGGGGGCTTTTGCCCTGCTGGTCTACATTTACTTTTCAAACCGTGCAGATCTGTAGGCTCATCGCAGCAAGATCAATGCTAACCAGATGCCAGCTGTGCAGGCGGTCAGGGTTCTCTGATCCCAGGCTACTAGAGCTGGGGCGATCAAGAATGATCGCTTCGATGGAGTTAGCACTACTCTCCGCCAGGCACTGTACCTGGCGACTCGTATCTATATATGTTCAGCCAAATATTTATGAAGTACCATTCTGGCCTCCTGGTGCGACAGGTGCCGGGGATGACTGTCCCTGACACCACCCCTGACTTTGTAATGCTCACAGCTCACGAGGGCACATGAACCCGTAACCAGGTGGCTCTGATACGGGTGACGTGTGTCGCAAAGGACACTCTGCCCGTCACTGGGGCTCAGCGAACGCTTCCAAGGGGAGGTGCTCCAGGCACGGGGAGGTGCCGAAGGGGGAAGAGGACAAGAAGGGAAAGAAGGGGACCTCCACAGGGGAGACTGGGGCTGAAAGGGAGCGCGGGAGGTCCGAGAAGCCAAAGGTCCCCAGAGCGTTCCGGTGGGGCTGGGAGACATGGGGCTGTAGAGGGCATGAGGGCCTGTGGGGTCGCGGGCTCCACCTCGAGAGAAGTGGGAAGCCACTAGGACGTCGTAAAAAGGCTTACCCACAATTGTGTTTCTGAAAGATCACTCTGGCTGCCGAGGAGACGATGGACGGGGGCAGGGGCAGGAGTGTAGTCCTGGGGTTGGAGAGAAGCGAGTGTCACGGAGGCAGGGAAGGGACGGGATTAGGGACGGGGTTTGTGCGGAAGAGGAAAGAGTTAAGGGTAAGGCCCCGGCCTCTGGTTTGAGCAAGTGAGTGCCTGTCGGGGTAGAAAACATGAGACAGTCCGTCTTCACTGTCTACATCGTGAGGTAGAAATTGTTATTCCCATTCACCTGATGACAAAACAGACGCTCGGTGGAGTTAGGCTGAAAGTTCAAGATGGTGCTGCGGTCAAGCCTGTGACGGCAGAGTTAACCTCCTTACTGTGCTAGGCTGAAGAGGCGGTTCCAGGTCCCCTGGCTCCACCTCTTCCTCCTGCTGGGGGGCTCTGGAGGCTCTGGGGAGGCGTACCGCTCATCCAGGGTCACGCTGAGTTACTAGAAGGCAGACCGTCCCTGGAGGCCGGGTGTCCCGGCTCCCACCGGCATCACGACATCCCTTTGACACCATTTAGCACTGGGGTTTACCTCCGTGACCAGAGAGATGGACGGGGCAGCAGTGGGCAGCCTGGAGCATCGTGGCGCTGGCTGGAAGGGGTGCTGGGCCCTGTGCAAGCTCGGGCGCTGCCGGGACTCCCCAGGCACACCCGATCTCCGGGGTCCCCCACCTGCAGACATTCAAAGCTTCCACAAGACGCCCGGAGAATCTGTCTTAAATGCCTGGTGCTGATTCTAATCTCCTTCCAGGCTCTCTCTGGCCTTGCTTCTTCGCCTCAACACGTTCACAGCAGGTCCGAGACAGGTTCCCTCCCGGGCTGGGGCCGGGGTGGGGGGGGGGGTACTGACGCTCATCCCTCCACTTGCTCCTGACCCTAAGGAAGAGTGGGATTGAAGGCCTATAAACTTGGGGGGCACCTGCGTGGCTCAGTCGGTTAAGCGGCCAGCTCTTGGCTGCAGGCCATGACCTCACGGTCATGGGTTCATGACCCATGGGGTCATGGGGTCATGGGGACATGGGTCATGGGTTCAAGCCCCGTGGTCAGGCTCTGTGCTGATAGCTCGGAGCTTGCTTCAGATTCTCTCTCTCTCTCTCTCCCTCTCTCTCTGCCCCTCCCCCCGCTCACACTCTCTGTCTCTCTCTCTCTCTCAAAATAAACACAATTTTTTTACAAAAGAACTATAAGCTTGCGGTTTGCACAGACTAGGTTCAAACCCTGGCTTGTCACGCCTGACCCCATGGCCTTAGACAAGTTCTGAAGATGGAGTGCTATTTTATATGGATTTTTAATATATTTCATAGCAGCTTCCACCCGGCAAGCGTTCAAGAAATGCTGGCTATTATATTTATTAATCTATACTATGTGTATTATATATTAATATACATTTAGATACTCCAAATATTTCGACTCATAGCATTTTATGTTAGTACATGTATTACGACTTGTATTAATTATGCCAGAATTGGCAGCGTTGAACAGGAAAAGGCAGTCACAAAGGGCCCCGGGGCTGGGGGTAGGGAGGCAGGCGGCAGGTGGGATCGTGGCCCAGCGGCAGTGGGCGGGGAGGCGGAGTTTTGGTGTCAGTGTGTCTGGGGCCCTTCGGGTCATCCCCTGCCTGCCCTGACCCCTTCAGCGTCCGTGGCCACCTCCCAATCCCTCGCTACTCAGTCTTCTTCCCAGTTCCACTCTTTGGCCAATCCCTCCACGGGCAAACCATCACTCCCTGCTGAAACTCTGTTCTGGAGTTCTAGAAACCCGGCTCTGGACCTCCACACCTCTCTGGCCTCCAGCGGTTAACACGGTGGGCAACGTGGACATGCTCAGGGCGTGGTCCCTTGACCCCAACAGGTTCCTTCACTCTCGGAGCCTCTGTCTTCTCGCCCGTAAACAGGGCTGGTACCCACCGCCCAAGACGGTGCTGAGCATGGAACGCAGAACTGACACCGATGTCCACACAGGATGTGTGATCAGGATGTGTGATCACTTTTATGAAAGTGTCCAATTGCCTGTAACAGGCTTGTAGTTCAGACCAATGGAAGGCAGTGAGGTTTGATTATGCATCTTTTTTTCTTTTAAGTGTATTTATTTATTGACTTTCAGAGAAAGAGAGAGAGCAAGTGTGCATGTGCCAGCGGGAGAGGAGCAGAGAGAGGGGGAGAGAGAGAATCCTACACAGGGTCTGCACCGTCAGCACAGAGCCCGACGCGGGGCTCGAACCTAGGAACCGTGAGATCGTGACCTGAGCCGAGGTCGGGCGCTTAACTGATGGAGCCACCCAGGGGCCCTTATTATGCATCCTAAAACTGGAAATAACTCATTGATGCTGTTATTCTTCTACCACATGAAGCGCAGGAACTTGCCCTCCGTCTGCATTAACTTCACGTTGTTACCAGGAACCTTCCACTTGTCATGAAGAGGGGTCGATGCAGCCTCCACCCTTCAGCCTGCAGCAGGAGACCAGGGTTCTCGTGCAGCTCTGTTCCTAGCCAACAGATCTTAACCAGCTTCTTTAACTTTCCTGGGTCTCAGTTTATGCTATCTTTCAAGTGAGGGATGTGAACTAAAAATGGTCTCTCCTACCAGCATATCTTTCACCGAAGACACAACTTTCAGGATATGCAAGACCATGGAGCCCTAGCATGCACTGGGGGCTCCATAACTGCTTCCTGAATAAGCAAGTAACTCTCAGTGTTTAGACGTAAAAGAGGGAGACACGGAGGGTTGAAATGATGTAGCCAAGATCAAGGACCTCTTCGGTAACAAGGCCAGGACTAAAATTCCTGATCCGGTAGCTAGTTCCACATTTAGCCCGTCTCTAACTAACTCACCAATCCTTGGCTCTAAAACCCCCAGTCAGAAAAAAAATGGAAACAGGATAATGCATTTCTTTTAGCATCAATTGCTTTGTTATCTCCAAGCTCTGTTTGGTTCTGTTTCCATAGCGCCTAGAGAACATTGACTTTTTGATCTGAAGTAAATCTTAATTCTCTCTATCCCCTTTCTAAAACAAATGCAAAGTAACCATTTCATTGCACTAGTATTTCTTTATAATCTGAAGTGAGCCCTTGAAAACTAATTTGGTGAAGACATGCTATCTTTTATCTGTATTGTGTTCAGTGATTTGAAAACTCCTCACTGAGATAGTTTTTGCAATATTCATTTTTTATTTCTTTGAGCTCTGCACCCGATCGTTTTAGTTCACTGTCTGAGGCTTCCTTTTTCCCAGTTCTTCTGTATTTTGTAAGCATCCCATGTATGTCCTGAGTTGTTCTTCGATTCCCTTCTCGACCAGATGGGTCTCAACAGCTCCTTTATACCGTCATTATAAACACGAGTCATCTCATTTCTATAGTTGCCATCTCTCTGACTCCTTTTATGTTTAGGCAGATGTGGTTTCGCTTTGTTGCCTTGAAGTGACAAACGGACCGGGACGAGATGATATTTCCCTAACAAGGCAACTCGCTTTTTTCCTGAGGTTAGTTTGGAAATGCATGAACCACATCCATGAGCGATAAGAGGGAGGTTGAATTATTTGGGCAATTTTTTTTCCCTTCTTCATCTTAATTCTCATCTCCAAAGAGCTCAAGATGAGCTCTTTTATGGAAACTACATTATTTTCCTGATTATGCCAGATTCTTTTTCATCTAATTATTTAGGGGTGAATTTTCGGGGTCTCTCCTGAAATAAACAGGTGGTGAGGTCCAGAGTCGGCAGCTGTCACCGTGTAACCCAGCGGACCAAGAGCTGCCACCCACCCCCCCTTCTGCCACCTAGACGCTCTACCAGGACCAAATGCTACGAGAACTGGGCCACAACCAGTTTTTAGTGAATTCTGCTGGAGGCCGACAACCTCCCTGGGAGACCAGGGGCAGGGGAGGGGCAGAGAGAGAGGGAGACGCAGAATCCGAAGCAGGCTCCAGGCTTGAGAGGTCAGCATACAGCCCAATGCGGGGATCGAACTCACGGACCGTGAGATCATGACCTGAGCCGAAGTCGGATGCTTAACCGACCGAGCCACCCAGGCGCCTCTGGAATCCCTGGTTTTTTAAGATAATTAACAGGAGGATAGACAAGTTTGGTTTGAAGCAAAGGCATATAAATTGTTTGGCATATATTGAGATTGGTAGCCTGTGACGTCAATCGCCAAGTATGGGATGTCAGACATCGAGTATGCAGCTCAGGACAGAGATGGGGTGAGACATGACGATCTACTCATCAATGATGATGCAGAGGATACTTGTAACCGGAGGAGAAGCGCTCAGAGAGAGAGAGAGACCCTGAGGATTGAGACCACCAGGATTTCTTTAAGGAGTGAGTAACCCAGTGGAAAGCCAAAAGGAACAATCTGAGAAACAGAAGTAAAGTCGGACGAATATAATATCAAGAGGAAAACAAAAGTGAATTAAGAAAGAAAGCATTGCTAAGAATTGCTCCAGAGAGGTAGAGTAAGATAAGGATTGAGAAGTATGCGTTGGATGCGTGTTGAGATGTAATCCATCTATCATCGAATGCATCGTCTCAAAGCTTGCAATTCGGTGATTTTTTTACTACATTCACCATGTTATGCAATCATCCCCACAGTCTAACTTTCAGAACATCTTCACCCCCAAAAGAAATCCCGCGTCTCTTAGCCGTCAGTTCCCATAGCCTCCTCCTCCCCACAATCCTTGGCAACCATTTTCTGTCTATATGGCTCTGCCTTTTGGGATGTCTCTGCACTCGGAAGTCCACAAGGCGGTGTTTATCACCAATCACATCAGAAGTGAGCAGAGACAGGAGGCCACAAGGGGATGCAGACGCTTCTGAAGACATACGCAGTGTGTATCCTTATATCGTTGATGGTTTGTATTCATTGTTCCGACGTTATCTTGCTTACAGAACTTTAGGTTCCTTTTGATTTGGGGTCGTTATGAATAAAACCGCTATGAAAATTCAAATACATGCCTTTTTGCAGACCTCTGTTTTCATTTGCCTTGAGTGCCTATCTAGCAGTGTAATTGTGGGATCGTAGAGAGTGGTACATCTCATCTTGTAAGAAATTGGCACAAGGCTTTCCAAAGGAGCCGCTTGATTGTATCCTCCCATAGGACACTATGCAAGTTCTAATGGCTCTAACCTCTTTATCAACACTTGGGATTGTCAGGTTTTTCATTTTAGCAAAGTGGTACCTTGTTGGGGCTTTAATTTGCATTTTCCTGATCACCAGTGACGTTGAGCATCCTGTTGTCGCTTCTTGGGCTTTGTAGTCTTTTTTTTTTTTTTTTTAACGTATCTGTTCGAGACTTTCACCCACTTTTTTTTTTTAAATTTTTTTTTCAACATTTATTTATTTTTGGGACAGAGAGAGACAGAGCATGAACGGGGGAGGGGCAGAGAGAGAGGGAGACACAGAATCGGAAACAGGCTCTAGGCTCCGAGCCATCAGCCCAGAGCCTGACGCGGGGCTGGAACTCACAGACCGTGAGATCGTGACCTGGCTGAAGTCGGACGCTTAACCGACTGCGCCACCCAGGCGCCCCACACCCACTTTTTAAAAGAAGTATTTTATTATTGAGCTCTGGATATAAGACATTTGTCAGATAACACAGATTGTGGATATTTTCCCCCAGTCTGTGGCTTGCCTTTTCATGGTCTTCCCAGGGTCCTTGAGGAGCAGAAATTTTTAATTTCCATAGACTCCAGTTTGATTTCCTTTCTATTATGGCTGGTCTTTTGTGTCTAAGAAATATTTATCTACTCCAAGGTCATGAAGATTTTCTCCTATTTTTTTTCTCCTTGTTAGCTTCTACTTTTAGGGTGAATATGTCCAATTAAATTTTATATAGAGTGTGAGGTATGGGTTGCAGTTCATTTTCTTTACCCAGTTAAACCAGCTCCAGTTACCGAAAAGATTATCTTTTTTCCACATTGAATTACTTTGACGCCATTTTGAAAATCATTTGGCCACATATATGGGAATCAATTTCTAGACTCTATTCTATACATGTATCCAATACCTCACTGTCTTGAGGTAAGTTTTAAAATCAGGTAGTTTAGGTCCTACAACTTTGTTTTCCTTCTTCAAATTATTTTGCCCTTCCGTATAGATTTTATCATCAGACCATGGATTTCTACCCACCCCCCCGCCAAAGAAAGCTACTAGAATTTGTTTTATTGGGATTGTTGAATCAATGAACCAATTTGGGGAGATTTGACACCTTATCAATATGTTTTCCTTCTTCAAAATTATTTTGCATTTCCATATAGATTTTATAATCAGACTGTGGATTTCTCCCCACCCCCCTCTCCAAAGAAAGCTATTGGAATTCATTTTATTGGGATTGTTGAATCCATGAACCAATTGGGGGAGATTTGATATCTTATCAATACTGAGTTTTCCAAATTATGAACATGGTATATCTCCCCATTTATGTAGGCCTGTTTAAATCCCTCCCAGCAATATTTTATAATTTCAGCATAGTGCTCTTACACATGAAAGGTACGTTATTAAATTTTTAAAATGTTCAATTCCATTATAAAAGATGAAAATGTTTATAATTTGTAAAACATGGCCAAAACTTGTAAAGTGTTTCAAGTATAGGTAACTTAGTAAGTAAAATCTTTGTTAGAACAGACAATTCACAAAATGTTAGAATTCATAAAACGTGTTAGGTAAAGATAAGTAGTTACAAAGTAAAGCATGTACATGCTAAAGATAGGCAAAAATGATGGCGAAAACAAAAAGATACCTAATATTCATGCAGCACCTGACTACTAAATATTCATAGTACACTAAATACACTAGAGGTACTAAATATTCATCATATATTAAACATGCATGAGGCATATACAGTGGTAAATATACAAGAAGCTCAAAATATTCTGGATACGCTAAATATTCATGAGCACCTAATATTCGAGTGGCCTTAATTCACCACCCAGCAGTGACATCCATGATGGCCTTAAGAAAAACAAAACTTATGGCTGTTCGACAAGCTAATAGCCAGCTACACCTATAGCCAGGTTTTACTGTGCGTTTGTCTTCTCGATGCAGCAACAGTGTGTCACTGGCCCAGGATACCTTTTGCCTGAGTTCTCTTGCTCGAGCCTAATTTCCTGTCCGTATAATCACGTCATCAGTGGGAAAGGCTGATGAGGCAGAGGGACGGGACAAGTGAGCATAGCATGGCCCGGGATTCAGATAGCGTGGCTTTTCCACCTGCCTGCATACACTCCAAAGTATGTTAAAACACCCCTTGTCCTTTTTCTCATTTTTTTTCTAGTTTGTGTTGTGAATCGGTTATATAAACCATGTGATTTGTGGGGGGGTTTCTTTTTTCTTGTTTTTAATTGAGAAAAAAATTTAGAGCAGTTTTAGGTTTCTAGCAAAATTGGGAAGGTACAAAGATTTCCTATATCCCCCTTCCCCCAACAGCGTGGTACCTTCATTACAATTGATGAACCTACACTGACACATCATAATCACCCAAAGTCCAGAAACACTACGATTCTCTTCTGGTGGTGTACATTTTATGGGTTTGGACAAAGGCGTGATGACGTGTATCCATCGTTTATAGGAATTTCGTTACCCTAGAAATCGTCTGTGCCCCACCCACCTAATCATTCCTTCCCCCGAACCAGCCCCTGACGATCACTGAATGTTTTACTGTCTCCATAGTTTTGCCTTTGCCAGAATGTCATATACTTGGAATCATACAGTTTGTAGCCTTTTCAGATTGCTAATTTTTCAGGCTTTTTACTTCTCATTAGGACTGAGGGGCGCCTCCTATCTCTCTCCACGCAGAACTGGAAACCAGAAGTCCCAAGTTTTGTGATTTGGGTTTTAATTTAATATTTTTAACTTAGCCTGTGAGCCCTTCTGTTCTGTTAGCACTGGGGTAGGCTGAAGATAATTTCCCAAATGGAAGTACATTTTTTGCTCATTGATTCCTAAGTATTTAATGATTTTCAATGCTAGTGTAAACGCAGTTGGTTATTTCATTTTCCGATTATTTGGTGCTGGTGTACAGAAATCCAACTAATTTTTGTGTATTGATTTGTATATTGATAATTTTGTATATATCCTGTGACCTTGTTAAATTCACTTGTCAATTTTGAAAGGATTTTCTTATTGTGGTAGATTCCTAATGATATTATATATATATGCAATCATGTCATCTGTAAATAAAGATAATTTTGCTTTTTGCTTTCCAATTTATTTGTCTTTTTTTTCTTGCCTTATTTCATTGGCTAGAAAACAGTGTTGAGATGATGAGAGTAGGTATCCTTGCCTTTTTCCTTGTCTTAGAGGGAAGTGTTCAGTATATTACCATTAAGATGTTAGCCGTATCAAGTTGAGAAACATCTATTCTGATCCCACATGGCTGAGAATTTTTATCATGAATGTGTACTGAATTTTATGGAGAATTTTTTCTACATCTATTGAGATGGTCATATGGTGTTTCTCCTTCATTCTATTAGTATGATGAATTAAGGTGATTGATATTTTTGAATTTTGAAACACCTTTTTATTCCTGGTATAAACCTCATTTCATGATATATTGTCACTTTTATATATTGTTACAATACACTTGTTAAAATTTTGTCAAGGATTTTTGTATCCAAGTTCATGGAGAATATTGGTCTCTAATTTTCTTTGCATTAATATGCCAGGCTTTTGAGGTCTCATGAAATGAATTAGGATGTACTTCTTCCTCTATTTTCTAAAGGAGCTTTGTATATTTGCATTATTTTATTTTTTCTTCTTTATTAACTGATAGATTTCATCAGCTAAAGCACAGGGCCTGAAATTTTCTTTGCAGGAAGGTATGTGGTTTTGAATTCAACTTACTTAATAACTACAGAGCTAAAGTTTCTATTTCTTCTTGAGTGAGCTTTGGTAGTTTGTGCTTTTCAAGGAATTTGTTCATTTTATATAATTACTAAATTTATTGGCATAAAGTTTTCTTAATATTATTATTTAATTCAAAGGTCTATAGGATCTGTAGTGATTTTTCCTCACTCATTCTTAACATCATTGATTTATGTTACTTCTCTCTTTTCCTTATAAGTCTTGATTAGAGCTTATCCATTTTATTAATATTATCAAAGAACTGATTTTGGCTTGTCAATTTTCTCTATTTCTGTTTTGTTTTGTTTTGTTTTCTGGAAATATTTGACTTTAGGTATTTCTTCTTTTATATACAAGCCTTTAAAGCTACAAATTTCACTCTAATTGCTGCTTTCGATGCACCCATAAATTTTGCTGTGTGTGTTTTCATTATTATTTAACTGAGAATATTTTTCTAATTTCCACTGTGACTTCTTTACCCATGAATTATTTTAAAATGTGGTGTTTAATTTCCAAACCATTTTCAAATTGGGGGTTTTCTAGATATCCTATTGCTATTGCCTTCTAATTTAATTCTGTTGTAGTCAGAAAATATACTGTATAATATTTCATTATTTTAAGACATTTAATACTCTGCATAAGATATCTTGGTGAATACACCATGTTCACCTGGGGGAAAAAAATATGCATTTTCTCATCGTTGCTTATAGTATTCTGTAAATGAAAATTGGGTCATTTGATATTCCTTTCAAAGCTTTTAATTTCCTACTGATTTTTTTCTACTTCCAGAAGGTCATATAAACCCTCCAGTTATGACTATGGATATATCTATATCTTCCTTTATTTACATCAGTTTTCTTCATATATTTTGAAATTTTATTATTAGGTACCTACACATTTAGGATTTTTGTGATTTCCTATTGAATTTATACTGTAATCATTTAAAACAGCTCTCTTTTTCTTTAGTAACATCAGTTTTCTTAAGTCTACTGTTTGCACAGTATATATTTTTTCTTATTCTTTTATTCAGTCTGTCTTTACATTGAAAATCTCTATGTATGGCATATAATTGGGCCTTTGTCATAGGTTGGGTTCTCCAAAAGCGATGCAGAGCCGGAGGTTTCTGTGCAGAGTATATATTGGAATCAGCAACTGTGGAAAGGAGGGGGAGTAGGCAGGATGGAACAGAGGGAAAAGTCAAACTGCACTGAAGTCTTGACAGAGCCTCAGCCCACTTGACCTGGAACACTGGTGTATATACGACTTGTCCGAGTTGTCCCACATTGGGCTGAAAGGGCCAGGTCTTTATGTCTCTGCCTCAATAGTAGTCAGGTGTGAACCACATTAAGAAGGTCATGCTCTGAGTGAGGCAGTTCTCTGCATATGTGGCAAACGTGAAGGACTTAGCAGATAAAGGCTCACTTCTGACAGCCTGGGCAAGTTCTTCTTTGAAGAGGGTCTGGTAGAGCAACTTCATATCTACCATAATTTTGACTTTCATCCATTCTCATTAAGTGGAATGTTTGGTCCATTTACATTTAATGTAATTATTGATGTAGTTGGTTTTAACCTATCATCTTGTTATTTATTTTCTAACAGTCCGTATGATTTTGTTGTTTCTATTCCTCCTTTTCTGCTTTCCTTTGTGCTAATCAAATAATTTTTAATATTCCATTTTGTTTCTTATACGGGCTTTTCAGCTATGCCTCTTCTTATTTTCTTACTAGGTATATCTTCAGTTCATTACAGACCATTGTCAGGCCTCCACTTCTAGCCATAATGGGACAACATGGACTGGACTTATCACCCCATCTGGAACAACTGAAAACCAAACAAAATACATGAAACAAGTTTTCAGACATTGGACACCAGGCAGTGCTGCCCATTGTCCAATGCCTGAGAAGATTTGCTTCATGTGTCTTAGAAATTCAGAGTGAGAGATTTACAATTTTAGAGATTTTACAGTGGGAGAGTCAGTCTCTTGATCATTAAATTTTGTCATTAATAATAACTAATATTGACACAGTACTTTCACAACAGTTTTTATTACTCAATATCCATTGAGCCGAGCAATTGGATTTGGGTCATTTGATCCGAGGCTTGTATGAAGAACAATTTCTTCAGGCTTATAAGGAGAATGTAAAGAGACTTTACAGCCCAGGAGCACCTACTGTATTCCAACCATCCTCCTTGCAATATCTTCAGCTAATTCCTCATAACAATCTGTGAGGAGTATATTGTTATCCACATCCATTAAACGAGGAAACGGGACTCAGAGAAGTTTGGCAGTTTATCCAATGGTACTTGGTCAATAAGTGACACTGGGGGGTCAGACTCCAAGGCCTGTGTTCTCCTCCTGTCACACCTTTCCTCTCCAGCTTTATTATCCCCAAATCCCTTAAGGCAGGTTTCAAGGTATTAGGAGGGTTAACAACCTGACCAAAGTACCCAGGCAGTAAGTGTTTGATTCAGGTCCTTTTGTCTTCAGATTTGGATGATAGCAAAAAGAATGCTTATCGAGTGAAGCCCACTTCCACTATCTACCCTTCAGTCAACAATTATTTTGTTATAATTCAACTCATAAAAACATGTCCACATCTGTGACTCTGATTCCAGAAATTCTTTGCAGCTACTGCCACTCATACATTATTAAGGCAAAATGTATTCCAGGAGTGGTTTTGCTAAACCGCACTGTTAATACTGTAGATGGATAAAACAATGCCTCTAATGCCGTTTCAGTTTCTTCTTGGATTGTTTGTGATCATTTTGATGGTTTAGTAATAGACTACAGACAGCAGCTGCAACAGACACACACACACACACACACACACTCCAGAACACAGGGCTTGATTGAGGAAGTAGTCGATACTCATCAGCATTCGTCATCCACTTATCACTGTGACATATTCTAGGAAGGCAGGAATTATATATCCTGTTCTCTCCATATCCATTTTTCCAGAGTCTTCTCGCCAAGCACGCCAAGTGAAGAAATATTACAGTAGTACGGGGAGGTCATGCCCTATCTACTAATAGCATCAGGCTAGAGGATTCCCTGATGGGGGTAAGGGAAAAATAAATAAAGATGAGAGGTTTATGAATTGTCTCCCTTCTGGAATTTGAGTGCAACTGTCACTTGATGATGGATTTGACTTCTCGGCTGCTGGGATGCTCCAAACAAAGAATGATTACCGGATGTCACTTGGCACCAAGTTTAAGGCAGACAGTAAACTTTGATTAAGCAGAAACATAAACCCAGCCGAATTTTTTATAGCTTATGACTTTGGGGCGGAAAGCATGGGTCATAAGGAAACCAGATTATTTTAAGATTTATTCAAAAAATTACCATGCCATCATGCCCTGGGGTTAGCGAAGACTTGCCTGTATTTCCTATGCAGTTTCCAGAAGAAACCAGGGCAGGGGTCTGGATATTATGATGGCTGCAAGGCATTACAATAGTCTCAACCTTCAAACAAACAAACAAAAAAGAGATTCCATTTTGCTCAGGATATTGCACTTACTAAGTTGCTAAGACAGAGAGGCCAAAACACACACTTCAGACAGACTTTACAGCAACAAAAAGAGTGTGCAGGCTAACCCATTAAGTAATGTTATACTTTCATCAAAACATCTCAGTCTCCCTACCTTCTGTCTATTGTTTTCTAAGGCAGAGAAAAAAGAAATGTCTAGGTGGATGGAAGATGAGCGGTCCTAAGTGGTGGTGGTCCTTATCTCATGCGGATGGGGCCTCTGCTGAGGAAGGCTCTTCTCTGCCCCCGGCCCCCCCCCCCCCGTTATCCCAGAGTGCCGGGTTCTGCCACCATTCCTGGTTCGCAGCCACCACTTATGATATGGCTTTGGAGGAGCTGTAGTCACTACGTACCCTGCATGTATCTATTCGTATACAGCAAACATCTTTGGGGCAGGCACTGTGAGAGAGCTAAATGAGCAAAGCACAGGGTTGCTCACAGCGCCAGTAGGGATCTAGGCTTAGAGTCAGATGCACTTCAATTCACTGAGGCGGGCAAGGACACGTATCTGTGGGCGAGCAGAGACTCTCTGTGCCCTGGGGCTGGGAATAAGGTGTGATCAGGCAACATTGCATAGAAAGTCACCGGGGCTGGGTCTTGAACAACAGTGGGAAGTTTTCAGGCATTTGGAAGAACAGTACTAGCCTTTACCCAGCGCCGCTCCCCCAGGCAACGTGATCCCATCTTTGCGCCCTTTTGTTTCTTACCCCAGGCAGATGGCAACGTGTTGTCCACGTGCATACCTCCTCTTGATGGGAATATCCCCTTGGAGTAGGAAGAATGAAGGATGTGACGAGTGCAGGTGACAGCTACAATGACAGGCCTGTGGGTCTCCACAGCCACAGGGATCCCTTGCAGGCCACAGGCTAAGAACACAGCCATTATGCTATGTCTGCTTTGTATCCAGGCGCCCACACCTAGAAAGAACGCAAGAGGCTAGCAACATCTCAGAGACGAAGCAGGCGAAATAGCAACTCTCCATCTTTGTACAGAACTTATTGTTATTTAAGTAGACCTCACAGAATGTTAGACCAGGGCGTGTCTTAGAGGTCTGTACGTTTCACTGAGTTCATTGTGAAAATGCAAATCCCGCTCCCGTGATGTTAGCTTCTAGAGAAGCTTCATACTTTTACTTTTCATGGATCCAAAAATTAGTGTATGCAATTGATCAAGACCCCTGCCATCTAGGTATGGCTCTTAGGAACACCCAGATCCTTTTGATCCGTGGTTGGGGTGGGGGGAGGCGGGGAGAGGGGGAGGGGGAGCAGCAGGGGGGAGGCAAGGCGTGTTGACCAGATGGAATCTCTGGTCACTTTACATATAGGAAGGATGAATGGGACACAAAGCACAGGGTGGCTGGTGAGAGGCAGGATGGAGGGGAGGGACACTTTCATTTTTCAGTCCCTAGGGTCCTTGCGCTTACTGTTCCCTCTACCTGTGGCGCTCTTCCCCTGGGTCCCTTCAAGGTGCACTCCTTCTTATCCTTGGTTTTGTCTTCAATGGTGCCTCCTCAAAAAGCCTTCCCTGACTATAGCCACTACCCCTATATTCTTTCCCCATCACCCTGTGATTAGCACTGCTTAATAATGATCTTGATTTAAAATTTTTTTTGAAATGTTTATTCATTTTTGAAAGAGAGAGAGAGAGACACGGAGTGCAAGCGGGGGAGGGCAGAGAGAAAGGGAGACACAGAATCCGAAGCAGGCTTCAAGCTCTGAGCTGTCTGCACAGAACCCAACATGGGGCCCAAACTCACGAACCGAACCGCAAGAGCGTGACCTGAGCTGAAGTCGGACGCTCGACCGACCGAGCCACCCAGGCGCCCCCAACAATGATCTTGATTTTTACTGGTTATGTTGCGTTTGCTCTGTGTGTCTCCCATGAGATCATCTGTCTTCCTCGCTGCTGAGCAGGCAGAAAGTGTCCGGCTCAAGGAGGGGTCCGGACCAGTTGGAGGAAAGTTGGAGGAAACAGGCAGGGGTGTTCAGTCTCCTTGCCAAGCAGTGTGGTGGAGCTGGTGCTGTGGGCTGAAGACGTATCCCATAAAGGAATCTCCGTCTCAGTAGTATACTGCTCCTTACGCTCTGAAATACACGTTCCATAAATATCCACCAAGAGGAGCAAAGCGGGACATTTTGTCAAGTGATGTGCTAAAGAGGAAGGAGAAGCCCTTTCTTTCTAAGGCATCTCATCTCCACGGTCACTTCTCTGTGGACGGATAGTTTTATTTTTGCAGGACATTCAAAGATAGCCCCAGTCTGCCGAGTACAATATAAAGATGACATTGCTTTGTGCTGAATCTAAGGGTTGGAGGATGACTGTAATTTGAGGAACCATGATGCAATAAAACACACATGACATTAAAGTACCGTGGCCGGTGATTTTTAGAGAGAACACCCCTGAGATGAACGAAGGTTGAACTTGAATTCTGTGAGAAGCGCGACTTTTGAGACCATGAGGCAAATACTTATCTATTCATGCACACATTGTCCCGATATGAGCGGGAGGGGCCTTCCTTTCAGAAAATACAAGTATCACCCTCGTCTTGAAAATAAGAGCTTCTAAAGAATGTCTCTGTATCAGCCCTCGGCTTTGGTGCGAGCGCTGGGACCTGAGCTAGATAAACGAGCGTAATATGTGTTCATCCACAGGATGCAGGCGTCTCCGTGCATCGTCCTTCCAGACAGCCTGCTTTCAAGCTGCCTTTTGTGAATGTTCACTTGTGGGTGTAATTTAGCAGGTCGAGGGGAGGAGGGGGGGGGAGCACCGTAATCCGTGCAGCTGATTCGTCAGCTTGGAAGGGAGGCAGTGAACTGAAACTAATTCAGGGCTCGACTTTACATTTTTGGCAAATGAGCAAATAGGCAGATTCGCACCAAACAGATGTGCCTGCCAGTGACCCCAGAAGCAGCTCCGGAAGCTGAGGTCCACTGAGCTGGTGCTCGGGTGTTAGTGAGAACACCGTAACAAGTATACAATGATTCTGGAACCTGTCAAGCTTTCATCTGCCATCAATTTCGTTTCATTTAAGCCCAATTCAGGCTGACCTTGCAAGGAACCCTATCCTTTAAATTGGAGCTCTTCGATTGGCACAACTTTTGTGTCTGACGCGTGCTTTGGGTTGGTGGTCAGGAAATTGCCTTTGAAATGGTCACGGTTTGTTATTCGCATGGTCCCTCGGACTGATGATCAGGCTTTATTGGGACTGCAATCATGATTATTTACAGCACTCTCCAGGACTACCATAGTAGGTTGCTTCCCATGGAGAAAAAAAAAACAAAAACAAAAACAAAAAAACATGAATTCCGAAGGAGAAAGGGTAAGTAGCTTGATAGATATCTTGTGTTAGCATTCGGTCCATTCATGCAGTTAACCAGTCACAGTGCATTCAGTGCTGTGCTGGGGATACAGGCTGCTAACAGGTGGTTTCTGTGGTTGTGGAACTCAGAATGAGAAAGAAAGTCCAGTGATCTAGACAAAGTTTAGCACCGTGAGGGGTGGAGACGCACGAAGCGGAAGAATAAACCAGCGATCCTGGGAGCACTGAAAATTCAGCAAATGAGCACACCTGGAGAATTCCAGGAAGGCTTCCCGGAGGAGGGGCTTGAAGGGTCTGCAAAGAGTCTTGAAGGGTTAAAAAAGTTTTCCAGGGGGCGCCTGGGTGGCTCAGTCGGTTAAGCGGCCGACTTCGGCTCGGGTCATGATCTCGCGGTCCGTGAGTTCCAGCCCCGCGTCGGGCTCTGTGCTGACGGCTCAGAGCCTGGAGCCTGTTTCAGATTCTGTGTCTCCCTCTCTCTCTGACCCTCCCCCATTCATGCTCTGTCTCTCTCTGTCTCAAAAATAAATAAACATTAAAAAAAAAAATTAAAAAAAAAAAGTTTTCCAGGAAGAAGGAGAATGGACAAAGGGGTGAACTCCAAGGCAAAGAGACACGTGCAAGGACCTCGACCATGAAGGAGCAGGCTATGTCCTGCTGAGAGTTCAATGGAGCAAAGATGAAAAACTAGGGGGAAAGACTGGAACAAAGGTTCCCAAACATCTCGGTTCATTGCAACCCACATATCTCAGTAAGTTTTTTGTGGCAACCCGAGACCAAAAGAAACATCTAAAAGTTTATTACACAGTTAGGTTCAAATAACATTGAAGTTGAAACAAAGGAAAAAAAACATCATTTTTTCCATTCTTAAAGCACCACAATTACTTATTTGGAGAATGTGTGTGTCAGTTGGCCACTAGAAAGCCTCTGACACACACATTTCTGCTTCCTGTTCCACACTGATTTCATGCGGTCCTGGCATTTTATCAGAGCTCCCGCCAAAATCCCCACTTCTCACACAGATAGTTCTTCAACAGAATCACTACCTACTGTTCAAACGAGTAGCCTATCCTCCTAGTTTTGAGTACCTTGAACTCAACACTTTAAAATATTCCCGCACCACCCCTGTAATTTTCTTGCAGGACCCAAAGGCCCTCAATACTCAGTTTGGGAACCACCGGGCTGGTGAATCGGTCGAAATCAAACCAAAGAAGGTTTTGTGTGTCAAGAGACATCTCTGAAATACGAATGTCACATGTCCGTGACACGGAAGATATAATCAGCCAGCAACACTTTTGAACTGAATTGGTAAACATGCTTTAAAAATATGGAGACGAAAAAAAAAAAAAAATGGAGACGAGACAGGCAAATAAATATTTTCTCTTCACGTCCTTGATGCATGAAAGAGTAAACAGAGATTCTGTTATAACTTACTCCCAACGCACAATGGCTTTTGGACTAGCCGTACCAATGTAAGTTCTAGCATCAACGAATCTTGACTAGCCTATCTGCATTGTTCGACTAAAATGAGCTCTCAAGTACGTGCACTTTAAAAAAATATTAACTTTTCCACCAGTGTTCATAGCTGCATTATTTGTGGTAGCCAAAACATGGAAATGATCCACATGTCCATCAACTGATGAATGGATGAACAAACTGTAGCATATGCACACAGTGGAATATTATTTTGCCATTAAAAAGAAGAAAGTATTAATACACGCTCCAACATGGAAGAACCTTGGGAACATAGTTTTGCTGAAGGAAAGATGCCAGTCACAAAAAGTCATATGGCGCATGATTTCATTTATTTGGAATGCCCGTAAGAGAGTAGACAAATCTGTAGAGACAGAAATGGTGGCCAGGGCCTGGAGGGAGGACTGGGGAATGACTGCTAATGGGCGTGAGGTTTCTTTCCAAGGTGATGGAAATGTTCTGGAATTAGACCGTGGTGATGGTCGCGCAACTCAGAATACACTAAAACCCACTGAGTTGTATACTTCAAAAGAGTGAATTTTTGGTATGTGGATTCCATTCCAAGGGGAAAAACCAGAGATGGCATTGGTTGCCCAGACCCTCATTCCAGCCTTCTCAAAGTCAAGGATTCCTTCCTGTCTCAAAGGGGCCGCCATGGATGGAGGTTAACTATCCCTCTTGGAGATAACAGGTGCCGGCCCCCAAATTTACAAGCGTTTGTATCCTGGAGATATCATGAGGGTCCTAGACAAAGTCCAGGGCGTTATCTGAGTCAGCAAAACATGTCCCCATGGCAGTGCCTTCCCTGACGGGGGGCCGCCATTGCTCTCCTCACCTCTCCTGCCACAGCCCGCGGTTCTCCTCTGGCTTCCTCCGTGGCGCTGACATGCTCACCTCACATGAGTTCCAGGAGGTGAAGGAAGGAGCCAACACAATCGATGAAAATCCCCTCTATTTTTGACATATCTGACACGTATGGGGTCACTAGGTGAAGGGTACAGGAGGCCTGGCGGGGACAGACTTCAGCAGGCTTGTTTCAAAAGGCAATTCTGGAAAATGTCAAAAGAAAGAGCTTGTGACTCGGCAGTCTGTGTTAACAACTCACGATAAGCCCCCACGGTGCTAAAATCCTCAAGATATGTAACTCACCTCACACCGCAGCCACAAATGGCGTCTACCAATCCTAGAATGAGGACCCAAGGACCCTCTTCCTCTTTCTTCCACTGCTCGTAATATTTCAGAAACCTTCCTTGATATTTTTAGGTCTTTATTGCACCATCTGGGAAGAAGAGATAAGATTGGTTTTACGGGTTCGTATTTGTAAAGCATTTTTGTTTTTCAGTGAAAAGTAACTATACTGAAAAAAGAACAAACTAATAACTCTCAGGTCAGTGTCCACGGAGGACCTAACCCGTGGCAATGACTCGTGCAGGAGTAGAATCATTAATCATCCTCCCCCTGCCTCCCATCCTCTTGCACACAGGAGAAGCGCCCTGCCCCCTGAATTACAGAGGGACCCTCCAAAGTGGTCTGGGCACATTTGCACTGGGACCTGTGCAAAAGGATCTACTGAGTTATAGGAAGAACATACTAGAATTATTTCTCCCTACGCTTCTGTTTCTCTTATCCTTTGCTTTCGTTTATGTTTTATCCTTCAGCTCGGATTGCTATTCCGCTTCTGCCATAGCATTTTATTCATATTTCATGTTTGAAAGCCTTATGGATCACCCTATTAAAATCTGAAGTCGGTTTGCTTATTCCCTAGGAATCTAAAGTTCTAAATCGTTATAAATGTGCGGGTTGAATCATCATGACAGTTATTAGTAGGACACCATTGAAGAAAAAGATCTCAAACCTTGGAGACGACACAGGTTTGATCATAACACCACAATAAAACACATACCATGTGGCTCAGTCGGTTAAGCGTCTGACTCTTGATTTCGGCTCAGGTCATGATCCCGGGGTTGTGGGATTGAACCCACGTTGGGCTCCACACTAAGTGTGGAGCATGCTAAAGATTCTCTCTCTCTCTCTGCTCTCCCTCTCTCTCCCTCTGCCCCTCTCCTCTGCTTACACTCTCTCTATATATATTTAACAAAAAAACAAACACGTATAGCAATAAAGTGAGCCAAGTAAATTTTGCGGTGTCCCAGTGCATATAAAAATTATGTTTATAGCAAACTGTAGCCTATTAAGTGTGCAGTAACGTTACATCTTTAAAAAATGTAGGGGCGCCTGGGTGGCGCAGTCGGTTAAGCGTCCGACTTCAGCCAGGTCACGATCTCGCGGTCCGTGAGTTCGAGCCCCGCGTCAGGCTCTGGGCTGATGGCTCAGAGCCTGGAGCCTGTTTCCGATTCTGTGTCTCCCTCTCTCTCTGCCCCTCCCCCATTCATGCTCTGTCTCTCTCTGTCCCAAAAATAAATAAATGTTGAAAAAAAATTTAAAAAAAATGTACATATATTCATTTAAAAAATACTTTATTGCTGGGGTGCAATATTTGACAAGGTGGCCATCAGTTAAATGCCCAACTCTTGACTTCGGCTCAGGTCGCGATCTCACGGTTTGGGAGATCAAGCCCTGAGTAAAGCTGTAGGCTGACAGCGCACAGCCTGCTTGGGATTCTCTTTCTCCCCCTCCCCTTCCCCCTCCCCCATTGACCTGCACGCTTTCTCTCTCAAAAGAAATAAAAACTTTAAAAAAAAATTTTTAAATAAAAACACTTTATTGCTAAAAAAAGCTAACCACGCTCTGAGCTTTCAGCTCGTCATAATCACTAATCATCATCAAAAATCTAATAATCCTGAAAAGTTTGAAACACCGCGAGAATTACCCAAACGTGACACAGAGACATGGTGTGAGCAAATGCGGTTGGAAAAATGGTGCCAACAGATCTGCTTAACGCATGGTTGCCACAAACCTTTAATTTGCAAAGACCACAATATCTGCAAAGAGCAATAAAGCAAAATGCAGTAATACGGGGTATGCCTGTATGTTACATGAAAAGTAAGAGAAAACTTGGAAATGTTTCTCTTAATAGATTTTGCACAGTTCTTTTTCTGAGTTCCTATATCCTTAGTGCCAAAATGACACAGGACATAGCATTAATGCCACCCTGACTTGTCTTTTTTATAGATGAAAATGCTGAAAACGCCTGACTCACCTAAATAAGTAGGTGGTAATGAAGGCATTTTAGTTCAGCAACATCACTCAACTGTTGGGTTCTCCCTGAGTTATATTTCCCCAAATTAGCATAGTTATGTATCTGCAAAATGTATTTTTAAATGATCTATCAGCTGACAACTCAATCAAGTTCTCCTTCAATTTCGTCGTAAGCCAACAGACCTAAAAAGGAATAGCTACCCACTCGCTCGAGTCTATCACGTTCTTAGACACACATCAATATTTCAAATGATTCTTTCGTGAAGAGGTTTTAACACTCCAAAGCAACGTGCTATAGTGAAATTTGGGATGGGTGAGAGGTATGCTATTCCTCTGTAAAGCAGGAAAGGGGGTCACGAGGGAAGGGGAGAAGGGAGAGAGGAGGAAAAATATCTAGACCGCAGGGGTCTTTTCAGGCCGATCAATTGGTCTGTAAGTTGATGGTCTAGAGACGGGCCACCTCAAAGCTCTCCTTGCTCACACACCATAGAACACCTTCTGCACCCCCACACCTCAAGCCCCCCCAACTGTTGGGGCTGGGTAGCCACTGAGTGGGGAGAAGGGAGAGGCACTGAGTCACGAGCCTGGCACCTGTTGGAGAAATTGGCCAACGAGCAATTCCCCACAGCAAGATAGCCAAAGAACATTAAAGGAGGGAGTGTCCAAATGATCAGCATTAAATGCTTTAGGATTCTGGAATCTGTAAGTAGTATTGGTCTCCCCCAACCCCAAGTCTCTAAATAGTATATTTGTCTCCCCAAACCTTCCTAAAATCTGCTACACACAATTATATCAGAAGAGAGGGCTTATGAAAACCAGCCAAAGGACCCGAATTCCACGTTGGGTCAGCCCAGAGCAGAGAGAAGAGAATAGCTGAAGGGGAGAGATGGGGGGAAGTTCAAGTACTCCATCAAAGCAGGAACTTTGAGCCAGAAATTGACTGTGGGACTAAAAGCCTCCAGGAAGCTACAGAGATTTGGGGGGAGACACTGGATTTCATCCAGGATATGAAGCAAGAGTTTCTATCAATCTTGTCTTGATCTCAGAGAACAGGACAACCTCAGCTAAAATTTAAGTTACTTGGGACAAATTAACACCGGCAACAAAGAGGACAGAAGCCAGCCAAAGTCCTGTACTCACTAAATCGAAGGCTGCCTTAAAAATTCCTGCTCTGGTGACCTGGGGAAGTCATTGCCCTGTCTACGGCTCATTGTCCTTACCTGTGTTAGTTATACATAGCTCGTTTATTTCTTGTGAAGATTAAGTAAGGTCAGGTCCACAGCACATAGCTCACAATTGCCATTGGCTATTCTTCCTATTATTCATTGATTTTATTCTTACATCTTCTGCTAAAATAGCCTAAGCCCAGATTTTCTTTACACACCTAATAGAATTCACCACTCATTCTGCTAGCAGATTTTTATTAAATGCATTTTATGTGTAGAAAAACAAAAACAAAAATTTAATGTCTTGTATTCCATATTAGTTCCTCTTTATCTACAGTTTCAGGTACTTGTGGCCAGTCGTGGTCTAGGAGCAGATGATCCTTCTGACATATCATCAGAAGGTCAAGAGTAGCCTAACACTCTATCACGATGCCAGATCATTCACCTCACTTCATCTACTCATGTAGGCATGTTAGCATCTCACATCCTCCCAAGAAGGGTGAATATGGTACAAGATATTCTGAGACAGAGAGAGACTGTTCATCTCTGACTGTGCCTCACTTATAAATTAAGCTTTATCATAGATATGTATGCATAGGAAAAAAAAACAAAACATAGTATATATAGAGTTCAGTACTATTTGCAGTTTCCGGAATCTGCTAGGGGGTCTTGGAATTTATCCCCTGTGGATAAGGTGGGACTACTAAATGGTCTTCCTTTATTATTGAATTGATATCTTCAGTCCTAAAGGATTTAAGGAATCAACACATGTATATTGAACAACTGAAAGAGTTTACCCCAAAGGTTAAAAAATCACGGCAAAGGGAGAAGTGGGGAGACATCATGAGACAAAAACAAGGAAAGCCAGCATACGGAAACATATGCCATAATGGCCTACACAGTTATTAAAGTGAACCGTGTGTTTAATGCTATATTGTCCAGTTGCCAAAGCAAAGCCGAAAACACGAGCAGTTGCAACGTTCGCGTTGCCCAGAAGATAAAACAAGTATTAATTACCTGAGAGGTTACAGTTCTCGGTAGCAGCCAGACCTAAGGATAATTATCCCAGGGGACACTAGGCCTTGAGCGACAGTGGACAGCATCCTGAAGAATATTCCTACAGTAACTACAGCAATAATGCATTTCTATTTAATGATTAACACAAAAGAGAGACGGCAGACTTCTGGGATCCAATGAGGAATCTCGGCCAAAGAGGGGAGCTAAGAGTTCCCAGCGCTCCCACTCCTGCGAGGGGCCTGTCACTAATGGTGGAGGACAGAGCGCTTGGACAATAGCGGTACATGACTTGAGCCATGACTTGAAAGCTGGATGCTTTCTCTACACGACTGCTTCTTCCAAGGTCTCTGAGGCCCTCATAGCAGTCCACGATTTGGTAAAAATGCTCCTGTGATCTGGCTCGGGCCCAGGCAGATTTAGCCATGGAGGGCGTAGGGTCTCAATGCAGGGTGCCATGCTGCTGGTTTACAGCAGGTTTTTCCAGCCCATACCGGAGATTCAGATTTCAGAGATGCACAGCGGGCCAGGACCTTACCACTTTTAGGGGGCTCTTCAGTGATTCCCTTGCGCTTTGTGAAATGCAAATCTAAGAAGGATAGATGAACCATATACCCTTTAGAGAATCACTCTTTCTGCCTGAAACAGAGCTATAGATGGAAACAGCTTACGTTTGAGGTTACATTTGCAAATGAGAGCCCAGAGTACACGCTCTCGCTGCAGGCTTTAAGAAGAGTTAGGTGTAGGGGCACCTGGGTGGCTCAGTTAGTTAAGCGGCCAGCTTCAGTCAGGTCATGACCTCCCGGTTTGTGAGTTCGAGCCCCGTGTTGGGTTCTGGGCTGACAGCTCAGAGCCTAGAGGCTGCTTCAGATTCTTTGTCTCCCTCTCTCTCTGCCCCTTCCCCTGCTCGTGCTCTGTCTCTCTCTCAAAAATAACTAAACATTTTTAAAAATTAAAAAAAGAAGAGCTATGTGTATATATATATGTATATATATATTTCAAAAATGTTTTTAATGTTTATTTATTTTTAAGAAAGACAGAGACAGAGCGTGAGTAGGGGAGGGGCAGAGAGAGAGGGAGACACAGAATCCGAAGCAGGCTCCAGGCTCTGAGCTGTCAGCACAGAGCCCGATGCGGGGCTCAAACTCGTGAACTGAGAGATCATGACCTGAGCCCAAGTCAGATGCTTAACCGACTGAGCCACCCAGGTGCCCCTATATATATATATGGTTTTTTTTTTAATGTTTATTTATTTTGAGAGAGCTCGTGTGCCTGAGTGTGAGCAGGGGAGGGGCAGAGAGAGAGAGAGAGAGAGAGAGAGAGAATCTCAAGCAGGCTCCACACTGTCAGTGCAGAGCCCCACTCGGGCTCAAACCCACAAACCTTGAGATCATGAGATTATGACCTGAGCCAAAATCGAGTCAGTTGCTTAACAGACAGTGCAACCCAGGTGCCCCAAAAGCTATATATTTTTAAGAGATGAGAATCATCTTGTAAAAGTTAAGAACATCAGACATAGGTCACACTAGAAGATGGACAAGTAGGACAACTCCCAAGTTAGGGCCAACATTTCTTCAAAACAGAGTTCTGTGCTTGTTTCAAGGCTGGGTCCCCAAATTCCATTTTGGCCTGGAAAAAATACAAAGCACTTATAAACTTCTCGACTTCGCTATTCAAATTGTCTTAATGAGTCACCGGTGACACAATTCATTTTAAGCAGAGTCCTGGTAAAGCCTCAGGGCAAAATTCGTTGAAAAAAGTGTACTCTGGAGTATCTACACGAGGTTTCCAACTACGAATGATTGTTGATGATAAGCCAATTAAATTTTGAACGCCACATCCTGTATTGATGGTTGATCTTAAACCATTCTTTCTGACAGTATTTTTAGAGCAGGACCACTCTTGAGACTATTTCTACTTATGACTATAACCCCGTTTCACTGACACACAGGACCTTAGGGGTATGATCCTAATGCATCCAAAAGTGGTGGAAATCATGAACGTACATTTTTCGTAAGGGATGTAAAAGGAAAGCAAAATATATTCCTCTTCTGAACTACTTATACTGATCTAGCTCCTCAGTGGACTCGCCTTCCTCCCAGTTCTGAATCTCACAATAGTGTTAATTTTCCAGTTTATGTGGACACATCAGTCACTGAAATGTATAGGCAGTTTGTGTGACTTAATTCCGACGAGTTCCTGTCCAAAATCAAAGGCGACAAAGATTATGAACCTAGTCCTTTACCTATTTCTCTACAACAAGAATCACAAACGGAATAGGTTCTCAAAACCTGCTGATTAACCTGAGAAATGAAGCGGGCACGTGTCAAGGAAAAAATGCTATCTCTGGATGGAAGGTCCTGAAGGAGTCAGTAATTTAGGGCAGTAAAGAATTTTCCACGGGGCACCTGGGTGGCTCAGTCGGTTAAGTGTCCGACTTCGGCTCAGGTCATGATCTCATGGTCTGTGAGTTCGAGCCCCACGTCGGGCTCTGTGCTGACAGCTTGGAGCCTGGAGCCTCCTTCTGATTCTGTGTCTCCCTCTCTCTCTCTGCTCCTCCCCCACTTATACTCTGTCCCTCTCTCTCTCTCTCTCTCTCTCTCTGAAAACCATATGAACATTAAATTAAAAAAAAAAAAAAAGAATTTTCCTGCTTAGATATGGGAGAGACCAGTGTGCTCCTAAGTGGAATCATATGAAAGAGAAAGGCCGGAAAGTTGGGGTCTAGTCAGCACAACACTTGTTTCATCTGCTTTCTTTGGCCATTCTTCCACGTGAGATTCACCCGGGAAAGAAAGTTGTCCTGTAAAACATTTAAATATAACCTGGAAAAATTACCCTAAGCCCAACCGGAGAGGACACTCCAACAGTTATTATGAACAAACAAAATAACCATCAATTAAAAAAGACCATAAGGAACTCAAGGTGGCAGGAAGTATTCATCGGGTATTTTAATTAACTTTAGTGCCTAATTAGTTATCTTAATGAGGATGCACTGTCAGACCAAATGAAGGATGTGTGCACAAAGTTCAGGGCACTTTGTTCCCCGGGTTATGAAACCAGGGAGAGGAAGACTCTAGACCGTCAATAAAAAGTTCTATGCTTCTCTAGTCCCATCCACAAAATTTATACACAGGTAACTTTGCCCACCGTTCTGCCATCAATCCATTTCAGATGCCCAAACTTAGAGCCTCTCAGACGGAATTTATTGTACTTGGTTTGGGAGAAGTGATAGATTTAAATAAAACCGGTGATGACTCCTTCCAAATTCTATTTCATACGACGACTCAAAACCTGGTCAGTTTAGGGCTTTGTTCTGTCTGTCTCTTGTTTCTTTATGTTCAAGCTAACAGAGTCGATGTCAAGCCAAAAATTCGGAGGGGCAAGCTTTACAGTTTTCTGCGGCTATAAAATTCATAAAGCCAGTTTAATTTGTCCACAATTTGTTGAAAAGAGGAAGAGAAGCTTATCAAAGAAATTGAGGTTCAGTGTCCAGATCTTCAAAACAGCAAAGTCGGCAATAAAGCTGAAAAGCCTCGTCTCCCTCCCTCTGCACAACCCCTAATCTCACTGGTCATGTTTACAGGACAGAGAGCTAGCTGATGGGACGATATTAACCATTCAGGCCAAGCTACCCGTCTGAAGACTGGGAATAAGTAGGAAGAGGCTAACCATTTTGTACTTTAACATTAGCTTCAGGGTGGACACCAGATATACCCTGTGCCCTCACACAGATTTATGCTTTTTTCCCAAAGAAATGTTATCAGTGGGATTTAAGAAAAATAATCTAGTCCTTTATACTTTTGTCGTAGAAGGAATAACGATATACTAAAAAAATCCTATGGGGTATATACGATCTTATATATGAGAAAACTTAGGACCAAAAAAATCGAAAATTTGTTTTGCATTTTAAATGAGAAGGTATCTTTGAAGTGGCAAGTCTAACTGTCCACTTAATGCAGAAATTTCATTGACAACATGTCCGACTAGGGATTATTTATTCTCTGAATACTTTCTGTGCTCAAAGAAACTTCATTCCACCTTTGAACCATACTGATTAATAGAAAGTTCTTTCTCATGTAAAGGTAAAATCCATTTCTCCGGTTAATCTCTCTATGGGTCTCAGCTCTATGCCTTGGGTCTACAGAGAATAAATCCAAACCTTTTATGTATATAACCCTTAACATTATCTCAGTTGATGGCATTCCCCCTATTATAATTCCATTCATCCTTTTATGGAGACATTCCAGTTTACGAAATACTCTTTCAAAAAGTAACGATCGCCCTGGATATAAACTTTTTCGCGTGATACATAGCGTATGGTATAGAACTATCAGATCCTTTGACTCGGACACTATTGTAGTTTTTATAGCCGCCGTGTTACATCCTACAACCCCTAAGATGTTTTCACATGAACTGTATTTAAACTATCATTAAGCAACTGATTTCTTCATCGCGCTGTTCAACTTTCCTTGATTTGCACTAGTGACATATTTATCGTGTCAAGATATTTTTAAAACTCGAGATTGCCATCTAACCTACCAGCTACTCCAATCTTTTTCCTCCAAACTTTTGGTAGGCTTTCTACATTTTTTAGCCAATTGGTAGTAAAAATATTGACATGATCGGGGTGAATCATAGATTCTTCCTAATATGGTTATCATTAACAAATAGTTTGGGGGGGGGGCAAGTTATGACTCCATTTAAAGGGAGATAAGCCCGCCCACATTTCTATTTTAACAGGTAGGTTTTATTCTTATTCAAGCCACCAGATCTTTGAAAAATCTGTTTGTTACACACAGTTCCAAAGAGGATGGGATATGCCATACCACGTAGGGCCACATGGTGAAGGACCAGGGTCAGTCAGGTGGCAGAGGCATGGGGGGGGTGGGGGGGAAGTGTGGGCAAAGGCGTTTATTGTGGTTTTTGCTTGAAGGGATGAGTACGGAGAGATAAATAGCTCAGCAGGTTTAGAATTGCACACCTTGAATACTTTCAGCAGGCTCCGGGCTATCGGGGTGGTCCCTCGTTGCCTGGAACCTGACCCTCAAGTGATTTAGGGCAGGAGGATAGTGTCCAGAATGGTAGGAACTTGACAAAAGGAAGTCAGTAGGTGTATGGATTCAGGATTGGTTGGTTTGCATGCCAAGTGCTTTGCTGGCCCTGGGAATTAGCTTGCCCCGGGAGGGGCAGTCTCTCTGCGTGGTCAGTGAGACCCAGATGCCAGAACAGCAAGAACACAGAAAACCTGATATACAATTAATACGGTCGTCCCCAGCCAAATGTAAAGACAGCGCCCCCTACCTGTGGCAGGCGCTTAGCCATCCATCTGCGCGTTTTCTGCCTGTTGAAAACGCAGATTTCGAAAACACATCCTAGACCTTCCAGCGCTAAGACCTTACAGGGAAGCAGGGAGGGTATGGGCAGGGGGCAAGCCGACCTCATGGAGGAACCCTCAGCAAGAAGAACAGACAGGGAAGCACAGGCATTGCGGGACACACACACGCACGCACGCACAACCACAGCAGAGGCAGCCTGCAGAAAGCCTCCTCCTGGATCTGACTTTCTAGTCCCCCGGGAGAGGGGATTTGACTTTTCAACTGCCTCGCTTTTCTTATTAAAATCTTTCTCCTGACAAGTCAGAATATCACGCTTTCAAGCACTGACATAGCACTGACATCAGGTTTCCGGATTTCCAGGCAGCAGCAGCAAAGAGAAGTGTGGAAGCTCTGAATATTCATCTGTGCTCTCCGAGCACAGAGCTGCTGACGCAGCGTTACAACTGGGATCACGTCTCGCCTTAAGAATAAGCCTGATGGGGCCTGAAAGAAATAGACCTGTTTGGGACCCCTGCCGAGACGCTCTAATTTCTTTCTCTTGGCACTGACCCTCTCAACTACGCCCAGGTCTCCGTAAAAACAGCCACGGCAATAAAGGAGGAGGTTTAATCACCTCTTTTCCCATCTCTTCCGAGGGACTTCCCTAAAACCTGGAAAAGCAGAAAGCGACAGCCGGAACAGACACCGTGATCATCCTCACTTACGGCTTACTTTAGACCCGACCCCTTGATTTACCGGTCAGCATCAGAAAGAAAGGCCGGGCTGAACCACCCGAAGGTTGGCACCACAGGGCTCCCTTCTAGGGCAGCTGCTGTTTCCTGCCTGACTTAATCCCCTCCCACCTAAAATCACAGTGGTGTCGAGGCCCTAGGGAATACGATGCCGCTGTTTCCTTTTCTTCCTAAGTTCACAAACAGAGATCTGGGGTGACGAATGCTCGTTGGAAAGCCTTCATGAGATTTCCCTTCACTCTCTGCTATCCCACCATAAGCCATACCGGCAGCAGGATGCTTCAAACCGAGAAAGATCCCGAAATGCTATCCAATGGGTTCACAGAGGGGCGGGGTGGAGAAGATCAGAAGGCGTCAAGCCATTTAGGAAGTCGAAGTCTTTGCTTTTTCGGAGCTCAGGCAGGCGTCACACCCAGAAATGACACTGCATCTTTGCACGGCAGCTAAGCCCACGGCTTGGCACTCACACAAGTTGGATTCAGAGTCTACCTGCCCCGTGAGTTGTGCGACCCCGGGCATGCTGTTCCTCTCTCGGTGTCCGCATTTCCACATCTGAGGAGCTGGCACAAATACGGTGCCCCCTCCGGGGGCGATGTGAGGGCTCCGTGACCGCAGGTGTGTTAAAGCACATAGCAACGTGCCTGGCACGCACATGGTCCCCTCGCGTCAGATGGCGCAAAGACCCCCGTGGCCCGCCCTGTGGGGGAGCCCAGGGCACAGGGTGTCCTCTGGATAGGCACATGGGGGCTGGAAGCCACGAGGAAATGATCCCTGGCCACCTCTCTGTCATGCACTGATCCCCAAAAGCCTCTGCTGAAAATAGTAGCGATTTCGAGATCTGTAGTAAAGGAAGCACAAAGGACTCAGGTGCTCTGTCAGCTCCACTTTCCAAGAACCTGTGTCCTGCTTGCTTCTTCTCAGCACCGTGGCCGCAGGAGGCGCCCCCAGTGCCATCAGTGAGCGTAACATCGTGCTGCCTTTCATCGTCTGTGTTCTGATCCTCTGGGGCCTTGCTGACCCTGGAGGGGCTGTCCCTCCCAGGGTTGCCCAGTTCCTAGAGATTCCTTGCCTTCCGATGTACATTTCAAATGCAAACCAAACAACTCAGAGCCTCCTTTATGGGGCTCTCACACTCTGAGCCATTCTTCACATGCCCCAATCCACCCCCCTCCCCACCCCGGCCTGGGGCTGTGCGGGAGAAGCAGGGGCAGCCCCTAGACCCCAGAACCCACTGGAATGATTCAAATTAACCCATCCTAAACCTATGTGCCCTGCCTGCCCTGTTCGTCCCCACAGAAACCACAATAAAGGCTCTTGCCCACAGTTTCCCTCCTGCCCCTGCTGACCAGCCTGGTGCTTCCCTGTATGGCCCTGCATAAAACGAGGTATCCTTGTCTCTTCGGACTTGGAGTCACACACCATCTTTCCAATGGCAATCATCTGGTCTGTTGGCCTCACCACACCTGAATAGCGAAGCCCATGTTAAAACAGCCGGGCACTGAGGATTAAAATGAGAAAAAGATCGCTCCTCAGGACATTTTTAATCACGGCCACATTAAGCAGCCAGCCAGTCGACTACTGTGAACTCATTTCTAGAGGGCATGACGGCATCGCTAGACTAAGCCGCCAGTGTAGTCTGGGCCACCTCAGGGGCCCCAGGTGGCAGAATATGAACCTTCCTCACGTCCTCCAAAGAAGACAGAACCCTGGAGTAGAGCCGAGACCGAGTTCATCCCCGATGAGGCTCCCCAGGCAGGGCGGCCACGGTCATGGGGAGACCCTGAGGCTGACCAGCTAAGAGAGGCCAAAAGTCAGCAAAGACCTCAGGAAAGCTGGGCGCCTGGGTGGCTCAGTCGGTTTAAGCGTCCGACTTCGGCTCAGGTCATGATCTCACGGCCTGCATCTGGCTCCGTGCTGACAGTCGGGAGCCTGGAGCCTGCTTCGGATCCTGTGTCTCCCTCTCTCTCTCTGACCCTACCCCACTTGCACTCTGTCTCTCTCTCTTTCTCGAAAATAAAAATAAAACATTAAAAAAAATCTATAAAAAAAAAAAAAAGTCCTCAGGAATGCTGTCGATCAATGATGCATCATCTAGTGCTGCCAACCAGGAGCAGTGATTTCTTTTTCTATATACATTTAAGGCCTCTCGCATGATGATTAAGAAGGGACTGGAAAAAGACAGAGACAGGGATGGGAAAAGGAGGAGGAGGAGGAGGAGAAGAAAAAGGAGAAGGAAGAAGAGAAAAAGAAAGTAGAGAGGAAGTGAGAGAAAGGAAAGAGGGAGGGAAGGACAAAAAAAAAAAAGGAAGAACAAGTAGTAGATGAAAGGAGTGGGAAAGAACTTGAAAACTTACCTTGAACAAGATTAATGTGTTAGCTTGGCGGGTCCTTGCTGTAACAAAATACCATGGATTCGGTGGTTTAAACAACAGAATGTATTTTCTCCGCATTCGAGAGGCTCCAGATCCTAGATGATGATGTCGACAGAGGCAGAGGTGGTTTCTTCCTAGGCCTCCCTCTTCCGGGTACAGAAGACACCCCCCGCCTCGCCATATCTCACCCGGTCTTCTCGCTGTGCGTGCATCCCTGTGTGTGTTCCTCTCCTAGGGACCCAGTCAGATTGGGGGAGGGCCCACTTTAATGGCCTCATGTTAACTGACTTACTCTTTAAAGGCCCGATCTCCAAACACGGTCCCTTTCTGAGGTCCTGGAGGTTAGAGTTCAACGCATGAATTTCAAGGAGACACAGTTCAGCCTGTAAAGCTTCGTATAGTAATTTTAACCAAGAGGCCGTTCGGTACATTGCCAGAAGGCCTGGGTTTGGTTCCAGCTTCCGCCATTTACAAGCTGTGTGACCTGGGGCAGATTTCTCACCCTCTCAGTGCCTCATTTTCCTTATCTGTAAAAATGAAGACAATAGTACGCACTTGGTTTGCGAGAATAAAAAAGACACAGAGAGCAGTGACAGGCACTGGTGGAGCTCAGAAAATGTTGCCATCACCATAAGGACCGTTACTGCAATGAAATTTACTTCGACTCCCGGTGAGTTGGGTCATTTTCACTGTCGAGTGATGAGCGAAAGCAACACAGTGAAACAAGAGATAACTCCAAATAAGCTAAAATGTCAGCTGACATCGGAAATTCATTATCTTATTTTGAACATAAAAAAGACATCGTTTTAAGGAATAGAAAAAGTGTCTCCTGCACTTGGTTAATAAAGGTTGGATAAGACAGAAAGAATATCAGATTGAGGGGAGAAACAGCATCGCCCTTTGCGGGTCTCATGTTCTCAGCCCAGTGAATGCATGTGACCGTTTTACCCAAGAGTCCTGGGGACATTCACTAATCCAACCGAGCAAAGCGTTTGGACATAATATCGAGTCCAAAGGCTGGACTAGAATGTTGGAGTAACTAACAGACTAATCATACTGGTCGTGGTCAGGAAAGCAACAGGATACAAAAGAGGGACAGTGAGCATGGAATCTAGGTAATAATTTGATAAAGGAATTCGCTGGTCTTTACCTGTTACCATCAACTGTCTGGACATTCAACGTGTGGCAATAAATGTCCCGATCACTAGAGAGCTTTGTTTTTCTCTTACAGGGCCCAGATGGTTCATCTGATCTCACCCCAGCCAGAAAAAGGGTGCCAACACCTCCAGGATTTGACCTTACAAACGTTTAAATTCTCTGAGTTTTGGTGTCTTCAAAACTGAAAACATAGAAACTATAATATCTTATTTGCAAGGTTGAAGAAATAATAAAAATATACATAAAGCACTCAGCAACTGACAGGTATTTCCATTGTTACTATAGTTAGTACTCAGTCGTTTTGTCCTGTCCCCTATATCAAGAAACAACCTGTGGGTTAGTAATTCAGCTTACGGAAACACCAGCACTGGAAGGCAGCATACCCTGTACATCAGACACAAGTACTCTGGTCTCTGTAGCCAATGAGTAAGTTAGCTTTCTGTTGTGCACCCCAGACTTCTGTGAATTTGGTTAGATAAATCAGTCTGATGAGTTCTGGGACACCAGTGATACTAAACTTAAATATATGTAAGATCGAGTGGGTCCCTGGGTGGCTCAGTTGGTTAAGCACCCAACTTTGATTCAGGTCATGATCTCACGGTGTGTGAGTCCGAGCCCCGCGGGGGGGGTCTGTGCTGATGGCTCAGAGCCTGGAGCCTGCTTCGGACTCTGCGTCTCCCGCTCTGTCTGCCCCTTCCCTGCTCATGCTCTGTCTCTCTCTGAAAAATAAATAAATGTTAAAAAAAAATAATAAAAAATGTCAAACATATATATACGTAAGATCGAGGGTCAGACTCTGGAACACCATTGTATGACCCTGCCATGTGGTGAGGCCTTGCCTACCTTCTCTGGCAGGACAACCCTCTCCCAGTCTGCTAATTGCAACACAAGAAGGATGGGAATTGAAGGGTTGAGCCAAAGCCATTATGTTCTCATTTCCCGTTTTAACACTCAGAATATTTGGTGACACTAGGTAAAGAAAATGATAATTGCTTTCATTCTAAAATACTTTTAAGCGTAGCATATCACTTAATTCCAATATCGGCTTTGAGGTATTATAGAGAGGACAGTGAATCGCAGTGTTCGTTTTATTAAATAAAAAAAAAACCAAACTGAGACATTCAAAGTCTTGCTCCTACCATACAGTTGACATCAGGTGGAATCAGAATCTACATAGATCATTCCATCATAAACTCATACAGGATTGCATTTATACAGGACTTAGCTAACCGTTTCAGTCCTCCCTGTTTAGAGGAAACCTTTCCCTTGTAATCATTTCTGTGATGCAGTAAAACAGTCCATCACTGATGAGACTTCATATTGTAAAACAAAAAAAGAAAAGAGTGAGGAGAGCAACATATATTATGGTAAATTGGAAAATTTAGGCTGAACCCTCGACCTTAAAAAGATGGAGAACAATGGCTGGGTAGTGCCGGTTGGACAAATCTTCCCACAAATAACAATTATAAATTCTGGATGAAGAGTTAAAACAAGTACCTAAATATACTAAGAAACAAACAAAAGCAGGAAGATACTAGAAGGAGACGGGCATGAGGAAGAAGGGAAGGCACTGGGTGAGTTGCCCTCTTTTTTTTTTTTTTTTTTTTTTTTTCTGGTTTTTGATGTGAGGGGAGGTCCCGGTCTGTACCATGGGGATAACCCTGGGATTTGTCTGTTTGTTTGTTTTTTTTATTTTGTTTTGTTTTGTTTTTTAAGTCTTAATGGCTTGGAAAAGAAGAGAACAGAGATCGGGCAGAAGGAACAGCTAGGAAATGAAAAGGGTCCTCTTAGAAGCGACAGGAGCCAAGAACCAAGCTCTGTGTATGAACATGGCCCGGAGCCCTCAACCTCTGAATCACATGCACAGCCCAGCTCCAGGCCAGAGTGAGACGGGGACCAGGGGCGACAAGGTCTGCAGTCTGACTTCCTGCTCAAACAAAACATCAGTGCTTTTTGCAATAACATAGCAGAGTCCAGAATCTATGCAGTGTTATCACTCACAATAATCAGGACACATTCCAAAATTATCTGACATACAAAGAAACAGGGAAATATGACCTGTACTTAAAAGATGACCAGCAGATACTGTGAGATGATCTGGAGGTTGGAATTAGTCGACAAAGGTTTTTAAGCAGCTACTATGATTATGTTCTAGCCATAAAAGAAAATATGCTCGTAATTAATGGAAAGAGAGAAAATCTCTGCAGAGAAACAGATATCATTAAAAAAAGAACCAAATGGAAATTCTGTGACTGGAAAGTATAATACTTGAAATTAAAAATTCATTGGATTGATGGGGGCGCCTGGGTAGCTCAGTCAGTTAAGCATCTGACTTCGGCTCAGGTCATGATCTCGTGATCCATGAGTTTGAGCCCCACATCGGGCTCCGTGCTGACAGCTCAGAGCCTTGAGCCTGCTTCGGATTCTGTGTCTTCTCTCTCTCTCTGCCTCTCCCCTGTTCTCTCTCTCTCTCTCTCTCTCTCTGTCTCTTAAAAATAAATAAATGTTAAAAAAAAATTTTTTTAATTCATTGGATGAGCTTAAGATCAAATTCAAGACGTCAGATTTTTATAAAGATAAGAATAGAAAGTATCCAATATGAAAAACAGAGAGAAAAAAAAGATACTTTAGTAAGTGAACAGAACCTCAGGGAACTGAGATGTATCAGGTCATCAGTACCAGTGGTCAGACGTAATTGTTCCCAGATCAGTTAGCCAATGTCCCAAAGATGGAATTAACCCTCATTCACTTGCAGCCAAAACTCTGAATGGCCTGATTACATATAATGCATACAACCCATCAATTTCCGGTAATTCTACAAAATCAGGCCTTAATGGCAGGATACGCTTGGTAATGCAAACCATGTAAAGGTTAAAGAATGTATCGTTTCTTGGAAATCCACACATTTCCAAGAACTAAAAGCCTCCTGAAGAACATGGACTTAAAAGCCTCATTGATGTAAAGGAGAAAGAGAGATATAAAAAGAGATCAGCCTTTTCACAGTGGCTCACAGTTAAAAGTCTTTAGCTGCAACGGACGCTGGGTCTTGAGCAGGAATCAGGAGCTTGACCAGATCCCGCAACCCCAGCTAGTCTGGGTGTTTTCCTCTCAGGCCGTATACAACTCTCTGAAACTCTAGGAAGGCAACCCCAGGAAAAAAGTATAAGAAATCAATCAGTCAATTAATCAACCCATGGCATTAGCATATTCATAACTCGTATTAGTTAAGTGTAATCCATTTGGTAATTATCATTATGCTTCTGTGCATTCTTTTCCTTCTAGTTATCTGAACCACTAGACAGAGGACATTCACGATTTCATTTAATGTTTAGAAGAGTTTGGTTAAATACGTTCGCAATCAATGCGTAAGCCTTTGGGTATTTTAATTTGTTAAATTGCGATATATTCATCTTAGGTAGCATGTAACTACTCGGAGGAATATTAATCATTTATGTTTAATGTTCGAGGGAATGTCGTTTAAATAAATGATATTATTAATAAAATGGACATTAAGGGGCGCCTGGGTGGCGCAGTCGGTTAAGCGTCCGACTTCAGCCAGGTCACGATCTCACGGTCTGTGAGTTCGAGCCCCGCGTCAGGCTCTGGGCTGATGGTTCGGAGCCTGGAGCCTGTTTCCGATTCTGTGTCTCCCTCTCTCTCTGCCCCTCCCCCGTTCATGCTCTGTCTATCTCTGTCCCAAAAATAAATAAAAAACGTTGAAAAAAAATTTAAAAAAAAATAAAATAAAATAAAATGGACATTAAATATACTATAAACAGCTGCTAGTGTTGTTTACTGTTTGAGGTGTTTTTGTCCCTGGAGAAGAATCTGGTCAACAATTTTATAAAGTTCTCTGGCAAACGTGGACCAAACCCAGGAGGAAATGGTGTTTTGTGCATATTTCCATAATTCCAACTTAAGAGATTTCTAACTTTAGTGTCCTAACTTCCATTGGCAACAGACCAGATTTAATCCAGCTCTGAGGAGAGACTAATACAATATTGTCTCTACAACTAGAGGTACAGATAAAGGAAAAAGGACATTGTTGCATTCCTGGCTGAGATTCAGGCCCCACAAGAAACACATTTGACATTCGATCATTTTTCTTTTAAATGCCCATACCTAAGCTTCCCTGTCAGGCTGGCAAGGGGCCTCCCCACAAGGTCATGACCAGTTTTCAGCGACAATAGACACAAAAACAAGAGGGCCGAAAAGACAGATCCTTCAAATTGGCTGCACATATTATTCCTCTCTACCCATATCTTTTTTTTTTCTCATACTTCTTCTACTCTATTTACCAGTTTTCAGAATACTGAGCTCATCGGTGCCCCAGCAGTATCCAAAAGTGACTGAGATTTTTTTTTACTACAATCATTATTCTCTTTGATGGTCAAGTCGCCCTCTGTCGATGCCTCCTGTGTCCTTTGCAGATGACCCTAGTATTTTTTTTAATTGTGGTAAAGCATAATAACACCAAATTTACCATTTTCACCATTTTTAACTGTACAGTTCAGTACCAGTAAGAACATTCAGAGGGTCAGGCAACCACAACCCCCCCCCCACCCCCAGCCTCCAGAACTCTCCATTTTCCCAAACTGAAAGCCTCTCCCCATTGGACAATGATCCCCACACTCGCCTCCCCTCCCAGCCCCTGACAACCACCACTCTTCCTGTCTCTGGTTTGACTACTCTAAGCGCCTGGTAGAAGTTGAATTATATAGTATTTGTCTTTCTGTGATTGATTTATTTTCCTTAGCATGGCTTCAAGATTCATTCATGCTGCAGCATGTGTCTGAATTTCGCTGATTTTTAAAAAAAATTTTTAACGTTTTTATTTATTTTGGGGAGAGAGGGAAAGAGAGACAGACAGTGAGTAGGGGAGGGACAGAGAGAGACAGAGACACAGAATCCGAAGCAGGCTCCAGGCTCCGAGCTGTCAGCACAGAGCCCGACAAGGGGCTCGAACTCACTGACTTGAGCCGAAGTCGGTCGCTCAACTGACTGAGACACCCAGGCGCCCCAGTGGAGCATGCGACTCTTAATCTCAGGGTTGGGAGTTCAAGCCCCACGTTGGGCGTGGAGCCTACGTAAAATAAAAACAAAATAAAAAATATGAAATAAAATAAAATAGCTGAGGGTCACATTTGTGTTATGTAAATATTACCTCAATTAAAACAAACGAACAAAACACGGTGGAGTGGGGGCAGAAAGGAATGAAACCACTGCTGGATAAGTAAGAGAATGTTTTTGAGGAACAACAACAACAAAAAACTTGAGGCCGAAGTCTGAGGACATAAAGTGGCACAGTTACAGTAGTGAACTAAGTGCCAGACCTGTTTCACACTATTTCACACTGAGGTGATGGGGAGGTTAATGCAGCGAGCAACTTCTTCGAGATCGTTCCAAGTCCTTCTCAAGTTACTTTGGATCTTTGGGACCAAAAGGGGAACTGAAAATCAGAACAAACGGTAATTTAACAGTAGGGGCCTCAAAAGCAGACACCTCCAAAAAAAGTAATCATAAAGCAGGGTGCCATCCAAGCCTTTCTCAGACTCAGTCCCTTGTTACCTTCCTAATGTGGGACCGAGCCCTCGTGACATCCGTGGCTCAAGTGAAATTTTCTCTCTCAGAATTGGACCAGTGCTCTCCCTACCAAGCAATCAAAGTCACTAAATGATAATAAGTATAATTTTTGCCTAATACTTTGGCAAAATTTGAAGATTACCAATGCCAGCATTGGTAATACGTGTAACGGCACGTTCTCAGGCTGCGATGGTAGCAGAGGAAGTGAGATCAGCTGCCCTAGGGGGTAATTTGGTAATGTGATCAGTTTTTGATATGCATACCCTTTAGGGACACCTGGGTGGCTCAGTCGGTTGAGCGTCCAACTAGGCTCAGGTCAGGATCTCCCGGTTTGCTCTGTCCCTCCCTCTCTGCCCCTCCCCTGTTTGCACTCTCCCAAAAATAAAAAAAAATTTAAAAAGAAATTTAAAGAAATAAAAATATGCATAGCTTTTAGCCACCAATCTTACTTCTGTGAACTTGTCCTAAGGAAATAACTGGAAAGGCATTCAAAGTTGTATTGCCTAACTACATTCATCGCGACACTATTTGTATTAGTGAAAAAATGGAAAGTGTCTTTCCTCAATTTTCAACAGAGAATTCATTACATGGGATGCTGCTATGTGGATTTTAAAATAATCAGGAAGATCAATATTCATTACAAAGAAAAATGCCCACGATATGTTACGTTTAATAAAAAAGATTTACAAAACAGCATGCATATGATCACATTTTTTTATATTATGCATGGAAACAATGTGGAAAGGCACTCATCAACATGTTAATAAGATTTCTCTCTGGACGGAGATAATTTTCATTTTTGCTTTACACCTTTTGTATTGCCTAGATTCATTTCTATTAATGCGTTGTTTTTATTACAAGGAAAACAATAAAATGATGTTTATTTTGAGAAACAGTCCAGTAAAGGGAAAATAAAAAACGAAAAGAACCGAAGAACAAAAATACTTCCCAGGCAAAGATACTGATGAACTCGGCTTGGGTTGACATCTTAGTTGACTCAGCGGGCTCTGGATTTCTCTACTGTGAATCAAGATGCTTCTCAAGAAGAGGAACTCACCATGAACTGGGCAGTCCGCCCGGTTTTTGTATATCATGCAATTTCAGCGAATTTAGTAACCAACATCCTGAAGGCGATTCTTTGGCCTCTAGGGTTAGACCAGAAATTCTAATCATGGGTCCACACTAGAAACACTTAGAAGCTAATAATCATAATCATAATCATAATCATCCCTAACACCACTACACCCAGACGTCTTATGGTTTAAACATTCCAGGTGATTCTAATATGTAACCTGGGCTGAGAAATAATGGTTTAGGCCCAGATTGAGAATTTTGTGCTCTGGACTCAGCATCTGTGTGATCCAGAACAAATGTTCTCAGACATGGGGAACACGCTGGAAATGCAGACTCCTTGGCTTCAACGCAGACATTCCGATTCGGTAGGTTTGGGGTGGGCACCAGGAATCTGAATTTTTAACAAGTATATCCCAGGTGATTCTGGTAAAAGTGATAGAAGACCTTCTGGGCTTCAAAACAAACAAAAGCGGGGCACTTGGGTGGCTCAGTCCGTTAAGCGCCGGACTTCGGCTCAGACCACGATCTCACAGCTCTCGAGTTCGAGCCCCGCATCAGGCCCTGTGCTGACAGCTCAGAGCCTGGAGCCTGTTTCAGATTCTGTGTCTCCCTTTCTCTCTCTGCCCCTCCCCTGCTTGCACTCTCTCTCTCTCTCTCTCTCAAAAATAAACACTAAAATTTCAAAACAAAACCTTCTAACAAAGAATCGTACTTTTTACAAGGTACATATAGTAAAAGGCTTGGCATACTTCTAGTTAGGACAGTCCCTTAAAAAAAAGCCATCAGCAATATTTCTATCAAGAAACCTAATACAGGAAAGTATTTAGACTTTAAGAAGTTACTCCTGCAGAGGTTAAACAACACTGACATAGAATGACACAGGAGGGAAAATTTTTGTTTTATTTTATTTTATCTTATTTTATTTTACTTATTTAATTCACTATTCAAGTGCATAATTTAAGGCTACTAGAGCCAGCTGCACCCAGAATAGCAGTGTGACAGGGAAGGAGTTGCTACTCACCAGACTGCTGCCCTCTGGCATGAAGAAAATGGCTTCCTTCTTGCTGCTACTCAAAGTCCGCTGGCCTTCTCCTTTTCAGACTTTCTTCCCTCAACTTCAGAAATCTAAGAAGCTAAGGAAGAAAGCAACACTCCTATGGTCTCATGGGAAAGTTGTTTTCAAATGCTTTGAAATGGATGAGGAGTAAGTTAGAAACTCATTTCTTGGGAAAGTCTTCCTTCAGAATCGCTCCATGCTCCCTGAGTCCTTTTTGGGAAAAAAAAAAAATTAAAAGAAAAATTCTTTAATGATGACTCCCCAGGACATTCCCTTCGACCAAGCTCCCGTGAGGTTCAAAAGATTTAAGATCAGTGAACATGACAAGGCACACATATTCACACCGTAGACGGCAAATAAATGGAAGAGCCGTCCACAATGATCGAGCCACGTTTCTCCTTCCTTCCCTCATTCTTAGATAGAGATAAACCCCAAGGCCAAAGAGTCGACATGGAGAAGAGGAAGTGGAGACCTAACAAAAGTCGAATAGGAAGCCACGTAGCTCTGGTACCTAGAGGAATTCTGGGCCCCTGGGCTCCTGAGACGTGGAGGGCTGGAGGGCCAGACTCTTCAGCCGGTTGCCTTTTGCTCACGAGGTCCCTCTGAGGTGGCCAGACCAGAAGGTAGACCAGGGCAAGAGGAGAGGAAGCCAGAGGTGTGCCGCTCAGAATGGGCTCCTGAACTCTCAGATCTGTCTCACGCGTGCTGCCCCTCTCCCCAGAATAGCAAAAGATAGAAACTTGGAAGATATTCTGTGGCAGAATCTAAATTACGCATCTATCTGGACTCCCCTCGTGCTGTCTCTGAGACACTTCGATTCAGGAGGCAACCATTGGATTTCATGGGTGAGTATTTAGAAAGGACGCATTTGAATCACAGCTACTAGATGTGTGTTCAATGTCCAAGCACTGGCCAAAGCTCAGGAAGTCAAGGCAGGAATGAGAATTACGTTCTCTTCACTTACATTTTGCCTGGTCTAATTATCCCCAACATCTTGAAAAGAAAATTAAGAAAAAAATAATGTTTCTGCTTCATTCCTTCTCACCAGCAGAACCCCACTCATCATTCTTCCTACGTGAGAAGTTACAGCATTTGGCAGAGGCTCCGAAAGAGACTTTGGAGCATCATTCATTTTCTAAGAAAGAGAACCTGAGATAATAGAAAATATGTATATTGGCCTCTGCTCCTGGATCCCGGCACAGAGCTCCTAAAACCCTTGTAATTTCCTAAGTGATAAAAGCGCCGGGAGTATCTTTTGTTCTAATGAGGTGACTTTGGGTGGGCCCCTGGATGGTTCCTGAATGGCGGCTGGTCACTGGAAAGACCACGCCATGATTAGGAGCTTGGTATTTTCAGTCCTGTCCCCCATCCTTCAGAGAGGGAGGGGGGCTGGAGATGGAGTTAATAAATGGATTATGCATACATGAGGAAGCCTCCATAAAATCTCAGTATGGGCTTCAGAGAGCTTCCAGAATGGAGAACATATCCCCACGTGGAGGGTGACACATCCCAACTTCACGAGGACAGAGCCTCCTGCACTCGGGTCCCTCCCAGACCCCCCCCCCCCCACACACACATATCTCTTTAGCCGGTTGGTCATCTGTGTTCTTTATCATACGCTTTAATAAACTGGTGACCATTAAGTAAGTGTTTCCCTGACTTTTGTGAGCCATGCTAGAGGATTCATCAAACCCGAGGAGGGGATCTCGGGAACCCCTGGTGCGGGCTGGAGTAGTAACCAAAGGGGAAGAGCAGAGCACTCCTGAGCTGGTAGGAGAAGCCACTGCCACCTGTGGCCTGAAGGGGCTGGAGGGGAAAGTGTCCCAGCTCTAAGACGGGACTGCCCAACAGGAGCTGTGGCTTGACAGAGACACTCAAGGCTGGTCATGGAAGGGGCCAGGGGGCTCAATCACTCCCTCTCCTTTCACGCCCCAGTCTCCTTCCAGAATCTATTGGCCAAAACTCCACCGGAAGCCAGAGGGCAAGGGCTTGGCTTCCCAGAGCAGAGAGCAGGTAGGATTCATCCTTATCCTCAGGGACAAATGGTGGTGGGTTCTCCTTGACAGAAGGAATGGACCCTCCTTTACCGGACTATGAGGAGAGAAAGCTGTCTGAGGAGAGATGGGAGATGTTGGTGGATGGTGGGTGGAGAGCTGAAGTTCTAGAATGAAGGTTATGATTTTTATTTTCTCAGTAAAGTTCATGGAGCTCACAAGTTAGGAGGCTGAGAGCATCGTAGCGGGGCTAAGAAATCAGGGAAAGTTCGGGATCATCTTGGGTTAGCCACTAAGAACTTATATAAAAGATCTTCGGCCAATGCTTAGGGTCTTAATGATGTTAGAGACTATAACCCCAATTTACATGGAGCTTTTGATGTTCAGCAGGCTGGAGACATAGGTAGAGATATTGAATGATGGGCTAGATGGGGAAATGCCTAAACAGAAAGAAGCTGACAGCAGAAGGTAGAAAAGTGAAGAACTTTGAGATTTGAGTGGTACGGTGGGTAATGGGGGTGGTTGCCCAACCATGCAAATGTGCTTAATGCCACTGAATTATAGACTCCAGAAAGGTTAAAATGGTACATTTTCTATATACTTTACCACAATTTTTGTTTAAAAACTTAAAAAAAGTCATGGATACACTATTTGGCAACCATCGTGGTAATAAATGATTTAGGCACCAATGGATACTCACACTAGTGGGTGTGAGTGTGGAAGAACAGGAAATTTAGAGTATCAAAAATACCTCCCTTCAAGGAATTTAGAAGGAAAACAGTGACTTTAGAGTGGAAAAACCAGGCAGACGGCATCTTAACCAAGTGGTCAGGTTCATTTCACCATTATTGGGAGTAATGGACCCTCTGGGCCTCCTGACAGCTGCACCGAGAAGAACACAACAGAACTTCATTTCAGCCGTGCTCCTGACAAAAATGCATAGCCTAAATTTAATGACGACGAAATATCAAGATAAAAACCATCACAATGAAAAAGGAAATTCCCACTTCAACTGGCTCACAACAAGGAACATTTTTCTTTCGCCGGGAGGTAGAATGGCCCCTGGCTTAGGTAATCTAGCATTTTTAAATTTGTTTTTGTCTCTTGACATTTTTCATTCTGCCATCCTTTGCCTGTTTAGCTCCCCTAGGCCTGGCAAGAGTGGCTGTGGTTCCAGAAACAGCAACAGGCAATGGAGACAAGGAGCTCTCTCTTCACATATTTATCATTTTTTATCAGAGGAGCCCAACATAGTTACCCTCCTGGGTCTTTAGCCCAAACTGGGTCACATGCAAACCCCCAACAAATCTCTGTCAAGGGGAAAGGGGTTCCCTGGACTATTCAGCAAATCTGTGGGTTCCATGTGTGGAAGGGTGGCCACCAAACCAAAGTGGGGGTCTTCAGCAAGGAAGACACGGGAATGGCTATTTCAGGATGAACAGTGGACATCCAGGGTCAAGGCCAGCTGCAACTTAGAATGTCAGATGATTGGGGCACCTGGATGGCTCAGCCAGTTGAGCGTCTGACTCTTGATTTCGGCTCAGGTCATCATTTCACAGTTTGTGAGATTAAGCCCTATGTTGGGCTCTGTGCTGACAGGTCAGAGCCTGGATGGAGCCTGCTTGGGATTCTCCCTCTCCTGTCTCTGCCCCTCCCCTGCTTGCTCTCTTTCTCTCTCTCAAAAATAATAAATAAACTTAAAAAAAAAAAAAAGAATAGTAGACAATTCATCCATCAGGTAGGGGACCAAGGGTCACCATGGGGGTTACGTTTTGGGGGAGGAAACTGTAAATCTGGAGGTCGGTAAGCAGCAGCAGGAAAGACACATGAATGATGCTATGAGCAGAAGATACGGACCAAAAAGAGGCTCCTTTTGTTTGGTTAAAATGGACAAATAAGGGTACGAAAGTGGTACCAGGCACAGCAACACGAGGTGTATAAAAAGAATCCTCTAACCCCCCTTTTTTGTAAAAACTAACATCTTCAAGGTTAGTGCATAGGAAAGGCAAATGAGACAGTACATACTCAAATAATGCGACTTGGATGGGCAAGGGAAAATAAGTTAGTTTTTCCAGAAGAAAATGGATGGACGATGTCTTGTATGTACTATTACCTTTTTTTCTTCTTTTATGTAAAAAAAAAAACAAAAAACAAGACATTCGCTGGGATTCACAACGTCCCTGTCTAGCCTAGTATAGTGCTTTATAACCCCAAATCTCAAGAAACTTAATACCATGCTTGCCTACATGTAAGACCAATTAGTCTTTTTCAGTCTTAAACACACAGGAAATACAACTGTTCATTTCCAAAAGTTATTGCACACAGATTTCACAAAATCTATTTAATTGTGTCATGGAACACTTAAGAGACCTCATTGTAGCATCTCATGCTGGCAGTGATCAATAAAAATGAACAATTCCTAGATTCAATTTGCAGAAAACTCAATACAATACATTTTACAGAAGGGATCTCTTTGTTATGTCTACATTCTAGGCATAGTGTTGTCCTGAAAGCTGATCTTTAGGGGAATCAAATTCTTTTGATTTACCAGTAGAGAAAAACATTTTTGAACAGATTCTAATTTCCTAGCTAGTGGGACTTGTTGCTTGGGATTTAAATACATCGGCGCATTTTTATACATCAATTAAACCCCTTCTATTCTATGAACTCTAGCGACTTCATCGCAAGAAAATGTTTTTATCTTTTCATACACTTTGTGGTTTATTCAGTAACTATGTATCACATGGCAAGAGTTCTGGAAGGAACCAAGGACACAGTGGTCAATGATACAAACCATTGCTGACTAACAATACATGACATGTATCCAGTTGCGTATACCAGGACTGTGCCAAGTGAGCTACATCTGGGTTTTCTGTTTGTGTGTTTTCTGGGGTTGTTTTTGTTTTTGTTTTTGTTTTTCTCAAAGAGGTCACGTGAGTTGCCCAAGCTATCATAGACAAGAAGCGAAAGAGGCAACATTCAAACCCAGTTTGGTTGCCTCTGGAACCCAAGCGCTTAACTACAGTGCTCTAATGCTTCTGGTAGATCATATACGTTAAGAAACTACAAATGTGACAAAGGAAACCTACGGCAGCCCAACTTGCAAGGGGACAGAGAAGACCAAAACGGATGTGCCATTTTAGCTGGACAAGAGTCGTCCAAGGAAAGCAAGAAGAATTGAGGGCATTGTACAGTTAAGCAGAGGAGAAAGGGGGGGCAAGGTGCAGAGAAACTAAAAGAAACAAAAAACCTTGTATGGCTACAAACAAGTGGTGGGTGGAGACAGATCCCTGTCAACAACACAGGACTTTATCTAAATGCAGAGGCACCTCATCTTAGCACCTCAGCGTGGCTTTCTCTAGTCTTCCATTTTTGTGCGTATTTGCCCGTAGTTTTCACAGAACAGTTCAATTTCTTATCAGTCGAATACGAATACATTTAGTTTTCTCCCATTTTTCGTAAATTAGAATGATACAGGACTTGGGTTACCGGACTACGTTTCGAAGAAAATGATTTCAAATGACGACGACTTCCGCTTCTTGATCAGGGTCCTTCACGGTGAAGAGATGTTTTGGCTGGTTTTGCAAAATCATTGGCGTAAGGTGGGGATCCTCGGATCTCCAGCCATCTGAAAGGCACAGACCTTATCATAAGTGGATACCCCCTGCTTTATACACACACTCGGACAACTGGTTGGCAGGTTGGGGCCCAGCTCCCGGCAGTGGCATCTAGGACAGAAGAGTCCACCCAAGGAACCAGGCTTTGCGGCTCAGAGTCAAGGCCTTCGCTTGCAAGAGGCAAGTCCTTGAAGGCACTTGCTTCTAAGAGACACCTGTTACGCCAAAATTAAAGTGATAGCGTGATGCTTTCCTGGTATATTGACACCGTTCCCCTAATGGGCCGACTTTACGAGGTGGCGAATGGATTTTCAAGCTCTGAATGGCACCTGGCTTGTGAGGAGTGTTCAACAGGTGTTGGCTGCTGCTATTAAATCAGGACCCTCACGGATGTACCACATTTAAAATTACTCCTTGCGAGCCTTGTCAGGTTGCTAGGGAAGATTCCCCAAGGCCTTGGGAGGGGGCCTGGCATGACAAGGGAAGGTCCAGCTGCTGGGTAAGGCGGTGCTCGCTGAACTGAAGGGGGCCAGTTATGAATGAGTCTCATTAGGGGAGGTTGACATGCCTGGAGCCCAGGCCACGCTGCGGGGGATCCGTGACGAAGAGCTTAACGCTATGATGGCACTTGACAGGTCTCGTTAGCTGGTTATAAATGATAAGACTAGCAATTTTTACTGCCTCTGCTTCACCTCAGTCCTGGAGGTTATCGCTTTTAGATGCCTTTCCTCCTCCCGACTGACACACAGAGCTCCACACAGACCCCAAGCCCACAGTTGTCATCTTAATTAACTTAATGCTTCGTTCCCTGGGGAGACAGACTCACTCCAGCCATCCTGCTTCCGGGATTTGGTGAGGTTCTTATGGTTCACAATTTCTAAACAGTCGTGCACTGTCACATAATGAATACTTACCCTCGGAAGGCTTGGTGGTAATCTTCTCACCTCAGGTCCTCAATGCAATTCTGGATGCCACTATGCACCCCAACTAAGGGAGACGTGAAGAATGTTGATGTTTCCCAGGTTCTGCAACACTAACTTAGGTGTGGAGATATTCTAACATAGGCGACTATCCCATGGGTTCCCGAATATCCAGCAGTAAAAAGATGGTTTAACAACGTAAAGGGTGTATTTGTTGTGGAATATTATGCTTATATCAGAAAGGATGAGTTAGGTCTATATCTGTTCATTTGGAGTGGTGTTCAAGGTATGTTTTTGCTTTTTTTTTTAAGGTTTTTAAAAAATGTTTATTTATTTTTGAGAGAGAGAGAGGAGAGTGAGTGGTGAGGGGCAGAGAGAGAGGGAGACACAGAATCCGAAGCGGCCTCCAGGCTCTGAGCTATCAGCACAGAGCCCGACGTGGGGCTCGAACTCACAAACTGCGAGATCGTCACCTGAGCTGAAGTTGGACGCTTAACCGACTGAGCCCCCCCGGAGCCCCTGTTTTTTTCTTTTTAAAGCAGGTTTCAAGACCATGTGTATAATTGGATTTTATTTTTGCAAAAACAACACACACACACACACACACACACACACACACACACACCCCAGAGGACAACATTCCCATCTAGTGCACATCCATTTGAATATGTCTGGGCATCTATGAGGAAGGAGGGGAAGGTGTTCACTGCACAAGAGGAAGCTGACAACACACACCTCAGAGGCTCCCAGAGGGGGAGGCATGAGGGGGATCCTTTTAATTTCTTTATATGCCTTTGGACGAATTCAGTCATTACAAAGAACATGCTTTACTTTTGTAGTTCAGAAATCTATTAAATAGGATTTAAACAGGAAAAATTGCTCCAACCCAAAATAAAAAAAAGTTTCCCTAGAGACTTCTATTTGGCCATTACACCTCCACTATAAGGTGAAAAATCATCTCAGAAAGGAGGGGCCGGACTCTAAACCGTCTGTTGCTGTGTGTGTATTTCCTGATTCTTGAAAAGTGGCCTAACATGGCCTGGCCTCCTATCGGGTGTCTCCAGCTCCGAGGGCAGGGCCTCCTTTCCAGGGCCTGCTTTGTTAGGTCTTTCTTTCCCTGGCTCCCCTTCCCCTGATGGCTGCCTCGTCACTCACCCCGCATCTCTCAGTGGCTATTGATCGTTAACGTTGACTGCCTCCAAGCATCTGGGTCCTGACTTGAGAATTGGGCTTTGATTCCCGCCTGGCTCAGTTGAACCCAGGTCAGAGCTGCGCCAGATTATGTGCCTTAGTTTACACGAAGCCATCTCCTCCCCTCCATGGCCTAAACTGCAAGACGAGCCTGGATCTTGAGCCCCGTCACGGACTATGAGTTGACTCAGGGGCAGCAGGAGATCATGACAGAAGGGTCCAGGACGTGGATCTCCTTTGAGCGGAAGAGAAATAAATTCCCAACGTCTGGAAGTTCTGTCACATGCAGACAACGCATCCTAAAACCCATATACCGAGGTTTCAAATTCTGCAGTGATTGATTGCTTATTTACTCACTGTGCACGTTTTTAATTAGCAGGTAGATGTGAAGCATCTATTATGTGGCCAAGCATTGCCCTATGCCCCGAAGGACACAAAGAAAGTAGAAAGAGTCACAGTCCTGAAGAGGTTTATATTCTACCTAGGCAGCTAAGATCAAACTAAGGAGACGACGAGAGGGCGGGGAAAGCTGGCTTCGTCTTTAATTAATTTATGTGACAGTGGTTGAAAGTCCAAGAGGAGAGGAGAGGAATGGAAGTCTGGGAGAATGACAGACAGTAGGCTCCGTTTTGTAAGAATGGATTTCTTTCAGTGAGGAGCGCCTATGAGTTCTGTTGTAAAATGTTGTTGTTAAATGAGTTAAATGATTTCTCTAGAGATCCATTATTCCTCATTTGGCACTTTAGGTTAGGCTTTTGAAATAAACCGAGAAATGCCGGAATAATAAATCATTAGCAGAACGCAGAACTATTGTTCATGCGAGGAGAGGTGACTCAAGATGGTTATTGTACAGAAGGTGTCTTTTTTTTTTTTTTTTGGTTAGTCCTTGTGAGTCTGATAACATGCTTCCGTTTCTCAACAGGAATGTGAGGGGGACTGGAAAAGCACAGCCTTCTTGGGCTCCACTGCTGGTGCCCACCTTGGACTGCCAGGTCACCGTCATTGATATTGTTCTTGATCTGCTTGATATTACTAAAACCCCAACTTTCGTCCTGCCCCTGACCTTTCTGTACAGAAGCATAGCTTTATAAATCATGGCAGCTCAGATTTATAAATTTCTAGCCATCAGGGGCACATGGGTGGCTCAGTCCGTTAAGTGTCCAACTTCTGATGTCAGCTCAGGTCACGATCTTGTGGTTCGTGAGTTCCAGTCTCACGTCGGGCTCTGCACAGACAGTGCAGAGCCTGCTTAGGGTTCTCTCTCTCTCTCTCTCTCTCTCTCTCTCTCTCTCTCTCTCACTCACTTTCTGCCCCTCACCTGTTCCTGCTCACTCTGTTTCTCTCAAAAGAAATAAATAAATGTAAAAACATAAATTTACGGCATCAAAACTATGATGCTCTGGAAGATTGGAATCATTTAGAATCTCTGTTAGGAGTAAGAGAAAAACTCTCCTTCTTCCCTGGATTTTCGGAATGGGATGGATATGGAAATGAGCCTTATACCAGTCATGCTCGGTAGTTGTGGACAGGGTAAGTCCACTGAAAGCTGTTGTCTTAAACCCCGTGTCTTTAGCCCAGATCCTCTAGAAGGCAGAGCCAGAGGCAAGGATTAAGATGCTAATGGTTAGCAAGGCCAGGACAGTGATGGTAAAGTAAAAAGAGGTGCAAGAAGCAAGAATTGTGACACAGAGTATTGGGAGATGTTAGCATTGCCGCTCGAGCTGGTTTTCACTCAATGACAACAAAAAACCAGCAGGTTGCTCTGCAGTATATTCATTCACCACATAGGATTTTCCAGAAGAGTTGTTAAGAGGAACTGCATCTCAGAGTAGTTCACGGCAGAGAGAAAGGAGGAGAATGATCATGTCTAACTTCCACTCATCACTTGCCACCAGCCCCCCCACCCCTTTGCTGGTATTCACTTCAAGGGCAGATACCTCTCCCACGTGCCCAGGTAGCATCATCCAGCCCACTGGAGGCCGCACAGAAACGCAGATACCATACTCTTCTGTGTAAAGTTTTAACGAGGCCCAAGAGTGGGAGAGCAACAGGGTTCAGGCAGTGGGCCAGCCAAAGAGGCAAGAAAGAGGTGGTTGAGTGGGTCTACGAGGGAGGGCACGGTTTCAAACCTGTTACAGAGTCACATGCTAACTGGGTATGCTTAAAAGATATCTTTGCCACTGGCCCACTGTGTGTGTGTGTGTGTGTGTGTGTGTGTGTGTGTGTGTGTGTTTAAAAATTATGAAGTAATTTTGGTTATGACATTTCTGATACAGTCAACAAAAGGAACAAGGGCTCACCGAGCGATAGGCATTAGCTAAGATACCTGGGCAGTGTGAGAAAATTTGGTCAAGATAATGCTGGGAGGTCAAGCTTTATGCATCCTCCTGGGCTCCAAAACAAGCAGCAGTAGAGGTTAAAAATAAGACACACTCATCCTCTGTGGGACTAGAAGTAGGAGAAATATAGTCATCCCTAGCGAACCTAAAAAAAAAAAAATTACTAAAGGAACTGTGTGTTTCTGCAGCAAACGTTTGTGATTCTCGTTTTGTTTTGGCTACCTAGAAGCTAAACACATTTCTTATTTTGAAGAAAACCAAATTTGTTGGGCATAGGATGCTCCCAGGAAGGCGGCTAATGCGAAGAGTTGTAATTTCTTCCCAATTCCTTCATGGCTAAGGCATGGTCATTGGGTCCTGACTTAGCCAGTTAGATGCTTCCACCTAGGACTTTGAATCTTGAGAGGGAACATAAAAGTGATGAGGCAGAGATTATTCCTGACATGAGTGGCAGAGACAAGACACCTGGGACACAGAGCAGGATCCCAGGTGCAAAAGCGTCATAAGTAGGTTCCATCGGTGACTGCGTGTTTTTGAAGGCCAGAAATGGAGCTGTTCCATTGATCACGCAAAGTATCGGATGGATATCCTTACTAAAAGTGTTCTTTTGCTTAAGTTAACCAGAATTAGTTTCTGTTGTTTGCAAGCAAGAACCCTGAGTGGTTCAGAACAAAGAGAGGGAGAGAGAGAGAGAGAGAGAGAGAGAGAGAGAGAGAGAGAGTGCCCAGAGGAAGTAGCAAGACTCAAGAAACACTCATAAAAAGAAAAAAAAAATGTCCCTGGTATGACACCTAGATTCCCCATACATCTTCAACTCCATCAATAAGCCTCAGAGGAGAGCTGTCTGCAGACTAAATGTGTTTCTCGTCACCTGGAGTTAAAGGCCAACACTCTGGAAGACAATCATGCAAAGAAGATGTGCATCTTGAAGATAGCGATGGAGATTGGAGCCATGTGGCCACAAGCCAAGGAAGCTGGCAACCATCAAAAACCAGAAGAGGCAAGGAACCGACTCTTCCCTTGTGTGGCTTTGCTGACACCTTGACTTTGGACTTCTGGCCTTTAGAACTGTGAGAGAATCAATTTCTGTTGTTTTAAGCCACCACGTTTGTGGTTATCTTTACAGAAATCCCAGGAAACCAAGACATACAGCAATCCCCTTCCTAGGTATTTATCCAAGGAAAATGAAAACCTATGTTCGTGTAAGACTTGCACAAAAATATTTATAGCAGCTTTATCTGCAATAGCCAGAAGCTGAAAAAACCCCAATGTCCCTTTGCTCAGGAATGATGAAACACATTATGGTACGTCCATACAATGGAATAATGCTCAGCAAGAAAAAGGAACCAACTGGCAACACATGTAACGCCATGGGTGAATCCACTTATTATGGTAAGTGAACGAAGACAAACCCCAAGTGCTATATATTGTGTATGATTCCATTGATATGACTTTCTGGAAAAGGCAAATCTTCAGGGATGATAAGCTGGAGAAGAGTGACTCCAGAAAGGCACACGGGGCAATTCGGGGGTGGATGACACAATAGTTCTACATCTCGATTTTCACGGTCGGTACATACTGACGCCTTCAAAGCCCACAGAACTGTAGACATCAGAAAGAGTGAACTGCAGACACATTTTGAAATAATTAAAACAAAAACAAGAACTAAAAATAGTGTGACAAATCATCATTCTGGAACTGGGCACTAGGGCACGAGGTAACCAGGAACGTCACTCAAAACACTCATCAAGGTGGGCCTTGTTTTACCTCAGACAGATCATTGAGGAAGAGGGTACCTTTCATTTTCATTTAATACCATCAATCAACCATCTTTATTTGAAGGATCTGTGTGAGATATGCTAAGAGCGGATACATTTCTTAGAAGAAATGGTTCCTGCCCCTCATGCTAAAGGAGCTAAATACAAAGTAGAACACAAACACGTCATTTTGACAAGTTGAAGGAAATGTGGTGTCAAAAATTTGCTCCTGACGTTATACTTCTCCTGTGCATTTACAGCTTTTTTTTTTTAAACAAAAGTTACACTTTGCAGTATTAAAAAAAAACAAAGGGCTCAAAAGTAATAGAGAATAAAAGAGATTTTATAGAGCAGGCAGCTTCAAGGAAAGGAAGAGAATAACAACAAAAAACCTCCCTTCCAAAATGGACAGGAATCAGCAAAATATGAAAACTTTGAGGCTCTCAAAAGTTTTTCATCTCCTTTGCGGAGGATCTCATTTGACCAAGAAGAAACAAACAAAACGCAGTTCATAAATCTTGACTTGCCTTGAAGTTAAGCACGTCCCACATTCAGTAGAGAGAAGAATATGAAAACTTGTCCTAACTCAGTGGTGACAACAGAACTGGTTGGAAAGGTAAAAGGCCATGATGCCTTAAAAGCGAAGCAAAGGAATTCTGAACACAGACACTCTTGACTTTGTATAAAAATAGCCACATTTCTGTATCTGGAGATTCTAAAAAAGGAAGATGACTTCAGAAGTAGCAGGGACCAAAAATGAAAGTCCTCACAATATCAATGCGATGCGCGAAGAAATAGAAGGCACACGGGGCACCTGGGTGGATCAGTGGGTTGGGCGTCCGACTTCAGCTCAGGTCATGACCTCACAGTTCATGAGTTCGAGCCCCGCGTCGGGCTCCATGCTGAGAGCTTCGAGCCTGGAGCCCGCTTCGGATTCTGTGTCTCCCTCTCTCTCTCTGCCCCTACCCCTGCTCATGCTCTGTCTCTTTCTCTCTCAAAAATAAATAAATGTTAAAAATAAAAAGAAAGAAAAAGAAATAGAAGGCACACATCAAATCTCAAGTTTTAATAGATATTTATGAAAGGTGGAAGAAATGGCAAATGTCTGAGAACAAGTTCCAAAATGGCAGAACCTGAAACTCTAGAATGGCATTACAGGCAGAAGCAGCAAATGAGAATAATATATTAGGGTTCTCCAGAGAGAGAGAACCAACAGGAGATGTAGGGGTAGAGAAGGAGATTTATTATTAGAAATTGGTTCTGACGATTATGGAGGGTGGGGAAACCCCATGATCTGCCATCGGCCAGCTGGAGAACCAGGAAAGCCAGTGTGTGGTGTTAAGTTTCAGTCCTATGGCAGAAGACCTTTGGCCCAGCACAAAAACAGGCAGAGAGAGCTAATTCTTGCTTCCCTCACCTTTCATTCTTCCTATTCAGGCCTCCAACAAATTGGGTAAGACCCACTCACATTAGGGAAGGCCATCTGCTCTATTCGGTCTACCATTTCCAACATTAATCTCGTCCAGACACACCCAGAATAATGTTGCCAAATATCTGGGCAACCTTGAGGCCCAGTCAAGTTGACACACACACAATTAACCATCACAGACAGTGAGAGAGCCTTTTAAATAGCACGAAGAGAAGGACAGACCCATGTGTGGGGCTGGGGCCCAGTGAGGAGCAGTATGTGGAAGAGGAAAGGGGCAGGCTCTGAGACAGACAGGGAGAGCGGGGGCGGGATTCTCCCCTCTGTTCCCAACCGTGACATGACCACCACGGGCAAGTTTCTTCATCTCTGGGGCCTACGTTTCTATTTCTCGGTAGAAACGGGACCATTTCGTATATTTTGTAATAAGGGATCATGATTTCTACCTCATAGGATTGGCAGAATGAAGTCATGTCTGTAAAGGGTTTAGTAAATGGCAGGTAACCAGGAAGTGAGTATTAAACTGTTTCCTAACAGAATGTTAGGTAATAAAAACATTTAATAGCACAGCAAAACCACTCACTTTTAACTTAGATTTGGTTTTCTTCATCAGAAAATACCTTAGGGGTGCCTGGGTGGCTCTGTCGGTTGGGCGACTGACTTTGGCTCAGGTCATGATCTTGTGGCTTGTGGGATCGAGCCCCACATCGGGCTCTGTGCTGACAGCTCAGAGCCTGGAGCCTGCATCAGATTCTGTGTCTCCCTCTGTCTCTCTCTCTGCCCCTTCCCTGCTCGTGCTCTCTCACAAAATAAAAAAAAAAAAAAAAAAAAAAAAAACCTTAAAACTAGAGAAGTATAAATAAGCTTTCTTTAAAAGAACTGATGCTTAAAATACGTTGGTCAAAACATGGTAATTTCTAATTGCTTTTGATTTTTCAAATCTCCAGGGCCAGATGAATTAGAATTTATAATTACGAACAGCCAAGGAATTTTAGACAGTAGTACAGAGACCAAAATTTTCCGGGGGACCTTGAATGAATGTCTTAATTTTCAAGAAGGGGCAGAGGTGGATTCTGAGAACACCGGCCCCATAAAGAAAGAAAATGACGATACTGAAAGCGATGTGCATCGTTTTAACTCACAGACACCCTGCTTAAGATAATTCTAGCTCTGCTGATGAAGCAGGTGGCTCATAAGCACTTAGAAAAAAAAGATAAACGGCTAACACCAGTGTTGACTTGCTAAAAACAAGTCATACAACCCTGATTTTGATTCTTTTTTGGAGAAAGTTAATGTAACAAGAGATCTGGGAGAACCATATATTAAATCCAGGAACCTATAGAGGCAGGCAACATTCAGGGCTCCAGCGGATGGGTGGGCATAAGACCCACAGGTGTCAGGGGTTGAAGATAAGAACTGACACACACACACACAAATATATATATATATCAGGGTTGAGATGTCCATGATCAGAACTAGGGTCTGAGGAACCTGGTCAGAGCTGGAACTAGAGTATATGCACAGAGCCAGAGAAGCTGGGCAGTTGGTTTCTGAGATGGATGTTAGCACGAAGAGGGCTACGGTCTCTGGACCGTGAGGGCCAACTCCACAGGGGAGGTCTGGAGCTGGGGCGGCCCTTGAGAGACAGGATGAATTGAGACAGGGACGAGGCCTATGTTACTCCCCACCCTTGGATTCGTCACTGGCGGTGAGCTACCGTTGGGGAGGGGCGTGCCCTCAGGTGACGCTGCAGCCCTTTCAGCAGAGGGCAATGCCAAGGGAGACACGCAGCTCTGTCTTTAGCAGCCGGAGGAAAAGCACGTCTGTCCTGTAGGAGGATGGCGATGCACCACAGGACCCACGAGCCTCGGCCTGATGCTGGGTCTCCACAGCCCGGAGCAAGATCGCCTCTAGCCCTCCTGGACCACGGGCAGGGCTGAGGCCGGAGGCGGCAACGGTAGTTGAGGAAAAGTCAAGGCCTTCGGTAGACACATCAGCAGTCTGCTGGCAAGTTACTTCACTTCTCTGAGATACTGTTTTCCCCGTATTTAGACAACACTTAGGGGGAGAATTAAAAGGCCTAACGAAAGAAAGCGAGAGATGTCAGTATGTTGCCAATAGAGTCAGAGAGATCATTACAACTTGGAATGATAGGGTAAAATAGAGAATATAATATTTAACAGGCATACATATGAAGCATTTAACAAAGGTCCAACAGTTAGACTGCACATATACGCACATACATACCAGGAAAGTAAATAATAATGGCAAATATTTACTGAGTACCAAGCAGCTATCATGAGCCAGGCCTTACTTACACTTTGTGCTTTATAATCATGCAACCAGATGCCACAAAGTACTAAACGCCTTACAGAAATGATTTCCACTAATCCTCTCAGCGAACCTGTAAGACAGGAGCTTGTATTATTCTTGCTTTTCACAGAGGTGAACTTTGGTTTGGGAGGGTAAATAATTCCCTGCAAGGTCATCTAACTGGGAGGAGGAAGGCCCAAGGTACTGAGGAACTTGAAACACACAGCCCTTACATGTGACCATCACACCATGCTACTCCCCATTGTTAGAGAAGAAGCTAGCCTATAACCAATCACACGCTATATCATTTGATCCCCATATCCGCCAGGATATGGAAGTTGCGAGTAATAAAAAATTCAATTTAAGCAGATTTACACACGAGAGAAAGTAATTGGTTCACGTAAGTAGAAGTTCAGAGGTAGAATGGCTTTGGGGGTTGACTTAATCTAATGGCAAATCTTTCTACTTGGCCTCCAGTGAAGTTGGCTTCTTCACAGGCTGAAAGTCACAAGCTCACAGCAGATCCAGGACTCACATCCATGTGCAATAAATCCAAACAAAGAGAGAAAAGTTCACTTCCGGGAGCTCACCCAGAAAAACGAAAAAGAATTTCCCCAAAGGCCCTGGGCTCACTCCTACTTCCATCTCCCAGGTCAAAATTATTAACAGATCAAGGACATGAGATTATTCTTAGACAAACTGGGCCATCCTTGGAATTGCAAGTGGAGACAGCATCCCCTGAGATACACAAACTTCCTGGAGGAGGGAAGGATACCTGAACAAAGTCAGGATTCTTTTCGGAAGAAGGAAGGAAGGAAATAATGGATCCTGGGTAGACGGTCAACAATGTCTCGTTCAGAGAAGGACATTTTCATCTCACCCTCCTTTTGCACACGATCTGTGGCTTTAAAACAGTTCTTGTGAAAAAAAAAAAAAAAGCTGTGATTTTTGTACTGATCATAAATTCAGTATGAGCCAAAAGGATCAGATGGTGAATCTGGAACTCATTGTTGAGAGTGACGAGGTTAAAAGAAGAAACAGTCTTATCGTACTCACTTCTGGTCATATTGGGACCATGGTATCAACTCCAGATGTTGCATTTCAACATGGTACACTGTATGGCTGAGCTGTAAACATATTTGCTCCACCCAGCGCGGAGCCCAATGTGGAGCTTGATCCCACAACCTTGAGATCATGACCTGAACTGACATCAAGAGTTGGACACTTAGGGGCACCTGGGTGGCGCAGTTGGTTGAGCGTCCGACTTCAGCCAGGTCACGATCTCGCGGTCCGTAAGTTCGAGCCCCGCGTCGGGCTCTGGGCTGATGGCTCAGAGCCTGGAGCCTGTTTCCGATTCTGTGTCTCCCTCTCTCTCTGCCCCTCCCCCGTTCATGCTTTGTCTCTCTCTGTCCCAAAAATAAATAAAAAACGTTGAAAAAAAGAGTTGGACACTTAACTGACTGAGCCACCCAGGTGCCCCCAAGCCTACCTTTAAAAGTGAGAGTTCCTGCTGGGAATTTGATTTTGCCTACCAGTTGATGAAAGCGTTCTTTTACCTATAAAACAACAGACTGAAATAGGGAAATAATGTTAAATGTAGGGTTTAAAGATTTTGAGTGAATCATGAGTACTTGGCTTTCAATACTGCTGGGTGATGGCACATATTAAAGAAGAGGTAAGAACAGGACAAGTGGGGGAAATTAAATGGGATGACCAAGACAGAAAAAAAAAAATGTTTCATAGATGTTGAATTATGATCTAAAACAATACCATAAAGCCACCTAGAATTCAAAATAACCCTCATACCACAAACCAGCCTGATGTTTAGAAGTCAACACACAACATGGAAGAGATACTAAGATCCACATCTATTCTTTCATCTTTGAACATGAAAAATAATCATATAAAGACAAAAATGCATACTTTCACCATTTCTAGTCAGCATATTGTCAAAAGTTCTAACCAGAGCAATTAGGCAAGAAAAAGAGATAAATGAAAGTCAAATTGGGAAGGCGGATGTAAAATTATCTGTTTGCAGATGACATGAATTTATATACAGGAAACTCTAAGATTCCACCAAAAAAACCCTGTTAGGGATAATATATGAATTCAGCATGGGGTGCCTAGGTGGCTCGGCTGAGCACTGGACTTTGGCTCAGGTCATGATCTCACCGTTTGTGAGTCTGAGCCCCGCATCGGGCTCGCTGCTGTCAGCGCAGAGCCTCTTTTGGATCCTCTGTTCCCCTCTCTCCATCTCTCCCCTGCTTGTGCTCTCTCTCAAAAATAAATAAAACATTTAAAAAATATATATGAATTCAGCAAAGATGACGAAACAAAATTAACACACAAGTCACTTGTATTTCTATACATTAACAATGAGTAACTGAAAAGTAAATTATGAAAGCAACTGTTTAAAACAGAACAAAATGGGGGCGCCTGGGTGGCGCAGTCGGTTAAGCGTCCGACTTCAGCCAGGTCACGATCTCGCGGTACGTGAGTTCGAGCCCCGCGTCAGGCTCTGGGCTGATGGCTCGGAGCCTGGAGCCTGTTTCCAATTCTGTGTCTCCCTCTCTCTCTGCCCCTCCCCTGTTCATGCTCTGTCTCTCTCTGTCCCAAAAATAAATAAAAAACGTTGAAAAAAAATTAAAAAAAAAATTAAAAAAATAAATAAATAAAAAAAATAAAACAGAACAAAATGCAAAATTATAAAACATTGCTCAGAGAAATCTAAGATGATATAAATAAATGGAAAATATCTCCTGTTCTAATACTGTGAAGATGACAATACTATCCAAAGCAATCTACAGATTGAATACAATCTTTATCAAAATCCCAAGTTTTTGTTCATAAATAGGAAAACCCATCCTAAAGTTCATATGGAATCTCTAGGGACTCCAAATAATGAAAACAATCTTTAAAAAGAACAAAGAGAGCTCATACTTGTAGATTTCAAAACTTACCACAAAGTTGCAGTAACCAAAACAGTGATATGGCAAATGGACAGACATACAGAACAATGGAACAGAACAGAGAGTCCGGAAATAAATGCTTGCATATATGACCATTTGATTTTTGAGAAGGGTGCCAAGACCACACAATGGAAAGGACAGTCTTTTCTTTTTTTTTTTTTTTTTAATTTTTTTTTCAACGTTTATTTATTTTTGGGACAGAGAGAGACAGAGCATGAACGGGGGAGGGGCAGAGAGAAAGGGAGACACAGAATCAGAAACAGGCTCCAGGCTCTGAGCCATCAGCCCAGAGCCTGACGCAGGGCTCGAACTCACGGACCGCGAGATCGTGACCTGGCTGAAGTCGGACGCTTAACCGACTGCGCCACCCAGGCGCCCCAAGGACAGTCTTTTCAACCAACGGTTCAGGGAAACTGGACTTCCACATGCAAAAGTATAACGTTTATACCAGACACAAAAACTAATTTAAAATGGATCAAAGATCTAAACTTAAAAACTAAAATTATAAAACTCTTACAAGAAAGGGGGAAAGCTTCATATTGGATTTGGCAGTGACTTCTTGGACACGACACCAAAAGCACAAGCAACAAAAGAAAAAATAAATTAGATCTCAACAAAATTAAAAACTTTTGTTCGACAAAGGATCGTATCAAGAGAGTAAAGACACAACACAGAGAATGGGATCAAATATTTGCAAATCATATAACTGATAAGGGATTAATATCCAGAATATAAAGAACTCTAAAAACAACAGGACTTGAATAGACATTTCTCCAAAGAAATGCAAATGGCCAATAAGCACATGAACAAATGTTCAAAATCATGTCATTAGGGAAATGCAAATCAAAACCACAGTAAGATACCACTTACTGAAAATAAGTGAAAAAACTGAAAACAACAAGTGTTGGCGAGAATATGGAGAAAAAGGCATCCTGGTGCATTGCTATTGGGAATTTAAAATGGTAGTCTCTGTGGTAATCAGTTTGGTGGCTCCTCAAAAAGTGAAACATAGAATTACAATATGATCCAGCAACTCCACTCCTAGGTATACATAACAAAAAAACTGAAAGCAGGGAACCAAACAGAAACTTACTTGTACAGCAATGTTCATAGCAACACTATTCACAGTAGCCAAAGGGTAGAAACAACACTACTTTGCATAAACAAAATGTGCTATATACATACAATGGAATATCTTTAAGCCATAAAAAGGAGTGAAACCTTGATACATCTATATGAACCTTGAAAACACTGTGGTGTAGTAATATATATTTACACATCTATCCTATATATATAGATAGCTAGATTTTGCACACACACACACACACACACACACACACACACACACACACACACACAAATTTGGTCTTTGTTCCTAGCTCCTGGCACTGAGTTCCTAAAATCCTGGTAATTTTCTGAGTGATAGAATTAACTGTTTTATGCTGACTCCTAGTTGGGTGTGATGAGGGAAGGCTAGATAGCTTCAGGATGAGGCTAGTTACCAGAAAAACTATGTGATTAGAGGCTTAGAACTTTCAGTCCCGTCCCCAACCTCTAGGGAGGTGAGAGGCCAACCAGTGGCCAACAAGTCAATGAATGATGCCATGATGAGGCTTGGGGGAGCTTCTGGGCTGGTGAACAGATCATATGCTATCAAGGGGGGCACCCAGGGAGAACATGGAGGCTCTGACAACCCCGCCCCCCCTCCCCCCACTCCGATACCTTGCCATCTCCCATTCGGTGGTTCCTGAATCGTATCCTTTATAATAAAATAATAAGTATGGCATTTTCCTAAGTTCTATGAGTTGTTCTACTAATTAACCCAACCTGAGGAGGGGGAATGGAAGGGGAGGAGGTCATGGAAACCTCCAAATTTGTAGTAGGCCAGGCAGAAGTGGGGGTAGCCTGGAGGCCCTATTTGCTGCTGGCATCTGAAGTGGGGCCAGTCTTACGAGACCGAGCCCTTACCTTGGAGGGTCTATGTTAACTCCAATAGTGTCAGAATTGAATGGAGTTGTAGGAAATCCAGCTGATGCCAGAGAAGAAAGAACTGGCATTGGAACTACGTCATCTGGTGGCAGAAAAGACCTCAACTGATTTTGCTAAGTGAAATAAGCCAGACACAAAAGGGTGAATATTGTGATTCCACGTATAGAAGCTACCTAGATTAGGCAAATTCAGAGAGACAGAAAGAACAGATGTTACCAAGGGCTGAGCAAAGCAGGGAATGGAGAGTTATTATTTAATGGATATAGAATTTCCGTGTGGGATGATGAAATCGTTCTGGAAATGAACGGTAGTGATGATTCCACAATATTGTAAATGTGTTTAAGGTGAATGAATTATACACTTAAAATGGGCTAAAATGACAAATTTTGTTACATACATTTTTCCAAAAAAGGTAACAAAAATATATTTTAAAAACAGTAATCGTATACAAATACAAAAACATATCTCTTACCCTTGTAAACATCTATTATTTCAAAGGTTCCTAATGCTATAAACTTCAGAGGGTCTCATATTTAAATCACTTAGAAGTATATGTAGAATCCTTTAAACAGAATACGAATCTCAGAGTCCACAGTGATAATATCAAGTCTGTGGGGAGAGCAGAAACTGGAAAATTCTATAAGGGTAGAATGCCAACTAACAAATGTAGAATAATAGTTAGAAGATCACCCTTTTGAAAACCTCACAGTAGTACTTATTTCAGGAAAGAGTCAATTCAAGAATGCCAAAATCGGTGGGTGAAAGTTTGATGAGACACATATATTTACATGGTCTCAAAGTATCTCTCCGTAAACTCGATACAAAGGAAAATTTTACAGGGAAGAAACCTGGTGGGTGCCATTTTAACCAAGTGATCAAAGTTACTACCATCGCTAATGAACCAAACTGACATTATGTGCCTCGTGATGTGAAACGCTTGAAAAAGCACAGCATCATTTATGTAGTATTTCTGGAATAATGCATAACCTGATTCAAATCATGACAAAAATATCAGAGAAAAACAGAGTAAAGGGTATCTACAAAGCAAACAGTCTGTCTTCTCCAAAAATGTCAGTATCGTCAGAGACCAAGGAGGGCTGGGGAATCATTCCAGACTAAAGGCAACTCAAGAGATAGTAAAACTAAATGCAATACGTGACCCTGCTATGAACCATGCATCCAGAAGAGAAACTGATATAAAGAATATGGAGACAACTGGTGAAATGTGAATCCAGTCTTCAGATCAGGTAATACCAGATATCAATGATAAATTTCTAGTCATTGCTCTATGATGCTATAAATGGACAGACTTATAATCGAGAAGAAAAAATGGAAAGAAAGAAAACATCTACCTATATAGATATATAATGTATATAATATCTATACAATATATACATGGGATGGGGGAGAGAGATAGGAGGAGGAGTGGGTGAAGAGAATAAAACCAATGTAACGTAACAATTGGCCAATCTGGGTGAAGAGTATGTGGGAGTACTATGTGCTACTATTGCAACTTTTCTGTAAATTTGATATTGTTTCTAAGTTTTTTTAAAAAGGATATGAAAAATCTCCCATAGAAGTATGCCGTGTTCCTGCTTCTGGAGAGTTCCTAGCTTTCATCAGGCTTATGAAAAACTCCCTTCAAAGAGTGAACAACACCCCCTTTCCATTATTATTTGTGTTTCTGTACTCACTCCTACCCCCTCATTCTTCTAAATGGCATCTAAATTCAAACAGCAAAGATAAAGATCTTGTCCTGAGCAAGACAGGACAGCTTCCGGGTAGAGAACACGGCTTGAAGTAGTAAAACTTAAATAGTATAAACAATAATAGCTTTTGCTACAGTAGCAATGAATATCGTTCTTTCCTCCATTTTTAAAACCCAATGGTGGCCCCGAAACATTATTCTCATTTGTTTTATAATCATTTATTCATTCATCCTGGAAATACTTATCGATTTTCAAACAAACACTGCTCACTGCCAGAGGGAAAAAAAGCTGCAAATAATCATTAACTGACTCTTTTCATTGGAACTGAAATTAAAATATATTTCTTACACTAGAAAGTAAGGTTTACTCATTGTGGCTGACATAGATGATTGTCAACATAGGATTGTGGGTGAAAAATGTATGAACAGTAAAACAAAAAAATTACTTTAAAATAAGAAAATGTCGCATATGTAATTTCACAAGAAAATGAACTATAATTCAGCTTTACTTTTATTTTATGTCGCTTACTTTTATATACATCACACATATCATACATATATACTTGTTATACAAAAATCTATACAAAAATCCAGGTAATTTAGTATCTAAAAAAGGGAGCGGGAGATACTGCATTTGATTTCTGGTACTCTTCTGTTTAAATACTTCTAAAATTCAGATTTCAAGGAGACAACAAATTGAAAGCCATTAATTTTTCAGAAAGCTTTGTGTTCACATAAATTCATCATTCAAGTATACTCTTATGGAACAATAATACACCACGTGACTGACTGCAAAATCACACTGAATAAGCCATGGTACCGAGTAGGAGTGGAGCTTTCTGGCTCTGGTTTTACAGAATCAGCCCCTTACATGAAACGCGGAACACAACCGCGATTCCCACCTGCCACTATTAAACGCCATGTTACAGCACGGTACACCCTCTATTGTCTGTCCACAGATTCTTGTTAAAAAATAACACTAAAAAAGAATAATTATTAGAAATTTTACTTCTCCGAATTTCTTTTTTATTCAATTTGGAAAACAGTATACCTCTTCCATTGTGCTTGGCAACTTGACATCATACCTAAAGGAATCATTTAAAGATCCTAGGGATCAAATACATACATAAGCTTCTAAAAATTCTTGGTATTGTTTAATTCATTTATAATTTCAGTTCTACAGTTCTCAGTCACAGCAAATATAAAGAATTTAAAACAACACTCCTCAACATAGCATTATTATGTTTTTAAAAAGTGAACTGCTGAGGCACAAGAACATTACGTGATTTGCCCAAGGTCAGGAAAGGAATGAAGGGCAGATAAAGGAGTATTTCTTCTCCAATTTAAAGCGTCTGTACTGAATTCCACCATCTTGCAAAATTAGCCCAATGCAACAGATACAGAAATTAGACGCGTTATTTGGGAATGTGTGTTTAGCCTAAATTGCTGTTATTAATAAACCTAGTTTTTAAAATCTATACATTTATCATACATTATCAGGAATTTATAAAAAGAAACATCATTCTCTGAATTATCAGGCAGGTAATGAGTTACTGCTTAATTTTGACACAATTGATTGCAAAAGCAAAATCGATACAATTTTAAACAAACAAGTTCAGCAAAAGATGCTTATTAACATTTTTTTTAAAAAATACTAATTATAGAACCTACAAAATTTAGAAGACAGTACTAGAGACACAAACATACTAATATAAATGTATTAAATCGTCTTCGAGTTGATCTTTTGTTTTTTATGAAAACGTTCTAACAAAGCACTCATAATGTTTCCTGGTATTCTTTGGTGCTTATCAATCAAAGCTTGAACAGCATTCTTTGTCTATTAAGAAAACAAAAGAAAAGCCATTATTCTTTTAGTTCTCAAAATAGATCATTCATTTCGTCAAGATTTTAATATACTACTACTTGCAAAAAGCCCTCCCTAACTGAGCATCCCTCTCTCCCCAAAATTAATGCTTTCCTTCTCAGCACACCCGTCGTGTGGTTCTCACACTTGCCAGGCTGGAAGCACAGTTAATGTTACACGGCTATTTTCTATACCACACTGTAAGCTCCTTAAGACACAGCTTCGTCTTTCTCCAACACTGAGCACAGCAATGTTTTGCATACAATAAACACTAAGAGGAACGACAAAAGTCGTAGGACATTTTTCTAGTGGGCAGATGGGGGAGGAAGTTTTACTCCTTCCTATCCATGAATAAATTTGTGTGCACGTTTCTTTCATCACATACAATTACATCAGGCAACGCAAGAGGAAAAAGTGAGAACTATGAATGAGCTGATACACTTTTAGTTCACTGCCTTACTTTCTAGACAGTTTGAGGACTAAGTCACAGCAATGGAAAAGCCAATTAGGATATAACAAGGTGTCTCCGAAAACGATTTGCTTCCCATTAAATTCATGACAAATTTCAATAATCTTTTCTTTTATATCACTTTGTGGCTATCTAAAAAAAATCTGTGTGCACATCATGCATGCATGTACACACGTACATTATTTTAGATGGCAACCTTTTAATAAGCCTTCTTTTTATAAATCTTGGACCTTCATCCCTTTTATTTTTGTAAAAAAGGTTTTTTTTTTTAATTCCAGTTAACATACAGTGGAATATTAGTTTCAGGTGTACAATATAGTGATTCACCACTTCCATACATTACACGCTGCTGTTCATCATCACAAGCGCCCTCCTTAATCCCCATCACCAGTTTCACCTGTTCCCCCCCAACCCAGCTCCCTTCTGGTAACCATCAGTTTGTTCTCTAGAGTTAAGAGTCTGAGCTTCAGCTCCTTTAAATATAATTAAGAAGCTCTAGCCCAAAGATGTACTTAAAAAAATTTTTTTAATGTTTGTTTATTTTTGAGACAGAAGAAGACAGGGCGCGAGTGGGGGAGGGGCAGAGAGAGAGGAAGACACAGAATCCGAAGCAGGCTCCAGGCTCTGAGCTGTCAGCACAGAGCCTGACGTGGGCCTCGAACCCACGAACCGTGAGATCATGACCTGAGCCGAAGTTGGACGCTTAACTGACATAGCCACCCAGGCGTCCCCCCAAAAGATGTATTTTAAAAATATGCTTCTGAACCACAAGTTTGCATATCTGTAAAAGCAGAACTGTTTCATACACTTATTATAAGGGTTAAATGAAATTTCAACCATGTCTTCAGGTACTTGGCAGTGACTAAAAGTAACTAATAAAGGTTGTCTCTTGTGAAGTATGTTCTTTAAAATTTATTCATTTATTTAGAAAACAGTAGATGCTTTGGAAGCTATCACATTAGTGAAACAAGTCTCTAACCTCAAGCTTGTAACTTAGTAAGTGGGTCAAGTACAAAGTAATAAAAACCTTAGATCATTTGGGGGTGCCTGGGTGGCTCAGTCAGTTAAGTGTCCGACTTCGGCTCAGGTCATGAGCTCACAGTTGGTGGGTTCAAGCCCCTCCTCGGGTTCTGTGCTGACAGCTCAGAGCCTGGAGCCTGCTTCGAATTCTGTGTCTCCCTCTCTGTCTGACCTGCCCCACTCACACTCTGTCTCTCTCTGTTTCTCAAAAATAAAACATTAAAAAAAAAAAAAGATTAAAAAAAAAAAAAAACAACAAAGATCATTTGTAAGCTGTATCTACCACCTGAGATGTGAAAAGAAAGTATCTAGAAGTTCAGACGACAGCCCGTTTATTTGCTGGGCAGTGACAGGGAAGGACACACGAACAAGGTACTGTTTGGCCTGGGTCTCCAAGGACCAGTGAGATTTCAGTGACAGTGGAGACAAGAGCAGGAAGCAAAAGACCACAGGAAAACAACTGGCTAAGGGTTAGGGAGCTTGGCTGGACTTTCAGGTATGTGTTCTGAAGCCGGGTGGTAGAAGGCTCTAAAATTATAATTCAATTAAATCATGAGGCTGTCAAACACCAAGTGAGAAAGTAGAGACTTTGTTTAATATGAACTGAAGCGTCAAGGAAGGGTTTGGGGTGGAGAAATATCAGGGCAATGCATTAAGAAAATACAACTCTTGCAAAATCACCAATGATACTCTTCTGTCACCAAACCCGATGACATTTTTTTTTTAAGTTTATTTATTTATTTCGAGAGAGTGTGAGTGTGCGTGCCAGTGGGGGGAAGGGGCAGAGAGAGAGCGGGAGAGAGCGAGAATCCCAAGCAGGCTCTGCACTGTCAGTGCGGAGCCCGACTCAGGTGAGATCACGGCCGGAGCCAAAAAAGAGTCGGATGCTTAACTGACTGAGCCACCACGGTGCTCCAGTCAGCGACATTCTTTTAATCTCACTTGACCTCTCAATCTCCCCTGATCTTGCTTCTGGAATTCTCATAGTGGAGGAAAACCTAGGTTTTCTTCTAACTTTCAGGCTGCTCCTTTTCAATCTTCCTTGCAGATTTATAGTCCCCAAATCTGCCACTGACTTATTCTTCAAAGGTTCAGTAATCTTTCCCCTTTCCACAACTTTAATTACCTTTCATTTGCTGATGACTCCCAAACATTTACCTCCAGCCCGCTCAGCTTCAGACAGGAATGGTCTTGAGTGTTTGCAAGGCACCTCATACTTTGTCCTTCCCTTAGTTCCTTCCCTGTTTCAGCAAACGACACTACCATAAACCTAGCCAAGTAAGCCCAAACCTAGAAGCCATCCTTCACAACTCTTGCTTCTCACTCCCAATAGCCAATCCATCCATTTATTTTTACCTCCCAAATACCACTCACATTATCCACTTCCCTCCGTCTTCTTTAAACCTTTATGACACATGTATACGATATATGCGTGTAGATATAAATAAACCCATATTTCTATGTGTGGATGTGCGCAAGAGACTAGAGAGAGAGAGTTAAAGAGACAGACAGAAACAGACACTGTAAACACAGAAACAGAACAATAGAGAGATTAAGACTGAGAGAACTTTCGGGAAATATCCCAAGTGCCCTCTTCAGCATTAGCATAGTATATTTTAATTTAGATTTAGACAGTGCTTACAAAATGGTTCTCCGCAATCAAATGCCGGAACAATCTATCACCCATTTTTTAAATGAGGTTTCATTTCTACATTAATTTGGATGCTAGTAACTTTGAATTTGTGATGATTCAGGGATGATTACCCTATAGTTTATGCTTATATTATTAACAACGAAAACTGGAAAATCATGACAATGTATTACAAAAGGAAAATTTTAAGTGTTCTTTATTTCCAGTATACTTTAGTTCAATGACAACTTACAATCCAAAATATGAATACAGCAACTATGTACTTAAGTAAATTCCCCCAAGAAATTCTACGATGCCTTGGTAGACTACTTGTTACTTTAGGCACTGAAAATAAAGCGCATAAAGTAACTGGAGATGATAACTGAGGTATTTCGATGATTCAGAAAGGCCTTTTCTTCCTTACTTAAACTGGTATGTTTTTACTATATTTATCTGTTTTACTATATAAAATACCTAACCCTACCAGTGACACGAATGTGAGTAAATCCTGCTCTCATATGAAAAATCAAGGCACTGGAGTTTAACTATCAGAATATACTTTCCTTAACTGAGGAAAATAAGGGAACAGGGTTCACTTAATTTGAGACCTAAAAGAAATGCCGAACAGCATTTAGTTCAATTTCTCTGCTCTACAAATAAGGAAATCGGGGTCTGGGGAAGAACGTATTTCTCTACAGTGATGCTGCTGCCTAGTGGTAGGATTGGTGATGAGTAACACGGGTGACGATCATAACCCAGGTCCCTAATCTTCCACGCCAGGCTTTTCCTGCTCTTTTTCTGTTACCTTCTATTTTGTGCATAAAAATACATGGTATTTGTAAAAGGGGCTCCTAACTGGCTCTGAGCCACTTAAATCTGAATACATAGGGAGGAAAAAGTTGTAAAAGAACAAAACAGAACTCACATATCCTACAGGAGAACACACAGGTCGGGGGCACCACAGAAATGTGTTAACGATAAAGTGCACGTGGGCAGAAACAATGTCACTGGGTAAGGCCTCACCCTGGCGTCAGGCTCCCAGAGCCTCATCAGTAAGGCATCGCCGCAGGATGAGACAAGAATCATGTCGCACGGACAGCATGTGCTGATTCTAAAAGCCAGTGTCACGGAGCTTTGTCTTCAGGATGAAGGAGGGTAGTAAGTGCTGAGTATATTTAATGAGGCCGCAGTGTAACTGAAGGTAAGTTTTCTGTGTTTTGTTTAATTTTTTTTTAACGTTTATTTATTTTTGAGAGAAAGGGGAGGGGCAGAGAGAGAAGGAGACGCAGCATCCGAAGCAGGCTCCAGGCTCCGAGCTGTCAGCACAGAGCCCGACGTGGGGCTCGAACCCACGAACTGTGAGATCACGACCTGAGCTGAAGTCGGACGCTTAACCGACGGAGCCACCCAGGCGCCCCAGAGGTAAGTTTTCTAAGAATGAAGTTCAGAGACACGTAAGCAAAGACAAGGCCGCATAATGTTTCTTTACTGTTAACCTTTGTGAAACTTCCTACATGTCAGCTGCTTGATTTAAACGGTCTCATCTAATGTAACATTATCGTTGTTTCAACTGTACATTCTTTTCTAAGTGGTCTGGTCTGGCTGAGTCCCAATATGGTGGAGCAGATTATAGTTACTCACTCTCTCTGCCTACCAGGCCTCTCTCTTTTGGACCATCCTATGGGAGGAATACAGATCCTGTCCCCGTGAAGTCCACGGTGGCCATGTGACAGCACTGGCCAATAAAACGTCAGTGGGCAGCTGGGTGGCTCGGTCGGTTAAGTGTCTGACTCTTGATTTTGGCTCAGGTCATGATCTTGCGGTTTGTGAGTGTGGGCCCCGCATCAGGCTCTCTGCTGTCATCGCAGAACCTGCTTCAGATCCTCTGTCTGCCTCTCTCTCTGCCCTTGCCCTGCTCGCTCTCTCGCTCTCAAAACTAAATCAACATTTAAAAATAAATAAATAAAAATAGAAATAAAATAAAATGTCAGTGGGAGTAAGTGAGCCACCTGCAAACAGAAGCTTTAAAAAGTTTCACTGCTGACATTTTTTTTTTAAGTTTGTTTATTGAGAGAGAGGGGGTAGGGGGAGAGAGAGGGAGAGAGAGAGAGAGAGAGCGAGAGAATCCCGAGCAAGGTCCACTCTGTCAGCATGGAGCCATGAGGCTGGCCTCAATCTCACAAAACCATCAGACCTTGATTTGAGCTGAAATCAAGATGCTTAACCGACTGAGCCACCTCGGTGCCTGACATTTTCTTTTTCCCATGGCAACATCCCACCTGAATCCTCCTGAATCCAGAAGAAGGAGGACAGGGACCTCAGGGGAAATATAACATAAATAAGAAGTAAGCTTTCCTGTCTTAGCCTCTGAGATTGGCTGGTTGTTAGCACAGCACACCCTAGCAAAACTAACTAAATTATCCAGTTTTCTTATGTGTAAAAGGCAGTAATAAGTCCTGCTCTATAGGATTAAATCAGACTTATGCATAGAAGGAAAAGTAAAATTACCTCTGTTCACAGATGACATGATTTTATATATAGGAAACCCTAAAGATTTCACAAACACAACTAATAAACAAATTCAGCAAAATTGCATGATATAAAATCCACACACAACACAAAAATTGTATACACTACCAATGAACAATCTGAAAAAAAAAAAACCAATCCTGTTTATAAATGCATCAAAAAGAGTAAAATACTTAGAAATAAACTTAACTGAGGAAGAGAAAGTCTTACACATTGAAAATTATAAAACACTGCTGAAAGAAATTAAAGAGACAAATACATAGAAAGACCTCCTGTGTTCATGGATTAAAAGATTTAATATTGTTAAGATGTCCATATTATCCAAGGTGATCTACAGATTCAAGGCAATCCCTATCAAAATCCCAGCAGCATTCATTTGCAATTTCAAAGGACCCTAAGTAGCCAAAAGAAGAACAAAGTTGTAGGCTTCATACTTCCCCATTTCAGAACATACTACAAAGCTACAGTAATGAAAACAGTGTGGTGCTGGTATAAAGACAAACATATAGACCAATGGAATAAAACAGACGACACAAAAATAAACATTTGCACGTATGGCAAATGATCCTTGACAAGGGTGCGAAGACCATACATTGAGGGGAAGGCAGTCTCTTCAACAAACAGTGGTGGGGAATCTAGACACCCACAGTAGAAGGAATAAAGTTGAACCTTACCTTACATCATAAGCAAAAATTATCTCGAAATGGATTAAAGACCTAAACATAAGACTTAAAACTATAAACCTTGTAGGAGAAAATATAGGACGGAAAGCTTCATAACATTGGACTTGGCAACCATTTCTTGAATATGACACCAAAAGCACAGGCAACAAAAGCAAAAATAGACAAACAGGGCTCCATCAAACTCAAAACTTCTGTATATAAAAAGGAACAATCAACCGGGTGAAAAGGAACCTACAGGATGAGGGAAAACATTTGCACATCATATACATAGTAAAGAAGACATCCAGAATAAAGAACTTCTACAATTCCACAACAACAAAAAAATCCAAGTAACATGACTTTAAAAATGAGCCAACACCTTGAACACACATTTCTTCAAGGCATATGAAAAGATGCTCAACACCACTAGTCAGGGAAATGCATATGAAAACTATAATGACATATTACCTCACACCCGTTAGGTTGGCTGCTATCACAAACAAAACAAAAAACAGAAAGTAACAAGTGTTGGTGAGGATGCAGAGAACCTGGAACCCTTGTGCCCTATTGGTAGGGATGTAAAATGGCATGGCCAACTACAGAAAACTGTATGGATGAGGGTCCCCCCCAAAATTAAAAAAGAATGATCGCACTGCGAGGTAACAGAAAATGTATATTTGTCTCTACCCCTGGTTCCTGGCACAGAGCTCCTAAAACTCTTACTATTTGGTCTCTTAATATTTGGTCTCTGACTCCAGTCAGGACACAGTGCTCCTGAAATCCTTATAATTTCCTGGGTGATAAAAGTGTCTTTTGTTCTCCTGGATTCCTGGATGTCTTCTGAATAAGGGCAGGTCACCAGAAAGACCAAACTATGATGAGAAACTTGGAATTTTCAGCTCTACTCCATCATGCCCCAGAGAGGGGAGAGGAGCTGGAAACGGAGTTAACAATCGATCGCGCCTATGTGAGGAAGCCTCCATAGAATCCCAACAGTACAGAGTTCAGGGAGCTTCCATTCCAGGCGGGTGAACACATCCACACCAGGAAGGGTGGCACGCCCTAACTCCACAGGGGCCCTGCAGTTGAGGCCCTCCCATTCCTTGCCCTACGTATCTCTTTATCTGGCTGGTCGTCTGTATCCTTTATCACATCCTTTAATAAACTGGTAAAGTAAGTAAGTGTATTCCTGGGTTCTGTGAGCCAATACATCAAAATAATTGAACCTGGGAGGGGTCCTGGGAACCTCCAATTTGTAGCCAAATTGAACAGAAGTTGCAGGTTACCTGGGGACCCACTACTCGTGATTCGCATCTGGAGTGGGGTGGGAGCAGTCTTGTGGGACTGATTCCTTAACCGGTGGGAATCTATACTATTTCCAGGTAGACAGTGTCCGAAATGAGTTAAGCGACAGGATGTCTAACTGGTGTCAGAAAATTGCTTGGTGGGGGCAAAGCCTCCCTCCACACATTAGGTGACCAGAAGTGTCGCAAGTCATGTTCTGTGTAAAAGTAAAGGAGATGTGCAAGTGAAAGAAAGACACAGTATGGAAGAACTAGGTTTTTCCCTCCGGGAGGGAAAAGCGAGTCTTTTCTTTCCACCTGTGATCCGGCAATCTGACTTCTGAGTATATATCCAAGAGAATTCAAAGCAGGGTCTTGAAGACATATTTGTACACCCATATCCACCACGGCACTGTTCCCAACAGCAGAGGAAATGGAAGCAACCCTAACGTGCATCGGTGAACGAATGAATATACGACATGTGGTACACACAACGGAGTGTTATTCAGCTTTAAAAACCAGAAGGAAATTCTGTCACGTGCTGTAGTATGGATGAACCTTGAAGACCTTATGCTAACTGAAACAAGCCAGTCACAAGAAGACAAACGTTGTATGATTCCCCTTTTCTACCACGGTCAAACTCAATAGTCATAGAGGGCAGAATGGTGGTCACCAGGGGCTGTGGGGAGGAAGAAGCGATGAGTGGTGTATGATTTCTACGCATATGTGGAATCTAAAAGAGGTGAATTCATGGAAACGCAGAGCAGAACAGGGGCGTTACCAGGGTGTGGAGGAAGAGGGAGATGTTGGTCAAGGGTACAAACTTCCGGTTACACGATGAGCAAGTTCTGAGGATCTAAGGGACAGCACAGTGACTACAGTTACGAATACCGTATTATATATCAGAAAGTTGCTAATGAAAAGGCCTTAAATACTGTCACCACGGGCACACAAAATGGCAACTAGGTGATGGAAGCACCTAACCTTACCGTGGCCATCATTTCACAATATACACATGTATCGCATCTTCACGTTGCACATTAAACTTTTACAATGTGATTGGTCGCTTGTATCTCGACAAAGCTGGGGGAAAAACAAGAATCTCGCGTGGCCCGTGAAGGAACCAGAAGAAAAAGCTGACGGGTATGTATGAAAAAGAAAAAAGAAAGAATGGGCAGCAGGTTTTCAGGGGGTATAGAGACTGGAGATTGGCCGCACACGTGAATACATTTGGCACTACTAAAGCATACACTTAAAAACGGCTAATAAATGTTGTGGTTTTGACTACAATTTAAAAAACTTGAAAGAAATCACACTACACGTACCTACGGCTGCTATAAAAGTCATAATCAAAACACACTCACACCATGTTCCAGGTGATTCAATAGAAGCCATTCAACTCATGGCTTTCACGTAGTTTTTTACTTTCTGAAGATGTAACTGCAGGCTGACTGGGCTTTTCTCATCCTCATCTTCCCTGATCTCTTTGCAGGAATGAATATTACCGGTCATTCCTATTGTGTAAACATCCTCGCCAGCTGGCTTCTCTCACACAAATTGACTTCTCTCCACGTCTCCACAGCTTTGGCTGACGTCCTCCGCATGCCCCTCGTGTGTTCTTCCCTGTCCTCCCGTCTGTCCTCAGTCTTCTGTCTCTAACCTGCTTTGTGAATGAAGCTCATGACTTCAGTAACTGTCTCGTGCGGATAACTTCTAAATTTTCATCATCAAGTATTTTTAAAAACCTACGCATATAATACATATGGACATATCCTGCAGGTAGCTATAGAATCAATTTTCAAGTCTGGTACGTTCTATCTCTATAAAATCTCTCCAATCTGTCCCTTGCTCTTCTTCAAGTAGATAGAGACCACTATGTGATTCATTCATTCATCAAACATTTACTGAGATCTAATTAAATCCCTAACATGGTGCTGGGAACTGGAGACTCAAGAATTCAACAGCATGAGCCCTGCTCTTAAAGAGTGCACTTATAATCATATGTATCTAAGTGATCACAATTGCTAGTCATCTTCACAAACCATTGTAGAGAAACAGATTATACATCTGCTTGTTTGGGCCTCCTAAATGTGAATGAAACTGATATGAGCCACTCCCAAGCAGAGACCTATCCTCACTGAAATGTTATCTGGTAGACAAATTCCCTAGTCTGATAGTTAAGGGCCCAAAAAATGTAGCTACTTACTTATCCAGCAGCATCTCAACCAAACCCTACCCACCAAGCTACTGATTCCCCAAGTTTATTCCACAGCTGCTAATCCAGGAAAAACAAGGAGGTTTTGGTCAGCTAAGACTGGGAAATGCCCTTTGAAACAGTTAAATAGACTTCATTGCAGAGCTTCTTGGAGCCTTTAATGCGTTTGCAAAATCCCTGGAGAATTTATTAGGCAGTCTTTTCCAACCTTGCCGTTCTAACCAACACTGCTGGTATATGGTCAACTCTCCAACCACCGCATCTTTGTTCATACTCTTCCTCCAGCCCCAAGTCCACAGGACCAAGCCACGCCCTTCTTTCAAGACCCACCACAAATGCCCTCACTCCAGGAAGCTTTTCCTATTTTTTCCTTCACAAAGCAGTCTTTTTCCCCTCTGAGCTTCTACTGGTCTCCCTCAAATTCAGCCTCCGTATCGCTTCCAGTGATCTTGCCAAACGCAAACCTATTACACCATTCACCTATGTTCCAGAGCACCCCCCAACCTGCTTTCAGGAAACAAAATCAATTATAGGCCATCCTAGTCCAGACCATTCCTGTGTTTCTAGCCCCATCGCCTATGATATCCCTGTAGCTATACAAGACCACTCTCAACTCCCCTAAGATTTTGTGCTATTTCGTAACACCATCCCTTTATACGTTGTTTCCTCTACCTCAGGACCCTCTGTCCAGCTAATTCCTTGTCTTTCAAAGCCGAATTCAAGCATCACCTCTCTCAAGGAGGCATCCCTAATCTAAGTTAGATAGCTTCCCTTTGTGCTTCCATGATGTCCTAAGACAGAAGTTCTCAATCAGATCAGATTTCGCCCCGTTGGGGATCATACGGAAAGGTCTAGAGGCATTTTCTACGATCACAATGAGTGAGGGGTGAGGATGGGGAGCGCTACTGGCATCTAGTGAATAGAGGCCAGAGATGGTGGTGGTAAACATCCCACAGTGCACAGGACAGCACCCCACAGCAAAACGCCACAGTACCCAGGTTAAAGAACCTTGCCGTAAGCACACCACCGTGGTAACACGTCACCATATAAGCACTGATTTAGTTGTTTAGCTCCCTCACTAGACTGTAAGTTCCTAGGACAACAGGACTCCCTGGTGTTAGCAGTATTAATATCCAGCATTCATGAAGCGCTTACTATCTGCCACTCACTGTTCTAAACAACGAACTTGCGTAACCTCATGTAATGCTCGGGGACAACTATGAGCGGGTACTATTCTCTTCCCGGTTCTGCACACTAACAGAGTGAGCTGTGGACTCCCTGAGGTCACACAGCAAGTGGTGGAGCTGGGAGCAATCTGATTTCATCACCCACACCCTTCAACACTGTTCCATTCTCCTCCCAAGATACTTCTATCAAACAAGAACAATACTTGTCTTTTTATGGAGGTCAAATCTTTGTTCTTCTGAACATCACTCATGAAACCTTTTACTTACCAGTGCCAAGAGCCCCGACTTCGGCACGTTTGACATTTTAAACCGAGTAGCTCTGCGGTGGGGGGCTTACTTAGGCATCGTACGATGTTTACCAGCATCCCTGGCCTCTACCCACTAAATGCCAGTAGCACCACCACCTCCCGGGTCCTGCCTGTCATGACAATAAAAACAGTCTCCAGATCCTGCCAAATGTCCCCTGCGGGGAGGAAATCACAACTGATCTAGAACATGTTTGTAGGATAAAGTAGTGAAGTCATTTTTAATACAGTACTTAAAAGGAAAACTCTGTTCAAAGATTAAGAAAGAAACAATAATTTACCTTTTCAGCTAATTCTTCTGCTGTTATCTTTGGATCATAAGGAATAGGCTCACCTAAATAGGTGCGTAATTTCACAGGAAAACCTCCATACATCGGAGCAAATGGATAGCGGAATTTTTCATAAAGCCATCTAAATAACCCTGTTTTAAAGTAAACAAATTATTTTAATGGGTTAAATATTCTGAGCACATAATTGTAACTTTCAAATTAATATGTAAGACTTAGAGGAAGGTGGCAAACAATATCACCCCCGGGCAATTAGTACAATATATGTTTTTTTAAGACGAGCTTTTCATCACTTGTAACTAATGGAGCATACTAACGTAAGATGTTAATAATAAGAGAAACTGAGGGGTGGTGAGAAGCTGTATCAGTACTCTGCATTTTCTGCTCAATTTTTCTGGGAACCTAAAAATGCCCCCCAAAATAGGTTTGTTCATTTTTTTTTAAATGAGCTTTCAAAAATAAGAGAATTTTAGGGGCGCCTGGGTGGCGCAGTCGGTTAAGCATCCAACTTCAGCCAGGTCACGATCTCGCGGTCCGTGAGTTCGAGCCCCGCGTCAGGCTCTGGGCTGATGGCTCAGAGCCTGGAGCCTGTTTCCGATTCTGTGTCTCCCTCTCTCTCTGCCCCTCCCCCGTTCATGCTCTGTCTCTCTCTGTCCCAAAAATAAATAAACGTTGAAAAAAAAAATTAAAAAAAAAAATAAATAAGAGAATTTTAAAAAGGCAAATCAATTACTATTATTACAAAACAAAGGGTAAAGACTATAACCCAAAGCTAGAAGCTAAAATGTCTAGAGACTCACAAAAACAGGCTTGTATGAATAAAAGAAAAAAAAGAAAAGGGTAAGATAAATTCACGTAAACATGAAACTACAATGCACCAATAAACCAGGTAAAGAAAAAATATTGTAAATTAAGAAAACTGCAGAGTAGCAAAGAATTACTAATGTTAGTGACCAAGTACAAAATTTAGCAGGATTGCAAGTGGCAATAATGTAAAACAAACTGATGAACTAAGTAAAAAAGAAAGTCAAAAAGCAGTCAACAGTAATTTTTAAACCACTTTATAATTAAAGAAACAAAATTAGGAATAATTTTTGGTATGCAACTTAAATTCTGAAGAAATGACCTGAGAGAAAATTAGAAGAAATAATTCTACTGTAAGAAATAATCCCCAACAGTTAAATATCACATCACTTTCCACTTTACATTTGAAAAAAAGGGGGGGGGGGAGTAATACCTAAAAAATGTAATCGAATATCAACGATATACCAACATCAGACATAAAACAGACAACAGAAATTTAAAGTTCTTCAAGAGGAGATCTGCATGGGGATAGGAACAATATATTGCTAGGGATACAAAATATAATCAATCGAATATAATATATAAAACACAGGATATAAAAACAAACCATGAAAATCTCAAAATAAAAAGAAAACAACAGAGAAACTGCAAAGAAAAAGCACATCTAAATGTTATCTCTCCTCTAACTACACTCAAAGCTTATTTTGTTACCCATAAATTAAAGTTAGGCAAAAAGAACTTTATAATATAAATGTATCATGGTTCAAAATATTTTAAAAAGCAAAAAATAAGAAGTAACAGATATGAACCAAAGCAGATGATACATCCTTGTCTCGTTAATCTTAATTCAATATCATATTGTCATCCATTTTTAAAGCTGAAACTCATGCAGCAGTGAGTTAGGAAGGCAGTCTGAGTCATGGGTACATTTGTTCTAAACCTCAACAACGTGGTTCAACCCAGGAAATTAGATAACTCACTGTAATTTTAAGCCCACAACAAATAAGCTTCAGTATGTAGATGAGATTCTCAACAAAAACCTAACATCTAAGAACTGCCATTACTTAGAATGAGTTATCGTTTAGACTTTAAATAGAAAAGCATCTAAATAATAAATTCATTATCTAAAGTAATAACTCAAAAGGATTTCTTATAGGGTTCAAAAGCCCAAATATTTAAACTACTATAATCTAAATATTACATTACAATTAGAAAAACCATATGAATCAGAACTTACTTGTTCCTCCAAGTGATCTAAATCCTTCTCGAATATTTTGTGTAAACATAGGAATAATGGGCTAGAGAGAATTTGAATTAAAAAGTAAATATATTGATCCATTCAATATCACCATTGAGTCAATAATGCAAACTTTTGGGGGCCTGCTTAAGATTATGAAATGAGGTATTTTAAAAATAAAGGTATACTTTTATCACTAGTGTGATTTATCAGACTACATTTAACTTGATCATTTGTAAAAATAAAAATTGGAACTACTACCCTCTAGTGGCGATATGTATTTCATTTGCCAACTTTCCTATCATTCCACATAAACCCTTGAAACTCAAAATGAGGATAACCAAAATCATTAATTTCACGGAATAAAATGAATATGGTAAATTGATCTTAGCGGTCCACTGAAGAGTATGCTGACTGGAGAAAAGTTACAAGGCAGAGGTCCCTGTATGGGGAAATACATATGAATTTAAATGACAGGTTTTGGCAAGATGCTGTCACAGAATTACTGAAACACTTTTTTGTGTGAGCTTATGAAATCTAAAAATGTTCAACATTAATGAAAAGTATAAGACTCACTGCAAAAAACAAAAAAAAAGGAAAAGCATATACAGAAAACAATTCCTTTTATCATTAATTTTAGAGCATTTCTGCTCACAAGTTCATGGTTTTTATTATCCTATGAATATCACTGATTAAGCATGATTGTTTAAACAGAGACCTTAACAATGATGAAATAGCAAAGGATCACATAAGGAGGTTCTACCATGGTGAAACTGAAGTAGACAAAAAAAATTGAATAGAAACACCTTAATATGCACACAAAATCCAACGAATTAAACGATGTTTCAGAAAAAAAAAAAAGCTGAGTATCACATTACTTCCAGTCTACCATCAGTCTGTGCCAAATACAGTGTTCCCTGCCTCGGTGAGCAGGGCTTGAGATATTTAAATAAGCTGACATTTTACAAAGCCATTCTTACTCAGCTGTGGGGAACAGTAAACTATGGTGGACTGAAGGAAAGGGACTAAAAGCATAGCTTTCTTCATAAGACTTACTAGCTCACATAGAACCACTGACCATTTATTTACTGATCTCTCCCCGCAGTGGAAGGAAGACCCCTAACAGCGGAGACGTTGTTGTGCTCACAGCTGCGTCCCCAGCACCCAGAACAGTGCCTGGACTAGACTAGGTGCTAAAACGAAGTGCGATGAAGGAATCACAGAAGGAATGAGTACACAGAACAGACACAATGCCTGTAATGGATTAGTTTGTATTCTCTGAATACAAAATGTCAGAAACAGGCAGCAGCAATCTTAAAGCCAGTTAGGAAAAAAAGTCAGGTAAAGAAAAGCACTCCGGTGGAAGAATTTAAAGTTTCGTGGCGTTAATCCACAAAGCTGAAACATGAAACAAAGTACACGGACTCTTTGGTAAAAAATTCAGATTATGATCAAGGAAACCACCCCTGGTTTGGTGAAATAAAGTAATTGGCTGACAGTCTAACATTTTAAAGAGTTATAAAATGTCTTTAGAGTTGAGAACATAAAATGCCCAAAGAGGAACAGAAACCTTTCAGCTCACATAGACACACACCCTTTGTCTTCTCTGACCAGTATTGCTGGATTTATGTCTACTGAGTGGCAGGAACCCCTAAGTTTATGCTGAAGCGTGCACTTTATGAAGATTCTTGAGGTTACATATCATCGTTTAAAAAGCTTACTCTCCAGAAGCTAGATATTTCTAGAACTTCCTAAACAGGAAAATGCTTACCCTAGCAGGCTCAGTATTCCAGGCTATAGTCTGGGCATATGGTTGCTTAGATTTGCATTCAAGCTTAAAGCCTTAAGACCATAAGCATTACTTTATTACAACCTGATACTGTAGTACAATTATTCCTCCCTTTCCTCATGCACCTTTTGTCTACGAGGGACTTGCATAAGTAACCTAGGATGAAACTGTTTGCAGTATACACGTATCTCTGTGTAAGGGTGTGCAAGAGAAAGAGAATGTGTATTTTGTTAAAACTAGTCTTGGGGAATCAGGTGAATGTGGTCTGAGAGTCTAAACTTTGCCACTAAAAGTAAACGAGCACCGCTGGACAAATCACCAAAATGGAAATAATAATAATTATCCTATCTCAAAGGCTATTTTGTGGATTGAGATAATACATATTAACAATTTTATTAAAACAACTGTTATGTTCTTTTACATCAGTTATTTGTTTTCTAACTTGAATAAATGGGCTAATATTTTCCCAACCTATTTAGATATGAAGTCACCTAAACATTCCTATCAAAGCGATAACTCTCAGGAAATTTCACAAAATGAGTGATTTAGATCATATTAAAAAGCCTGTAACTTTCAGATAAACCTTAAATATTTTTTACCAATATTTTGTAAACTTGCACTGACCATCTAGATTTTTTTCACTTCAATTTGTTATAATGTCACAATTTAAATGCAGTTATTCCTGCAACAGTCTTAAATTTTTACTGGAAGTTTATGATAGTTCTGTGAGGACTGTGAAGGGGTTTTCCAGATGGGATATTTGTAGCATTCGCAACTAGATCCATATATGATTGAAAGAGCTCCGTCACGTATCCGGAGGGTCCCCCTAACCTCCAGGTCAGCAGACTCACGGTGAAATGCAGGCGGGAGTCCCGCACGTAAGCTCTGCTTTGCTTCTGCCGTATGACCCGACCCCTCCGTCCCTTCATCTGTGCCTGACTTCCCTCGTCTGCGACACTGGAAGAATTACACACGTCACCTACTTACTATACAGGAGTACCAACGTAAAGCCTTTAGAAGCACTACAAAAGGTTGGGGTGATATAGTATCTACCAAACATTTAATGCTATTTTGTAAATCAACAATGGTAAAGATTTTTGTTTTTAAACTTAAAAAAGGCGGTTTATAAAATTTTCCCAAGTTTTATACAGGAACTTTAATTAAATGATCTGGATTATCTTACTTAATTATCTAGAAACTCTACCAAAGATTCAAAAAAATAGTTCCTTTCTCTCTGTAATTTCTTTCTTTCAGGACCTCGTCCAGGCAATGTTCCTTAAATCTGTGAAGTTAAGGATGAGAAATTAGAGTCTCGTGATCAACTTAATTCCAAATCTATTTTTGTCATTTTTATCTTAAAACTTTATGAGAAATAATTCTTTCAAAACATAAACTGAAAACTAAACTATCTTTGATTAGGTTTTTAGCTTTTATCATTGCTTTAACAGATATTACATTCATTACCATTAATTTTTGTACAATGGTGCATATATCCTTTTGTTTTACATTATTCATATATTCTAAAATTTTGTTTGATACATCAGTGCTTAAGACTCTTTGAGAAATAGGGGTGCCTGGGTGGCTCAGTCAGTTAAGCATCTGACTCTTGGTTTCCACTGAGGTCATGATCTCACAGTACGTGAGAGTTCAAGCCCGTCGTGGGGCTCTGTGCTCACAGCACAGAGCCTGCTCAGGATCCTCTCTCTCTCCCTTTCTCTCTGCTCCTCCCTCACTCGTGCTCTCTCTCTCTCTCTCCAATAATAAACTTAAGGAAAAAAAAGCTATATGGCTTTTAAAAAAAAAAAAAGCCTCTTTGGGAAATAAAATGTGCTATAAATTAATTTTCTGTATCACTAATACTATTAACATAAAGTTCAACTTCAAACGTCCCTTTCTAGTACTGCTTAACGTTTTTCTAGTAGTGCTTAACGTTGTATTTAAAAAATCAGTTCAGTTCAATTCAATTCAAAGACTACCAAATGCCAATCACTGTAGATGATCTCGTCCTCAGGGAGCTTATAATCTACAGTAGGACAATAGTGTTTAAATGTGTATGTTGTCTATCATTAAACACTTGGGCAAGTGCAGTAACTCTTATTCTGGGATCACATTACTAGTGCACCACAGCAGTAACTTCTGGTAGTCACATGTACATGTGTACAGGACAAACTAAAACTCAATGGATTTTATTTTAATTCTGCAGTTAAAAAAAAAGAAAAATCCCGTTCTTCCTCAAATATTTGTCTTGGGTCAAAATGAGTCATCTGTGATCTCTTTGTTTTTAATCAAGAGCCTGTATCTGCGAGCTGAACAGGCAAGTTAAGCGTGCACACCGGTCTCTATGTAGCAGCAATGGGCACACAAAAAACACTGACGCAGGGAAGTACTGTCAGCAGTCTCTAACTAACTGGCCCAGAAAAAGAACACCATCCTGGTCAAAGGCACTACCATTTCTTTTCCCGACAGACAATCTAAAATGAAAACAGAAAACACAGGAACATTCCACAAGTGATCAGTAAGCGTTTCACAGGATAAAGTACAATATGGAAACCAAAAAGTTGAGAAATACTTTCCAAAGCAAAAGAAAAGGACAAAATGGCATTCACATTCTCCAGTCTACTAAACAGAATAATTACAGTGGATCTCAGAGGAACACTTAATTTTATTGACTAGTTCTTTCATCAAAGTCTTTTTAAAGGATCTAAGTTACAGTAATATTTGTTTCTCATCTTCAATACAGAGAGCTGACCACATTTGCTGATAAAAAAGTAATAGGGGCTACGCATTATTCGATTCCTAGGATTAGGTAAATTGGTCACAGATAAAAGAATTGCAGTGAAACCAACCAACGACCGTCACTGAAAATATGCCAATTCAATCATACCAAAGGACTAAAATACATAGAACTGAACTGATGACACTTTTGAACAAGGTATGACTGAAGGAATACAAAACATTTTACAAATCTGATTAAAAGTCAGATTTTGAAATGTGAAATAAAACTTTGGTGGCTATCTGCCAAATTTCCAGACTGATGTGGAGGTGACATCCCATGCACAACTTCTCCACCGCTACCTTACAAAGAGTTACACGTACACTGATTTTTAAGTAGTGCAATGAAAGGATCTAAATTCTCATATACTCTGGCTCACTATGTAAGCATTTATTTTAAATTCAACCTAGCTTTACTTTAATAATTGGTTTTATACAACTCACCACTTTTGCATCAATTGCAACCTGAGCGAAGCCTTTACGATTACCCCAAATGATGTTGTAGGTTTCATCGCTAATTAGGGCTTCTCGAACTCCACCTGGTGAAATAGCTAACAAGTGACCACTCCTCAGAATTTCAACACATTTTTCTCTTGGTCCATGTAGAGCACAAAATACATCAAGTAATAAACTAAACCCTGTAAGAAACATTAGCATGAAGATATGTCTTAAGTACTTCTTGTCCAATTCTTCAAAACAAAAACATTTGCAACCCACAGAACTTAATATCTACACTTAAATTAGTAAATTCCTTTTTTTACTTCTTTTTAGATCAACAAGAACTCTTAAGGTTTACGTACAATTAATACTGCTGGTAAAGTAACGGCTACTATGACTTACTCATCACTTCCTACTGATCACCTCCTCACGGATCACCTGCTATTCGGGCTACTGGACATATTCAAACTCTTAATTAAAACTCACAAAAACCATGGAAAAGAGGGATTCTGGCCCCCATTTTACAGACAAAGAAAGTTGGCTCAATGAGTCTCTTGCTCGAAGTGACACATCTAGCAAATGGCAGGGCAGACATTCCGGTCCAGGTATGTCTACTCCAAAGCCCCTTCCACTGCATCTCAGGGCCAAACACTGTCTATAGTATTTACTAGAGCAATCAGAAATGATACCCCATCAGCAATCACAAATCTAATCTTCCTTTAGCCCTATAAGAAAGAGAATCACTCAGGAGAATGTAAATCTGACTATGCTTAGCCCTATCAAAATTGGCAAGCCGTAATCAAATCAACTGAAATTCCAAGTTAGATGATGTTACTCTCACAATTAAATTTTTAAAATCAATAATAATAGCAAAATCATTACGAGATTTGGTTTTTTTAAGAGTTTTTAGTAAAGTGAGTATTTAATTCAGTAACAGCCAATTCCAGGTCTTACTATTATACAGTTTTTCAAAGCACAACTATTTATGGATGAAAGAAATAATCCTGTTAGTAACTAAATATTTTAACCAAATCCTACACTGGAACTCTGGAGGGCTGATGTTAGCGTATACATTATTCTTGAGAATGGAAAATTGGGTAGTGAAGACTGTGCAGACTAACCAAACTCCTCACAGGTTTAAGGATCTAAAGCAAGATTATGCATATTATTAAGATTGAAAGACTATTCACCCCCATTATATTAAAAGCTCACTGATTTAATTAGATACATTTTCATAATGGGTTTCATAAATTGATAAATGATAAATTCATAAATGATAAAGGGGAAATTTCAAGCCAAATGCTAAATAAAAATATGCACATTACATATAAAAAGAAAAACAATGCAAGCAACCTAATGTTCTATAAGAGAAAACTAGTCAAGTAAATATTTTAGCCCTACATTAAAACTATTCTTTATAAAGCATGGTACAATGGTAATGCTAACATCACAATTTTATAAAGAAGAACACAAAAGTGATTGCATAACATGCAAAATTATGCAAATGAAAAATGAAGTACAATAAATCAAAACGATAACTGGTTATGTTAGGGTGGTAAGATTATAATGATGCTCTCCTTTTCTCTAGTTTTCAAATTTATTATAAAGTGATCACAATTACTTTCTAAAGAAAAACCTTTCCTGGACAATTTAATCAGAGTACAAATGGCTTTTTAGTACACAAGGACACTCAAAAGATTAACCATGCCTATGAAAGGCACTGTTACTTAATTCACTGCTTGGTGTTTGTCTTTCTGGTTGATGGGTGGCTTTGGCTTTTATTATGCCAGAGAACAAATGATAAACTTTGTTGGCTCATTTCTGGTGATTCAGTGACAAAAGAAAATAAGACTTACTACCAAGGAGTTTATTTTAGAATGGCTTTTTAAAAACAGTTTGAAATCATTTGGTTCATTAATCTTTTTAAAAAGCATAACCCTTTATGAACAGTTTAAGAAGAATATAGTCCTTAACTTTAAGAGTTGTAAGTCTAGCAGGCAAGTCAAGTACGAAAAAGACAGACTCGTAAGGATAGGATTTCCGAGGCAATGTTGTTATATGAAGACAAAATATACCCTCACTGATGTTTTAAGTAAGTTTGATTTGCTAGAATACCAACAGTAATCAAACTCTAATTACTGTGAAGTTAAACTCCAAAAATCAGTATCTCATGGAAAAATTCATCATATGAAAAATCAACTACTTTCTATGGCAAAATATAAATTAATTACTTGGTAAAAGTTACAATTTATTTTTTTAAGTGGAAGTTCAGGATTTAACTTAGACAAATAATAACAAAATAGCTGTTAATAAAGAAAAAAATTAGGTGACATTTTTGACCATGTTTTTATATTTAGATATATTACATAAATCGGATAATTAGATACTCCCAAATTAGAGTTCTAAGCGTGTTACCCTAAAAAGGCAAAAAGCTTTTCCAAATGATCCTAGAGAGCTCAAGGACACAGACTTTAACATAATTTGATCATGTTAACATGTCAAAGTTTACCTGGGATTTTAAAGACAAAGTGATCGGCTACTACTCGGCAAGTCCTGCCTTTATGGATAAAAATTTTAGCCATGAAGTAGTAAAAATCTATGGGAATAGCTCCATGATAAAAAATTATAAGTGCTGGTCCTTCTTCTGGTATTTTTTCCATCCCGTGAACTTCATAACCTGTTAGAAAGACAAAATACAGATGCTTAAAATATATTTATTAGTCTATTTACACTAAAGGATGGTTACTAACTCAGAAACTCGGTCTTTTGTCATTGAAGTGCATGAGCCTTCCTCTTTCTCTTTCCCTCTTCACATAAATCGGTCCCACAGCGATTAGGTGGGCCACAGCAAAGTCGGGGCGGGGAGCAGCAAGACATGCTCCAGCTCAGGCAGGTTGAGGAGGGAGGGCATCCCCATGAGGTGGTCCAGAGTGGGGAATCAGAGCCCAAGCAGAGTTGTGAGTACAACCCCAGAGGGCAACAGCCTAGAACAGGGTGCTGGGGCCTGGGTGGGAAAGGGAGGGAAGCCAGGAGTGGGGACAAACACAGGGGTAGAGGACAGCGTTCAGACACTTCAGGGGCCTAGTATGGGGTGTCAGCCCAAGTGGGGTCAGATGGTATCCTTGAGTAGCACGGGAATGGCAGTGATGAGAGCTTGATTAAATACAGGAGGACTGGTCTAATGAGCCTACACATTAAGGATAACGTGAGCCAGGCTTCTCACTGCTGGAGAAGGTGGCTACAAAAACAGAAAAGGAGAAAACTAGAATAAGGTCTAGCTGTAAGAGAACCTCATTCCCGCCCTAAAAGCAAGAATAAGCGGTGTGTCAGAAAGCTGAGGTCGCTCTCTCCATCAGCTGAACCAAGAGCTCCAATGGGTGTAAGCGCCTCTAATGAGAGGGAAGTTTAAACTTAAGTATGGAGAAGACACTGGTGCCCTAAAAGTAAGCAAGAAGAAAGTAACTGAGATGTTAACAAATTTAAAGGCCAAGCGCTGGTGGCCATTGAGTGCAGAATCCCTGGGAAGCCCAGACATAAGCAAGAGTCCACACTCACTCAGCAACAGTCCTCCAGAGGCCTCAGTGGGTGCTTACAAGAAAAAGTGGGGGCGCAGTAGGCAAGAGACGGAAAAGAGCCCTTGCAAATGGTATCGAGAACAAAACCCCACTTGCTTCTTGGAAGCTTCTCTTGGAAAATCGACACCTGACACTGGGAGAAGTGCAAGAAACTCTTCCACCCTTTCCAGGGAACGGGCACCTGATGCTGGAAAGGACAGAGCTCAGTCCCCTCCTCTCACCCTTGCGTCACCCCGCCATCGCACTCTCAGGGAAAAGTCCACTACTGCTAGGGGAACGCAGAAGCCAAAGCATCTGCCCCTGGGAGGTAGACAGTAGGCCCGGGTTCTGAAATGACATCAAGGAGAGATCGACTCCCCCTGGAAGGAAGGGCAAGAAACTTGCTGCCAACCCCAAACTCCCACCTAGGTAGGGCAGAGTTTGCCTGCCACTGGGAAGAGGAAAAAGGACGCTGAGAAAGCCTCCCACCTGGGCCTCAGGCATTCAGGGACCGGGCCTGAGTGCGGTCCCAGCCAGACCAGGAAAACCGAAGAGTGTCCCTGACACCCCCACCCCACCGCCGGCCTCATGTGGAGTTATAAAGGCAACGATGTGCCCGGCAGTGGCAGATGTACTGGACTGAGGACGCAGGAGGGGTGCTGGGAAACACCACTGTGCACAAGGCAGCTACAGGAGTTTGCATTCTGTGCTGAACGGAAGGTACCTACAGCTACAACAAAACACAACTCCAGTCCACCTACAGGGTAGGCTGAATTAAACGCCACCCCACTCACTAACGGCCTGACAGAAAAAGGTCAATTTTCAGTTATAAATACTATTTACCTCATTTTCTACTTTCTTTTACAAGCAATGCCCAGAATTCAATAAAAAAAGAAATTACGAAACATACAAAGCAGCAAGGAAAAAATCCACTGTCAAGAGATTGTTTAATCAAGAGAACCAGACCCAAAAGTTTAAATCATCGGACGGTAACTTTAAATTAACCATGGTTAATATGTTAAAGGATTTAGTGGAAAAAGGAACACATACACAATCAGATTAGAAATTTCAGCAGATAGAATGAAGTTATAAAAAACAATGAATCAAATGGAAAGCAAAATACTTGAATGAGATCTAAAGAGCAGTAATAGTTCCATGTTAATTTCCTGATTTTAATGGTTTTATTAATGTTAAATAGAAGAACTTCCTTGTTTGTAGGAAATATGCACTAAAAGCATTAAAGAGAGGGTAACGTAGGCACTTCTAGTCAAATGATTTAGGAAAATAAGTTCTTTGTATAATACTTGGAGTATTAATTTTTAAAAAGTCTATGAATAAAAGCAACAATCGTTATTGCTCTCTATGGAAAAACCATGTAAGATCTTAGAATCATAAAATTTATAAGATAAAAAAGAACCTTTGGGTTCCAATCTAACAGACATATTAAAACTTAAGACTATCTTTGGTTGTTAATCAAGGCTACCCAAGGAGTTACACATCTCTAAAACATCAAGTACACTTTATTGAATCCACTGGCTTTTAAAACACAATCTGGACCCTTCTGTGTAAGCTTAATACAGAGTAGTTCTAGGGGAGGAGATTCGTCTTGTTACAAGCAGATTGTAAAAGGGGTAATGAGCAGATCAAGGGGAGTAGTGAAGAGGGCCAAGGTAGGAGACGTCAATTAACTTATAGCTTCCCTGAGATAACACAATCTAGAGTAAAATTTAACAGTGAGTCATAAAATAATTCATTGAGCGCTTGCTTCAGCAGCACATATACGAAAATAATTCATTGATAAAAATAAGAAAACTCTTAAACTCTTGACTCAGTGCAAAATAAAACATCCGTTTAAACTGTTACATACAAATGGGTAACTTAACCACGTTGCAAACTTTGATTTCATTCACAGACATATTTTTTGATATGTTGCAGAGACTGCAGAAATCTCCTGCAGTACAAGTGAAATTAAAGACCCGTGCCACCCCCCGTCTTTCCTTCCTGCCACACTGTAAACCCCACAAAGTCACTGTAAGGAGGAGCGAGTAAATGACAGGATGAAAGGCTGGTGGAAATGGGGAGGGGGACGATCTCTGGAGGCTTCCTTCTAACGTGCTTCAGTTCAAGGCTGGCTTCCTGAGTATACTTGTTTTCTCCTCCGACGCTAAAGAGATGAACCCGTCTACTGCCCTTTAGACTGCTACCAACCACCAGCACATCTCTCATGGCAACCCTGTCCTCTTGGCGGAGGTGGGGGATACAACAGATTTCAGTAAGCTCCACCAATGCTTCAAAGGAAAATACCCTGCATATTTTATCACAAGACTTGGAACTTAACACTCTGAGGAGCCGATGAAATGTGATCATGGTTCTAGTCATAAGATCTGTTCCTCCTTCCCATCTCACTGCTGTCAGGTGTCATTACTGACCTCAGCCTCAGCTGGTCCCAGCAAAAAGAAAAAGTCCACTGAACAATGAAGAAATGAAGAAAGCAAAAGAGATTCGGGGCGCCTGGGTAGGCTCAGTCAGTTAAGCATCTGACTTTGGCTCTGGTCATGTTCTCACGGCTCGTGGTTTGAGCCCCGCATCAGGCTCCGTGCTGACAGCTCACAGCCTGGAGCCTGCTTCCGATTCTGTGTCTCCCTCTGTCTCTGGCCCTCCCCCACTCACACTCTGTCTCTCTCAAAAAAAAATAAACAAACATTAAAAAAAAGAGAGAGAGATTTAAAAATACCTTGAGATAGACGAAAATGGAAATAAACCATAATGAAACTTGCGGGATACAGCAAGAGCAGTTCTAAGAGGGAAGTTCATAATGATAAATGCCTATCTCAAGAAAACAAGAAAAATCTCAGATAAACAACGTAACTACACCTCAAGAAACTATGAAAAGAACAAAGGGAGTAAAAGGAAGGGAATGCCAAAGATTAGAGAGGAAATAAAAAAACAATATATCAATGAAACCAAGGGCAGTTTCTTTGAACAGATAAACCAAATTGACAAGCCTTTAGCTAGACTCACCAAGAAAAAGACAGCACTCAAAAAATGAAATCAGAAATCAAAGAGGGGACTTTACTACTGATACCACAGAAAGACAAAGGGTAAGAGAGTCCTATGAACAATACATGCCAAGAAACTGGACAACCTACATGAAATGAATAAATTCTGAGAAACATACAACCTTCCAAGACTGAATCATGAAGAAATAGAAAATCTGAACAGACCAATTACAAGTAAGGAGACTGAAGCAGTAATCAAAAACCTCCCAACAAACAAAAGTCCAGAAGACGGCTTCACTGGTAAATCCTACCAAACATTCAAAGAGACACTGATACCAATCCTCAAATTCTTCCAAGAAATAGAGGAGCGAACTCTCCCAAACTCATTTTATGAGGCCAGTTTTACCTTAATACCAAAACCAGACAAGGGCATTACAAGAAAAAAAAATTATAGGGGTGCCTGGATGACTCTGTCAGTTAGGCATCTGACCCCTGATTCGGCCCAGGTCATGATCTTATGGTTCATGGGTTCCAGCCCCGCGTTGGGCTCTGCCCTGACAGTGTGGAGCCTGCTTGGGATTCTCTCTCTCTGCCCCTCCCCTGCTCGCACGCTCTTTCAAAATAAATAAATAAACATTTTTTAAAAAAAGAAAAGAAAATTATAGGCTGATCAATACCCTTGATGAACACAGATGTAAAAACCCTCAACAAAACATTAGCAAACCAAATTCAGCAATGGATTAAAAGGATCATACACCACAATCAAGTAGAATTTATTATACGGATAGAGAAATGGTTCAACATTTGCAAATCAATCAACATGATACACAACAGTAACAAAATGAATAAAAATCATATGATCATCTCAATGGATGCAGAAAAAGCATCTGACAAAGTCCAATATCCATTTAAGATAAAAATTCTCAACAAAGTGAGTATACAGGCAATGTATCTCCACATAACAAAGGCCATTTGGACAAGCTCACAGCTAACATCACATTCAATGATAAAAAGCTGACAGTTTTTCCTCTAAGATCAGAAACATGACAAGGATGCCCACTCTCACCACCTGTATTCAACATAGTACTGGAAGTCCTAGCCAGAGCAATTAGGCAAGAAAAAGAAGTAAAAGGCATCCAAAATGGAAAGGGAGGAGTAAAACTGTCACTATTTACAGATGACATATTGCATACAAAAAACCCTAAAGACTCCACCAAAAAGCAGAGAAAGAGGAACACTTCTGCTCTGCTGGTGGGAATGCCAACTGGTGCAGCCACTCTGGAAAACAGTAAAGAGGTTCCTCAAAAAATTAAAAATAGAACTACCCTACAACCCAGCAACTGCACTACTAGGTATTTATCCAAAGGATACAGAGGTATTCATCCAAAGGATACAGGAGTGCTGATTCGAAGGGGCACATGCACCCCAATGTTTATAGCAACACTATCAACAATAGCCAAAGTACAGAAAGAGCCCAAACATCCATAGGCTGATGAATGGATAGTTGTGTGTGTCTATATGCATATATAAATATCTGTGTGTGTGTATATATATATATATATATACACACACATATGTGTGTATATATATATATATACACACACACATATAGACACACACAATGAAAGATATATATGTATATATACACAAAAGAAGTTGTATACACACACACACACAAAACCATGCAATGGAATATTTTTCAGCGATCAAAAAGGATGAAATCTTGCTACTTGCAACAACGTGGATGGAACTAGAGTGTATTATGCTAAGTGAAATAAGTCAGTCAGAGAAAGTCTATGACTTCACTCATACGTGGGTTTTAAGACACAAAACAGGTGAACTTAAGGGAAGGGAAGCAAAAATAATATCAAAACAGAGAGGAAGACAAACCATAAGAGACTCTTAAATACAGAGAACAAACTGAGGGTTCCTGGTGGGGTGATGAGTGGGGAGTGGGAAGGGTAGGCTAAACAGGCAAGGGGCATTAAGGAGGACACTTGCTGGGATGAGCACTGGGAGTTATACCTAAGTGATTAATCACTAAATCCTATTCCTGAATTCATTATTACACTATATATTAACTAATTTGGATTTAAATTGAAAAATAATAATAACAACTAGTAAAATTAAATTAAAAAAGACTCCATCAAAAAACTGTTAGAACTAATAAATTCAGTAAAGTTGCAGGATCAAAATCAATATACAGAAATTTACAGAAATTAGTGTTTCTGTACACTAACAACAAGAGAAAATAAGAAAACAATTTCATTTATAATTGCATGGAAAAGAATAAAATATCTAGCAATAAATTTAACCAAGAAGGTAAAAAGACCTATACCCTGAAGACTATAGGATATTAATGAAAGAAACCTGAAACACAAATGGAATGATATCCCATACTCACGGATTAGAAGAATTAACATTGTTAAAATGCCCATACCTGCGAAAGCAGTCTACAGATTCAATGTAATCCCTGTCAAAATTTCAATGGCATTTTCCACAGAAATAGAACAAATAATCCTAAATCATTTGTATGAAACCACAAAAGATCCCAAAGAGCCAATGCAATCATGAGAAAGAACAAAGCTGGAGGCATCATGTTCCCAGATTTCAAACTACGCAACAGTTTGAAAAACTGTTGAAAAACTAAACAGTCTAGTTATCAAAACAGCATGATATTGAAATAAAAACAGACACACAGATCAGTAGAACAGAATAGAGAGCCCAGAAATGAACCTACACATATACGGTCAATTTTTGACAAAAGGGCCAAGAATATGCAATGGGGAAAGAACAGTCTCTTCAATAATCAGTGTTTGGGAAAACTGGACGGTCACGTTCAAAAGAATAAAACTGATAAAGAAAAGAATGTACTATCTTCCACGTACAAAAATTAATTCAAAATGGATTAAAGATTTGAAGGTTAAGACCTGAAACCACAGAATTCCTAGAAGACTGCCTAGGAAGTAAGCTCCCTGATATCAGACTTGGCAATGATTTTTTATTTTTTATTTATTTATTTTTTTTTTGGCAATGATTTTTTAAACCAGGTTCCAAAATCAAAGGCAACAAAAAGAAATATACAAGTGGGGCTGTATCAAACTAAAAGCTTCTGTACAGCAAAAGAAACCATCAACAAAATGAAAAGGCAACATACTGAATAGAAGATATTTGCAAAAACCATATATCTGATAAGCAATTAATATGCAACCCACAAAGTCATACAACTCAAAAATAGCAAAAAAAAAAAAAAAAAAAAAAAAAAAAGAGGAGAAATGGACAACCATAAAAAATGGACAGAGAGGGGCGCCTGGGTGGCGCAGTCGGTTAAGCGTCCGACTTCAGCCAGGTCACGATCTCGCGGTCCGTGAGTTCGAGCCCTGCGTCGGGCTCTGGGCTGACGGCTCAGAGCCTGGAGCCTGTTTCCGATTCTGTGTCTTCCTCTCTCTCTGCCCCTCCCCCGTTCATGCTCTGTCTCTCTCTGTCCCAAAAATAAATAAACCTTGAAAAAAAAAATTAAAAAAAAAAAAAAATGGACAGAGAGAGGATCTAAATAGACATTTTCCCAGATATAGAGGCGGCCAACAGGTACATGAAAAATGTTAAGTATCACTAACCATCAGGGTGTTCACACTGAGGTATCACTTCACATCTGTTACAATAGCGATTATCAAAAAAACCAATAAATAACAAGTGCTGGTAAGGGTATAGAGAAAATCAATTTTCAATTTTTGGTGCCATAAATACAGTATTTATATTTCTCTGTCTGACTTATTCCACTTAGCATAATGTCTTCAAGGTCCATCCATATTGTTGTAAATGGCAGGATTTCCTTGTTTTTAATGACTGAATAAGGAAAACTCACTTTTAAAAGAGTATCACATCCTAATAAAATACAATGCCAAGTTACCATAAAAAAACATTAAAAGAGGCTAAGAACTATGTCTTTTACTTCCTCTGAGCCATAAATGTATCTTTAAAAGTACCTCAGAAAAATAAAAACACCCCAAAAGTATACATTCTATTACAAAATGAGCTTAGTGCTTAAAGTTACCTAAATTAAATCATGTCTCCTGAAATATGAATAAATTCAAATTCCTCACGCTATATATTATCCTGAAATGGGGGGGCGTATATGTAAGAGGGGGGATACATATTCCCAGTAAGTACTGTCAACAATGCCAAAGAAGTTTCGTGGGCCTGTTTTAAAGACAACAAACGACAGGAGCCGACACCGACGCAGTCTGTGCAGAAGGGCACACGTGGAAAGCGGAAGTATTATCTTGTCTCACGTAAAACCACCATTAGAGGGTGTGAGACTTGTAATGACCGGTAGGAGCACTAGTTAATTCACGAGTAAATATTCCGAATTCAGTACATCAAAGGTATACGGCTCCTGGTTGCACCTGCTATTCAGGTATTCACCATGACATGTGACCTTGAATCCCCAACCTGGGACAAACTTTCCACAGAGCACAGATCGCAAGAGCACAGGCTTTAGAGCCTGATATCGGAGATTGTATCCTGGCTCGTCTTCCTAGCTTCCTAGCGTGCCTTGGGCAAATAACAACCTCTCTGTTCCTCAATTTCCTCACAGGAAAACTGCAAAATGGAGATAATATGTAGACTCTATCTATTCTAAGATTTAAAAGAATTAATGTACATCAAGCATTCAACAGTGTATGGCATACTAAATGCTCAAAAGACTTATAAGAATGTAGGTCATATTAAAATGATGACACATTGGCCTAATAAGCGTGTTACTGGTAATCTGTGCTAACAGCAGCCTTATACTTCCATGATATATATTTCCTCCAGTACCTATTTCAAAATCTGTGCTTCCTTCTGTGTATTTCTGTGAAACGATTTTGATGCTTAACATGAAATAGAAAGCACATCTTTGTTAAACGCCTACTGAATTTTTGTATAGTCCTTAAGCAAAAATGATGAATAAGATAAAAATTGGTAGAGAAAAACACCAAGTCCTTGATAACAGGCCACAGGAGGGCAATTCTCATGATGGCCAAAGAACCACCAATCATTAAATGTAAAACATCACAATCTCTCAAATGATAAAGAAAAGAATGAATATCCTGGAGAGAAACTTATTACTATCTCATTTCTTCAAGAGACATAATAACCTCTGAAATGAAGCAAACAGAAAATGGATAAATTTTGGTATACAAACTATATTTAACATTATTAGTTAATAATTCTTTTTCAAAAAAAATCTAATTTGACTAGGAAAGTTCAAACTTACTTTGAACAAGATGGAATTAAACACTAAATAATTAAAGCATTTAAATAATTAAACCTATTTTCAAAATAGGTTTCTAAACCGTTTTAATTAGTTTCTTACTCTTAGATGTCTCACATATGCACTTTTATATTTTACGTTATCGTAACAGCCTACACTGTTGTATGGTTCTTTAAGAAAAAGTAACATGTTTGAAAACAATCATTTAGGGGCTCCTGGGTGGCTCAGTCGGTTGGGCCTCCGACTTCAGCTCAGGTCATGATCTCACAGCTCGTGGGTTCGAGCCCCGCATCAGGCTCTGTGCTGACCGCTCGGTCTGGAGCTGGTTCCAGATTCTGTGTCTCCCTCTCTCTGACCCTCCCCTGCTCGCACTCTGCCTCTCTGTCTCAAAAATAAACAAACACTAAAATTAAAACAAAACAAACAAAACAAAAAAAACCCAATCATTTTAAAAAAGACAGTAAACGCACAAAGCATGCAGACAGATGAAAGGAAATAGGGAAATATCCCTTGTACTTTTCAGTATCAAGAACGATAGACAGTTTCAGTGCCACACACGTCAACGGCAACACAGACAGCAGGGGACTCTTGCTTACCGTGCCAAACTGCTGCGTGTCCGTCCCAGAGAGTCGCCACCGTCTTCCTTGCACCGTCCCATAAATTATGAGAGTAGGCTTCTTTTAATACATTCTTCCTCTTATAAATGTGTAAGAAAATAATAGTAAGATAGAGAAGAAAGATAGTAAAGTAAGGAAGTATTAAAAGTATTAGTGGTGTAAAAACCCACAAGAGATAGTTTGCAAAATTCAAATAGTCCTCCAACTGCTCCACACCAAACCATCCTTCGAGGATGTGAATCAGACAAGTCATATAGGGCACAGAATCCTGTCCTATACCGCAGGTTTGATTTCTGTCTATCATCTTTCTTTAGGTGAAAATGACAAATTCAGTCTCTTTCTTCATTGTCATGGTAGGTCTTTAATTTTGCCACTAGAAGGGAAAAATAATCCAATGTTATTCTCTTCACAACTGAGAAGTGTTTCAGTCTACATAAATACTATACAGAATCATTTTTTAAAATTTTTCTTTTAATGTTTATTTTTGACAGAGAGAGAGAGAGAGACAGAGCATGAGCAGGGGAGGGGCAGAGAGAGAGGGAGACACAGGGAGAGGGAGAGGGAGACACAGGCTCCAGGCTCCGAGCTGTCAGCACAGAGCCCGACGCGGGGCTCGAACTCACAGACCACGAGATCATGACCTGAGCCAAAGTTGGACGCTCAACCAACTGAGCCACCCAGGTGCCACCTTTTTTTTTTTTTAATTTTTTAATGTTAATTTATTTTGAGAGAGAAACAGAGAGCAAGCAGGGGAGGGACAGAGAGACAGGGAGACACAGAATCCGAAGCAGGCTCTAGGCTCTGAGCTGTTAGCACAGAACCTGACATGGGGCTCAAACCCACGAACTGTGAGATCATGACCTGAGCTGAAGTCGGATGCTTAAAAAACTGAGCCACCCAAGCGCTTATTTCATTTTTTTTTTTAATGTTTGTTTATTTTTGAAAGAGAGAGAGAGAGATCACCCCCAGGGGAGTGGCAGAGAAAGAGGGAGACACAGAATCCCAGACAGGATCCCGGCTCTGAGCTGTCAGTCAGCACAGAGCCCCACATGGGGCTCCAGCTTACAAACCGTGAGATCATGACCTGAGATGAAGTCAGATGCTTAACCAACTGAGTCACCCAGGTGCCCCTATAGAATCATCTCTTAATACCAAAAAGGAGTACATTGTTCATGGTTAACTTTGTTGCAGACTTAAATGTGAAAATTATAAGGCTTCATTTGCATGCTCATGAAGCATGTCAGGTTTAGCTTTTGAAATAACTCACAAGCTATAATTGAGAAGGAAAATAAACCTGATGAAGAATGAGATTTCGGATTGATCTTAACAATTTGACTTACATCTTAAGTGGATCACACTGAATGTTTGTATCTTAAATTAGGCTATGTTGAGATAACTGCTCTTCACAAAAGAAAGCATCAATATTTGAATCAATAAAAGTAACCCAATTCTTTAGGAAATGATGACATACATTTGTGTGTACTGTCCTTTACAAGCAGGTTTACAAAAAATTTCTCTATTCTTTTGACATTATGCAATAATAAAAATTTATCAGTGTCATTTTTATCTTATAGTCACTAAAATTTCTCTTAAGGCTTCAATGACTGAAACTATAGCCATACAATTATTTCATGCCACTTATCTCTAAACCAGTCACTTAACTTACCAGAAATTAGGCAAATATCTTGTCCCAATCTTCAGTGTATATGTTCTGGAAAACACAGTATACAAAGAAAAATACGCTTAAAAATATATAATCATTAATATCTAGAGTTAGAATTTCCATAAAATAAATAGCAAAAGACATTCACATATGTGTGACAAATATTATAACCCCACACTAGTATATCAGTTAAATCATTCTCGTGACCAATGCTTTAGTGAGGACAACGCTATACGCTTATTTCCAGTATATAAAGCCCCACCTAAGACTTTCTTTTAAAATTCAGAGCTAGGTGTGCCTGGATGGCTCAGTAGGTTAAGCACCGGACTTAGGCTCTGGTCACGATCTCATGGTTTGGGAGTTCGAGCTCCACGTCGGGCTCTGTGCTGACAGCTCAGAGCCTGGAGCCTGTTTCTGATTCTGTGTCTCCTTCTCTCTCTGCCCCTCCCCTACTTCACACCGTGTCTATCTCTCTCAAAAACAAATAAGCACTAAAAAAAATTCAGAGCTATAAAAAATTTTTGCTTCTTTGGAGAAAAAGTATGAAAGTAAAATGTATAACTGAACATGTCTCTTTTTAGTAACTTTGCCAAATAATAAGTTGATGGTCAAATATGATATTCAATGATATAATTACATTAGCTCTTATGATCATGTTCTCTACACAAGATTTCCTTCTTTCAATCCTGTTTTCTTAGGTTCTGATTCTATTCTTAGAGACATTTTGTCATCACTGCATACGACATAGTCTTTACAAAAATCATCTCAAACCCTTTGTAGATGAGACAAGAAGACATAGTTAAAGAAAGGGGTGGAGGAAGAGGTAGAGACAGATACACAACAGCAGTTATACGTTCGTTGTCTTTATGCCAAGATTATCTTGCTCCCTGACTTATTGGCAGGGCCTGCAACCTGACTTGCTCTTCCAGGGGTGGAGGATTTAGTCTAATTTCCTTGTCACCAACGGCAGTGATTGTGAGAAATGTGGGCCTGTGATGATAAGAGAAGCTAAACACGGCACATGCTAAGCCCACAAGCTGGGCTTTATTTTTTTCACTGAAGTATATTTGACACACGATGCTATGTTAGTTTCAGGTGTTCAACATAGTGATTCAAAAACTCTGAATGTTTTGCTGAGTTCACCACAAATGTAGCTGCCATTTGTTACCATACAGTGACGTGGGCTTCAATTACATCATATTCTCATCAACCCATCTGAAGACTTGAACCCCTATAACGTATCAGGATGTGGTCATTTAGAAGGCAATATAAACATAGCAAAACTTACTACTTTTTAAAATTAGAGCTTTCCCCCAGTAACATGGCTAGAACTACGAAAATGGAAAGTAAGTGTTGATGACGATGTGGAGAAATTAGTACCTTCATATGTTGTCGGTGGGAGTAAAAATGATGCAGCCAGTGTGGAAATAAATCAGTTCGGCAATTCCTCAAAAAGCTACACGCAGAGTTACCTTATGACCCAACAATTCTACTGCTAGGTATGTATCCCAGAAAACTGAAAACACACATTCACACAAAAATTCGTATATGAATGCTGATGGCAGAATTACTCCTAAGGACCAAAAAGTGGAAACAATACAAATGCCCATCAACTAATGAATGGATAAACGAAATGTACTACACCCAAACAATAGAATATTATTCAGTCATACAAAGAGGTACTGGCTCATGTTACAACAGGCATGAACCTTAAAAACATACGAGGTAAAAAAAAGTCAGACACGAAAGGCCGCCTTTTACATGATTCCATTTATATGAGATTCCCAGAAGAAGATAATCAGTAGAGACAGAGAGGCAAGTGGCTTCCAGGGGCTGGAGGAGAGGGCAATGAGAAGTGACTGCTAATGGAAGTGGAAGTGTCTTTTGGGAAGAATGAAAAGGTTCCAGAATTAGATAGTGGTAATGGCCGTACAACCTTGTGAATATGCCAAAAACCATCAAGTTGTACATTTCAAAATGGTCCATGTTATGGTGAATTACACCTCCACAAAAAGAGCTTTTAAAAAATGTTCATAAGTTAAAGTTTATGATGGCTTCTCAAATATGTTAAAAGGAGCTTCTCCTAGGCCTGAAAACCAATCATTTTGATGATCCGACCCTTACTGCTTAATACAATTGCCCCCTCTAAACTAGTCTCATTTCTGATTTTAATAGGATCATAAACTCTTGTGATTTTAAAACCTTCTTTAGTACCTCCCCCGCTCAAAATTGGTAATAGAACTATACCTCTAATGTTCAATTACATTTTCAGTTATCACACATACTTAACAAACACATACAACGAAGAGGGACAGCGCACAGGCGCACATCCAGGGAGAGAAGTTATGTGGATATCTTCATGCACAGTCCCTGAACTGTGCCCCCGTGCTGCAGGAAAGGGCCTCCTCCAAAATGGTCATCCTCGATTTTGATTTAAGCCCTTTCAGAACCGGAAACTCAAAAGTTGTCCAATTCCATCTTCAAAACCATCCATCAATCCACAAAATATCGTCCATATACTTACCTGACTGTAACTTTTCCCTGCCGGACCTAGTTCTACACCATAGAACTTCTTCTGTGAGACACGGCACAGCTATGATAAGCTGTGAAATCCCGTTTTCTAGTCAGAATCCTGAATTCTTTTGGGGCGCCTGGGTGGCTCAGTTGCTTAAGCGTCCAACTTTTGATTTGGGCTCAGGTCATGACCTCACAGTTCTTAAGATGGAGCCCTGCGTCAAGGCCCTGAGCAATCAGTGCACAGCCTGCCGGGGAGTCTCTGTCTCCCAGTCTCTCTGCACCCCTTGGCCCCCTTGCGTGCGCTCTCAAAAATAAATAAACGTTAAAAAAAAAAAAATCTCAGTTCTTTCAACCACTCCTCAGACCCTACAGTCATAACCTCTCACCACTCCGGTCACTCCCTGTGACGGACTCCAGTTTGATATTGAGAGCAACAGGTACAGTAACCCACCTGTGCCTCAACTTGCTAAAATCTGTAAAACTGGGATACGGTAATAGATACACTACGTTAGATGACGCTAGGTCATGATGCTGTGGAGAAAAATCTACAGCGGGGTAATCGGAATATGGAGCTCCACAGCAGGCAAGAGGGTAGGAGGGGGTTGCGATGTTTTAATATCATAGCCCAAGAAGGACTCCTGAAAGGTACATTTGAGCGGAGACCTGAGGAAGTGAGGAAGCAAATGATGTGGGAATTTGGAGAATTCCTGGCTAAAATAAAAGCAGACGCAGAGGGTGTGTACTTGGTAAGGTGAGGAGCAGCAGGGTAGCAGGCTGAGAAGCGTGAAGGGAGAGGGGTCAGAAATGGGCAGAGAGGTAGCACTGTGGAACTCGCTAGGCCAGCTTTCATCTTAAGTGAGCTGGAGAGGGCACCAGAAGAGACAGACAACCTGACTGCAGCTTTAAGTGACCACTGTGTTGAGAATACACTGCATAGGGAGCAAAAGAGAAGTTAAGGCAGTAAGTGAAATGCTGAAAATGGCTCAGACAAGGCTAACAGAGTGAAGGTCTGTAAGAGACCATCAGTTTCTGGATCTATCGTAAAGATAAAGCCACTGGAATTGCTGATGAACGTCTGCAGAATGTGAGTGAAAGAGAGAAGTCTGGGAGGACTGCAGTTTTGGCAATGTGGGCTTGTATTCCAGGGGACTCTGTCACTTCCCGTGTGACCTAGGCAGACCTAATATTGCTATGATCACCACTGTTATTAGCTAGCTTGAGAAAAGACGGAGTTACAGGAAGAACCGGTTTGGGAGTGGTCTCGACATCAGAAATTCAATTTAGAACATGTTAAGATTCTAGTAGACATCCAAGTGAAGACCTTTAACAGGCAGCTGGACATACAGGTCAGCAGGAAAATCAAGACTAGAGGAATACAGACATATATTCCTCCCGGGAGGGGGGGGGGGGAATCTAGAATGAAAAAGAGTCCCCAGGACTGAGCCTTGCAGCCCTCAACATTTTAGAAGTTGGGAAAACCATGAGGAACCAACACTCTCCTTCCAGGAATGGCACCCTGTGTGTCAAAGTAAGGAAAGAGTACTCAGCTGTTTCAAATGATACTGAGAGGCCTAAGAAATAATCATTGATCACTGCGTTTTACAACAGAGACATTGACAAACCCTGATAATTAAGAAATATTTTGATACAGTGAGGATGAAAGTCAGGTGGAGTAAATTCATGAAAAAAAAGAGCAATGAACTGGAAACAGCAAATATGGACAACTCTGCAGAGAAATGCTGACACAAAAAGGAACAGAAAAATAGGGTGAGTATCTAGAAGGGAATGTGGGTCAAGTTTGTTGTTGTTTTAAGATGAAAGAAAACAGCAAGCTTTAATACCAATGGTAATGGGTCAATGGGAGAGTAAGAAAGAGATGATGCAGGAGAGGAATAATGTTGGGACCGGTCCTTGACTAGACCACAGGGGACAAATACAGCGTATAAGACAGGGGATGGCCCAGAGAAGACTATGCCATTGGGTTATTAATTCATTTACTCAACATATACTTACTAAGCAAGTAGTTCGTGCTCCACACTATTCTAAACACTTGAGGATACATCAGTAAACAAAATCATATGAGAAAATCAGGGTGCCTGTGTGGTTCAGTTGGTTAAGCGTCCGACTTCAGCTCAGGTCATGATCTCACAGCTCGTGGGTTCGAGCCCCATGTCGGGCTCTGTGCTGACAGCTTGGAGCCCAGAACCTGTTTTGGATTCTGTATCTCTCTCTCTCTCTGCCCCTCTCCTGCTCACGTTCTATCTCTCCCTCCTTCAAAAATAAATAAATATTAAAAAATCATATGAGAATGGGGCGCCTGGGTGGCTCAGTCAGTTGAGCGTCCGACTTCGGCTCAGATCGTGATCTCACAGTTTGTGAGTTCAAGCCCTGCCTTCGGGCCCTGTGCTGACAGCTCAGAGCCTGGAACGTGCTTCGGATTCTGTGTCCCCTTCTCTCTCTGCCCCTTCCCCACTTGTGCTCTCTCTCTCTCTCTCTCTCTCTCTCAAAAATAAATAAATGTAAAAAAAAAAAATTAAAAAAACCCATATGAGAAAACATATGTAAAGCACTTACAATAATATGTCTGGCACATAGTAGGCACCTAACAAATACCAGCTAAATATAGACCTTACCTGTGTTCCTTCAAATCCGTGACAAAAAATGTGGACCAAGACAGTGCCCTAAAACCTGCCACTAAAGAACTACCAGAGGAGTCTGAATAACAAGCCTTTGAGTGGATAAATACTTACTTTCCATATGAAAATTGGCTTTAGAAGTCAATGAATGCAACCTCTTAATTTTGCAGAAACCAGTTAAAAAGAGAAAGCCAAGTTCACTTGCCTAAAGTTACTAAATTAATTCAGTGAAGAACCAAGGACCAAAATTAAAATCCAGTTCCTACTTCCTACTCTGGTTTTCACTACATTCTCTGTAATATCTCTGTCCCCCTCTCTCTAACAGAAAGCTGAAAATATTAAGATTGCAATTTCTGTCTTCCCACTACTTCTGCCTGGCCCTTGTCCCCCTCCAATTTACCACGGGCTATATTGGACTCCTTACCACTTTGTTTTGATCCAATTAAAAACTATAGTGGTTAAAAGTGGTTTGGGGGCAGATACAGTATTTTAATTACCAAAATAACAGGTTATTTCCAACCAAAAAAAAAAAAAAAATCTACAATCAAACACAGTCCTCGCATCACATATTAAAAAAGTATCGTAATGCAGGGGCGCCTGGGTGGCGCAGTCGGTTAAGCGTCCGACTTCAGCCAGGTCACGATCTCGCGGTCCGTGAGTTCGAGCCCCACGTCAGGCTCTGGGCTGATGGCTCAGAGCCTGGAGCCTGTTTCCGATTCTGTGTCTCCCTCTCTCTCTGCCCCTCCCCCGTTCATGCTCTGTCTCTCTCTGTCCCAAAAATAAATAAACGTTGAAAAAAAAAATTAAAAAAAAATATCGTAATGTTGACATTGATAGTGAAGAACATTTATTGTAATTGACTTTACACACTTTAAAATAACAACATTTCAAAAACTAATAAATCAGAACAGAGGATTTCTTGTTTTCTGTAAAAACTTAATAAATCTGTTTAAAAAAATTTTGGGGGGAATGCAAACTGGTACAGCCACTCTGGAAAACAGCATGGAGGTTCCTCAAAAAGTTAAAACTAGAACTACCCTACGACCCAGCAATTCCACTACTAAGTATTCATCCAAGGGATACAGGTGTGCTGTTTCGAAGGGGCACATGTACCCCAATGCTTATGGTAGCACTATCAACAATAGCCAAAGTGTGGAAAGAGCCCAAGTGTCCACTGATGGATGAATGGATAAAGAAGATGTGGTCTATATATACAATGGAGTATTTATTACTCGGCGATCAAAAAGAAGAAATCTTGCCATTTGCAACTACGTGGATGGAACTAGAGGGTATTATGCTGAGCGAAATTAGTCAGAGAAAGACAAATATATGACTTCACTTATAGGAGGACTTTAAGATCCAAAAAGATGAACATAAAGCAAGGAAAGCAAAAATAATATAAAAACAGGGAGGGGGACAAAACATAAGAAATTCTTAAATACAAAGAACAAACAGGGTTGCTGGAGGGATTGTGGGAGGGGGAAGGGCTAAATGGGTAAGGGGCATTAAAGAATCTACTCTTGAAATCATTGTTGCACCATGTGCTAACTTGGATGTAAACTATAAAAAATAAGTAAGTTATAGAAAGTAAAAAGAAAAAAAATTTTTTAATATTTTTATTTTATTTTTGAGAGACAGAGAGACAGAGCATGAGGAGGGAAGGGACAGACAGAGAGGGAGACACAGAATCTGAAGCAGGCTCTAGGCACTGAGCTGTCAGCACAGAGCCCAACACAGGGCTCGAACTCACGAGGTGTGAGATCATGACCTGAGCAGAAGTCGGACGCTCAACTGACTGAGCCACCCAGGCACCCGGAAATAGATCTATTTTTTAAACACCCATTATCAGTACTTTTAGCACCATGGATGGCAGCAGATCAATTTTTTACTTTCAGTATATAAGCCACATTAAGGATACATTGAAAATGCCAATTAAATTAAATACTCGCTGAAATAAAATTAATTTTCCCTTTTCCTTTCTGCATTTTTAATAGTTGTTTAACAGGGGGATAGGACTCAGTTCTAGCGAATAAGCATCTACTTCAAACCATCAATAAAACTGAAGTTTATCTAATATCTCCATTAAAACATCTGGCAAACCTAGTAATTTTATCTTTAAAACAATACCTTTTAGGGGCGCCTGGGTGGCTCAGTCGGTTTAAGTGTCCGACTTCAGCTCAGGTCATGATCTCACGGTTTGTAGGTTCGAGCCCAGCATCAGGCTCTGTGCTGAGAGCCCGGAGCCTGGAGCCTGCTTTGATTCTGTCTCCCTCTCTCTCACCCCTCCCCAAGCTCACTTGCGTGCGAGCTCTCTTCTCTCACCCTCTCTCAAAAATAAACATTAAAAAAGTAAAAACCAGGGGCACCTGGGTGGCTCAGTCGGTTAGGCATCCGACTGCAGCTCAGGTCATGATCTCACAGTCCATGAGTTTGAGCCCTGCGTCGGGCTCTGTGCTGACAGCTGGGAGCCTGGAGCCTGCTTCAGATTCTGTCTTCCTCTCTCTCTGACCCTCCCCTGCTCATACTCTGTCTCAAAAACAAACTTAAAGAAAATTTAAAAAATTTCAAAATAAATAAAATAAAAAATAAATAAAAACAATTACCTTTTAGATTTCAAGTTTCAAACTCTAGGTTCTGATATGAACTACCTTCCAAGGTTTGGGTTTTTTTTTTTTTAACCCTAGAATGTCCTTCAACTTGTAGCTAGAATCTTGCATTCTGATAATTACTGTTCTACCTTTTTTTTCCTTAACGTATCCTCACCCCCCAAATGTTGCACATCTATACGGGTGTATCTGTAACTGGGCAGCACTCTTACGAGCCTATCTCGGACACCAGGTGGAAATAAACATTTCATTCGAAAATTAATCTTCTATTTCTATCCAATAGTAAATGCGACCAAAACATTAAGGACTGTGTTAAACATCCGGATTTTATCTCAGCTTTAACACAGACTAAAGAAGTAACAATGCCATTTCAGCATTAACAGCACAACCAAGTCCTGAAATGCTCCAACCACCCCCAAGTCTGAACTTGCTTCTTTAAGGAAGCTGCCTGGGCAGTCTCAACGAATACCACACACCAAATACTAACTTCCTTTTTCAAATCTAGCAGTGGTGTTCCAGTTTTCGGCGTCCTGGTTATGTGCACACGCATTTTTCTTACGCATCAGCAGCCTGAGGGCAGAAATCTGTTCCACAGGCTGCAAACCCCAGGGACCAACGCAGTGCCTGCGCGCACAAAGCAGGTACCCACTCAAACTATTAATAGCACACGAGCGATCGGATACACAGTTTCGTTTAGTCCTTCCAGCCGCCTGAGGAGGCAGGTACTATTATTCACCGTTCCTATTTTTTTTTTCAACGTTTATTTATTTTTGGGACAGAGAGAGACAGAGCATGAACTGGGGAGGGGCAGAGAGAGAGGGAGACACAGAATCGGAAACAGGCTCCAGGCTCTGAGCCATCCGCCCAGAGCCTGACGCGGGGCTCGAACTCACGGACCGCGAGATCTGACCTGGTTGAAGTCGGACGCTTAACCGACTGAGCCACCCAGGCGCCCCTCACCGTTCCTATTTTACAGATGATCACAAAGAGGCTCAGAAGGGTTACTTCGCTTGCCCGGATCACAGAGGCAGCAAAGGGGCATCAAACAAGGATTCCAAGCCTGACTCGTCCGGAAGCCTTCTTAACCACTTATTCCTGCGGCCTCTCCCGTACACGCCCGTGATCACCCCAGAAGGCTCGATTCGGATCCCGGAACCAGAGGTCGCCGGGCAAGCCCCAGAGGCCTATAGCGAGGTTCTGACACCTCGCCCCGCCGCCTAAGTTGAGATGAAACGAGGTTTTTAAGCGCGGGGGTTGGGGGGGGGGGGGGGAGGAGTGATGCGCGGCGGAGTGAAAGGGCTCGTTGTGACCCAGGCAGGGCCACCCCTCCCCGCCACTCCGGTGCCCGAGCTTATACCGAGTACTGCGGGAACCGCCGGGGACTCCGGGACTGCCTCACCGAGACGAGACTCGCGGTCCTGGCGGCTCAGAGCCCCGCGAGACTGATGCGGAGCCGCGCGCCGGAAACGGAGGACAAGAGGAGGACCGACGCGCCTCTGGCGGGAGGTGCAGAGGCGGCTCGCCCTCACCCTCGAGCAGCGGCGGGAGCCCTTCGGTGGCTCAGCGACCCAGGGAAGCGGAGAAATTTCAGCGGCCAGCGTTCTCCCCCCACGAGCAACCTGTGAAGAAAAAGACAAACACCGGCGCCAGCCCGGACCGCGTTGAGCCGTGCACCGCCTGCCGCCCCGCCCCTTCCGGGGCCGCCAGGAGCCGTTTCCGGTGGCGGCCCCTCTGCTCGCTCCCGGCTCGAGCAACCCCGGGCCCGATTGTAAACTCCTGACGTTCCCCCCCCCCCCCCCCCCCCCACCGGGCGCGCCGGCGAGACCTCTTTTCGGTGTCCGGGAACCGAGCAGAGGCCGGGAAGGCCGGTCCCGTGCCGCTGGTCGCAGGGCTTCCTGCTCCGAAGTGGGAAAATGTGCTGCGACAAGTGGAGCCGCGTGGCCGAAATGTTTCTCTTCGTTGAAGACCTGGAGGAGGATTGTAAGATCCTTTGCCTGTGCTCCAGGGCATTTGTGGAGTAAGTAAAAACGCGTCCCTCTTCATTTCTAGCCCGGTTCTTGCCCAGAAATGTAGGCCTCGCAAGCTACGTGTGATTGATCCCCGAAGCCGTGGCTCAAGTCGAAGACCCGTGGGCAAGGTGGTTTCAGGAAAGAAAAGTCCTCAGAGTTCACGGAAGGTCGCCTATTACCGTTAAGGGAAGGGGGAAATCGACTTTGTCGGCTGCTGTGAAAAAACGCGGCAGCTGATTGATTTCGTTTCTATAAACCGAGGGGACGTTTAAAAATCGGGGGAAGTGAAATGTAAACGCCCCTTCAGGGGTGTGACAGCTCAAGGTGAAGACTTTAAGATGAGTACCTTTTGTTGGTTAACATTTTTTGAAAACCTTGAGATTTATTCAAGCGCATATGCGCAGACATAGAGCTTCTAGTTACCCGAAATAAAAGATTTAACTATAATTCCATCAGTTGTTCAGCTGTATTTTTGGGAAATATTTGGGGTAAAAATTGCCCTCCATGGAAGGAAGATAACCAGTGGGTGGGAAACAAGGAACTAAGGAATCGGATTATAGGGATGACTGTTTGCATATCGGGTGTGTGAATTAAGACGCTTCAATCTTTTTTCCGTCCCTAAAACAGGTATGTTTTCACAATGATTTCCAGTGATTTCGCAGGCTTATTGTTAGATTCAGCCTGTGGAAGTAAATTTCATGGGCTGTACTTTTAATGTAGTTTAATGTGGGGGAATTGAAGTTTGAAGAAATGCTTACAGTTACTGTATTTGTGTGGAGTAATCGGAAAATTGATCCAAAAAGAAGTTAAACACGATGTTTAACTTTTAAAATATTGCCATCTTTGCATACGTGCATGCATGTGCAAATGCTTTCTGTGGTTCTTTGTATTAGGTACCCTGGTAGGCCCTGGGGTATAAGACACAGCCTGTCGCTACACCCTAGTAAGACAACTGTTACATAATTATTTAGCGAATTACAGTCGTAGGTGCTATAGGAGAGGAGTACAGGGGCTGTCATAGCAAAAACCTAACCTTTCTCCAAAGATCACAGAGATTTCTTTGAGAAAAGTAGCTTTTGAAAAGAGGTCTAGAGAGTGGAAGGAAACTGGGGTGTGTTTGAGTGAGAGAGAGAGCGACGAGCAGAACTCTGTAAAAAGTAGAAGAAAGCCAAGTCTACATACCTGCTTCTTAGCCTGCAGCCAGATAAGGCTCGGGGCTATCTTCATGAAGTCTCCTTTCCAAATTAAAAAAAAAAAAAAAAAGGAAAGAAAGAAAGGGAATGTGAGTTATGAATGAATGAAGTTGATGGGGCACCTGGGTGGCTCAGTCAGTTAAGCGTGACTCAGTCAGTGAAGGGTCCCGACTTCAGCTCAGGTCGGGATCTCACAGTTTGTGAGTTCAAGCCCCGCGTCGGGCTCTGTGCTGACAGCTCAGAGCCTGGAGCCTGCTTTGGATTCTGTCTCCCTCCCTCTCTGCCCCTCCCCCGCTCGTGTTCTGTCTGTCTCAAAAGTAAATAATAAACATTAAAGAGAGTTTTTTTAAAAAATGTAAAAATTTGAGAAAAAACTGTCATGCCATACCCCTACAAAGCAATATGCTACTAGATTTCAATTAAAGCAACTTTATTTAGAACACAATTTAGGGGGTTCCTGGGTGGCTCAGTCCGTTGAGCTTCCAACTCGATTTCAACTCAAGTCATGATCTCATGGTCATGGGATGGAACCTGATGGGCTGGTGATGGGCTGGCACGGAGCATGAAAACTGCTTAATATTTTCTCTCTCTCCCTTCCCTCCACCCCCCCCCCCCACACACACACCTCTTCCCCCTGGTATACACGAACTCTCTTTCTCTCTCAAAATAAAAATAAATGAATAAAACACAATTTAATTGCCATATAAATCACCGACTACTTTGAATTTAGTCTTTTTGAACCAAAATGTTCATTTTTTAAACTTTGTGTAATTTCATACATATTAAAACTTAGAAGCTCTACTTTCCTTTTATTTTTTTTTTTAATTTTTTTTTCAACGTTTATTTATTTTTGGGACAGAGAGAGACAGAGCATGAATGGGGGAGGGGCAGAGAGGGAGGGAGACACAGAATCGGAAACAGGCTCCAGGCTCTGAGCCATCAGCCCAGAGCCCGATGCGGGGCTCGAACTCACGAACCGCGAGATCGTGACCTGGCTGAGTCGGACGCTTAACCGACTGCGCCACCCAGGCACCCCTCTACTTTCCTTTTAGAAGCCACATTCTGAGTTCAAAATAGGTAAAGAGAAAAGAATGGCTTTTTCCTTTAGATCACTTAATGCTCAAATTATAACTCCTTAGAACAAAAACAACTTGGAAATATGATCTTGAAATTATTTCCAGGAGAAGTCCTGGGGACTTGGAGACATGCTGGCAGTTCAGAGGCTTAATAGTGTAACTCGGACTTTCCAGGTAGAGAAAAGGTCTGTTTCACCATCTTAAAATAACAGATTGACTGTTAGCAAAATTCTAGAATAGATTATTAAACTGAAAAATACAGTACCATACTTTGGAGCAGAAACAGAAAACGAGCATTAGCATAGGTGCCTAATACCTTCTTAGTATTGAGTTGACTCTCATACTAAACTAAACTAAAGGTTATTGTACACCTCTCCTAGAAGGCAGAAAATAGAACCTCATATTGTAACTAATTTTTATTTTCTGAGGACATTATATTAACATACTGTCAGGGCACCTGGGTGGCGCAGTCAGTTGAGTGTCTGACTTTGGCTCAGGTCATGATCTCGCAGTTGGTGAGTTCAAGCCCCACATTGGGCTCTGTGCTGACAGCTCAGAGCCTGGAGCCTGCTCAGGATTCTGTGTGTGTGTGTGTGTGTGTGTGTGTGTGTGTGTGTGTGTGTGTCTCTGCCCCTCCCTGCTCATGCTTTGTCTCTCTCAAGAAGGCCGTGCCTTCTTGGCAGGAATGCCACAGAAGTGATCCTGTGGTTGGCCCTGCATCGCTTCAGCAATGACTTTCTGGAGATCCAGCCCACCACTGGTGACGTTAACCTCCATTGCCCAATCATTGGGGTCTCCCAGTTTTCTTCACTGTAAAGTCACAGTGATTCCCTTTGCATTCATTAGTATGTTGTAGGAAAGTACTCCAGTGCTATACCAATACCCTGTTGTTGCCTGAATCTGCTGCCTCTTGAAGATTGCCAAAGAGTGATTCTCTGCCTGTATCGTTCTACTTTTATTAGTTGGCATTCTGTATGGAGCACTTTCCCCTCTCTCCACATATTTGTTTACTCCTTTATTTACATTAACGTGAACTCTGGATTGTTCGTTTATTGATAAGTTATATTTTATTACTGTCATTTATTTTGATGTTCATATTGTCTCAGCTTTAGCTGGTGGGGGCCTCCTGAGGTGGCTTGTATATCATTTTGATGTGTCCCTGGCATTGTTAGACCTCCTCCTAACCTTCTGGCACAGAAGGTGACCCAAGCATAATCTTTTGTAGTCCATGCTACAACCTGGAACTGCCATTTCTGAAGGTACCTTGGTTCCTTTTAGCAGAGTGTAGTGTTCAGAAACCAAGACTTGGGTGCTCGTTGTGTTCCCTGCTCTTGGGTTTTCATTTCCCCTACGCTCTCTCAGCAGATAGAATCAGGCAGGGTGTATCTGCATTTTGCATACATACATAAATACATGTAGGTGTGTAGGAATATCTTGGCTGTCGGTATCCTCAGTACATTTACTTACGTGCTCAGTGTAACCAATCTTGCAATCTTACTAGCCTTTTCCTCCATCTGACACCTAGTGCCCCGTATCCTCGGGTGCTGACAGGCACGCCGTTGATGCCCTCTGTGTAGCCGCTGCTCTCCCCCACCCCCAGAGCCCTCTCCGTTGTCCAGTGTTCTTGGGGGCCAGTGGGCATTGTGCCAGAGCACATTTGCACTGCATCCCCTGGCATGTTTGCTGTCCTACTGTGAGTCATCACTTTATCTTTTATAAAGTATCAAAACATGAACAGGAGGATAGTGAAATATATCAAGTATACAAAAATTTTATTTGGTTGAATTTATTGTGGTTACACTGGAAAAATAGTATCAGGTATTACTTGCAGATGGCTTTATTCCGGCAGTTCTGATGGAGTTCGTTACAGCTCAATTTAATGGTAGGAAGAAAATGGCACAATTTTCTCCTTTCTCAAAGTGTCCTGTCAAGTTTATTTGTGTTAAGTAATCTCTGATCTTAGCAGATAGAAAACAACTCTTGAAGTGGGTATGTAAAGAAAAGTTGAATCATTCGCTGTTGTTAAAAATTGTTGAGACTAGGGTATTGGCTGGCTCAGCCAGGGGAGCATGCAGCTCTTGATCTTGGGGTCATGAGTTTGAGCCCCACATTAGGCACCGAGCTTACTTAAATAATTATTCAATTAAAAATTGTTGAGACTGAATGTTTTGTTTTGATTTCTGTTTCAGTTTGATAAAATATCTAAATAAGAACTTCATTGTCTGTTAGTCCCCAAAACAACCTTTGCTTGGACTGTGACTATCTTGTCTACTAAGCAATGATAACTTGGCTGATTTGCAAATGGAGTAGGGTCTACATGTGGATTTATGTGTGTGTGAGGTAAATCTTTCCACCTTTTTTTTACATGTTTATTTTTGAGAGACAGCGAGAGACCAAGCATGAGCGGGGAAGGGCAGAGAGAGAGACACACAAGAATCCTAAACAGTCTCCAGGCTCTAAGCTATCAGCACAGAACCCGATGTGGGGCTCAAACCCATGAACCATGAAATCAGGACCTGAGCCGAAGTTGGACTCTTAACAGACTGAGCCACCCAGCGCCCCTAAATCTTTCCACTTTTATGCTCACTTCTTACAGCAAGTTTCGAGAACACTTTCTTGTTTATGTATTATATAAGATCAATTCTTCCCACAATGCCAGAACTATCCTTTAATTATACTAATTAGTAATTGTAATTATAAATGATTCCTATGTGGTATATATTCCCTGTCTTAGATGTACTGTGCTTGTAATAACCTCATGAGATATGTGTTCTTTCCTCTGTATTACAGATGAGGAAGATATATTAGCACATTGCTTTTCTGTTCCTTAACATTTTAAATCTATGCTGCCTTGAGTTTTTTCCCCAGATTTATAATGTATTTCATTTTTGACTGTTTAATTTGCTTTGCAGAGACCGAAAATTGTGCAATTTGGGATTAAAAGGCTACTATGTCAAAGGCAATGGTGACAATGCAGGTAATACAGTATAAAACCATATGGTCCCTTTTCACTCAAAGTAACTATAATACTGTATTGATTTTAAATATAATTTGTTATAATACCATATTGATTTGTTGCATAAAATATTATAAATGACAACCAGTAATTATAGTCCTTATTTTTTATTATGACATGGTTCTAGAATCCTTTTCAAAGCACATCTTTTCTTTTCCTGCTAGCTCCTCTATGGACTTGAGGTAGCCTCTTTTGCTCTATGTAACGTTCCTTCCTGAGTTGTTGCCATTAGATAAGAGGAGCCTGAAATTTGCAGCTTTGAAAAGTAGAGAGCATATTTTCCCCCCCAGCAAAATTTATTGTGTTGGAAGATAAACAGAGGCATGTTAAAATTTTCAAGAGTTTATTCGAGTAGACACCTCTCCAAGTCAGGCAGTGCCGGCTCCCTGGATAGGAGCACCACTCCACAACAGGAGTTAGAGGAGGGGTTTTTTATAGAGACGGTGTAGAAGCAAAGCAAGGAAATTACTTGATTGGCTATGGCTTAAGCAGTGGGCTCGTTTGGGGAAGCATACTGGCTATTTGTGATTGGTTGTTCTTAAGTTTTATTTTCTTTGATTTGAGCACTTGGATTCTGGCTTAGGTTTTTGGTTTGCTTCCATTGACAACAAAGGCCTTAGAGCCACCTCAGTCTAATGACCTCCTTGTTTATATACTTTACCAATCGTATGAATAAGGTATTCAGGATAAGTGCCAAGTGAACATCCATAGTCTTCTGACTGAAGTGAAGAGCCCATCATCTGGGTTCACGTTCCCAAATAACAAATAGAATTTGTTGTATACTTTGAGCCTTATCTAGTTTCCAAAAACCATCTTGCTCTCTCTCAGACTTCCCTTTGAGACCGCGTTTGTTCTTTCCACACAGATCTTTTTTGTTTCTCTAGATACAGGCAAAACTAGCATGAGTTCTAGGCTAAAGCCAGCACAAGTAAAGGGTGTCGTGTTGCCCTTAAAAGTCCTTTAACTCTCACAATAATGGAACGAGTCAGTGTTTCTTCAGTTGATTGCTGGATAAAGTGTTTGGTTTGTGTTTCAATGTAATGTACAAATAAGGTTTCTTCAGACCCCAAGCTCCTGCTAAACGTAAAATATACACACCATGGGGCACCTGGGTGGCTCATGATCTTATGGTTGTGAGATTGAGCCCCGTGTCGTCGTGGAGCCTGCTAGGGATTCTCTCCTCTCCCTCTACTCCTCTCACTTGCTTGTGTGTGCATGCTCTCTCTCTCTCTCTTTTTCATAAATCAATCAATCAATCAATGAATAAAACACATACTATGAAAGGAACATAAAACTTAGCACATTTGTTTTTCCTATTTGCTCTCTCTTGGACTTTCATAAGTTCATTGAGTGGAATGGTAAATGGAATCCCCCTTATTACTTAGGCAGAGATGTTTTTTTCCCTCTTTGTTTTAGTAGGATTTGTACACAAAAGATTTCTTTATAGTCTCCATTTTTGCTTTGTAAGACTCACCATTCTGTTGCCTACAGTCATTTAGCTGGAGTGCAGCTCAGCCCTAATTGAGTATGCTAATGTGTAAAGTGACATTTATCTCACATTTCAAATGGCTAATGGAGCATTAGAATGGCATTTGTCCTGTTAATGGTGTGATACACTTTTTTTTAATCTAACCATATTAGTATAAAGCAAAACTTACTTTGTTACAATACAACAGGTTTTTTTGTAAGACCTAGAATCAGGAGTTTGAAAGAATCTTCCAGCTCAGTAGATTTCACTTTCAATAGCAGAACCCTTTCATTCAATCATCTCTCCCAGAGTCACAGAATATAAATCCTAGTTGTGATTAAAGTACCCTCAAACTAAATAAATAAATAAATAAATAAATAAAATAAAGTACCCTCGAGGCGACTAAAGACATGCCTTTCACCTCTCTTATTACTAGCTCCTAAAGTAACTCCACAAATCATCATTTTAACTTCACTGATCTAGTTGAGTAATACTGCCTATGGCGAAAATGTGTTTTCCCTGTGATTACTCCACCATGTCCCCCCTCGTATCCTCAGTACTCTGCACGGTGCAAAGGGCTCTGTGCCCAGCACAGAGGAGGTACTCAGTACGTGTAACTTGAATGGGCAGCTGGTAGCTGGCAGAGCTAGACTAGAAGTTGTCTCTTGATTCTCAGTTGGCCATTTTTTACTAGTCTTTTTAACTCCTTAAAAATCGTAACACTTGCATGATTCTGGATCTCAGGTTCCTCTTTAAAATGAGGATGATAAAACTTACATCTACATTCTCTCTAAAATGAAGCTAACAAATGCTGTCTGTAGGAGACCAAGCAACAGAAGAGGAGGAAGGTGGCACGGCAGAGTCACATGACAGCAAAGGCTTAGGCCTAGATGAAAGTGAACTTGATTCTGAGGCTGAACTCATGAGAAGTATGGGACTACCACTCCAGTTTGGTGGTGTATCTGCACATAAGACTTTTGAGGTAAGTAGGGGCGCCTGGGTGCCTCAGTCGGTTAAGCGTCTGACTCTTGATTTCAGCTCAGGTCATGATATTGTAGTTTGTGAGTTCAAGCCCTACATCAGACTCTGTGCTAGTGGTGTGGAGCCTGCTTGGGATCCTCTGTGTCTCTTTCTCTGCCCCTCTCCCACTTGTGTTTTAAATAAGTAAATATTTTTTTTTAAAAAGAATTTTTACAAAAGTATAAGTTACTTTTATTTGTTTCTTCATTTTCTTCATGAAATACCAAATGGAATTATTTTATCCCAAATCTAACACATTCATACATTAGAGCACCCCACTTCTTTTTAAACGTACATATTTATAAATTAACCAAAACTGCAAGTTTTGATATATGTCTATGTTTGATTTTTTCCTCCTCCTGTAAACATAGAGAGTAAAATTAATCTGTGTGTGTAACTAAACCCCAGGATGAGGGTTTGAGGATCTATTATTTAATTTAATGGTAAAAGAGACTTGGATTCTATTTTCTCTTATACTTTATGAGGTGCACTTGATATTCAAGTTATTTATCTTATGTAGGTGTCTATGAATACTAGAAATAAAGTTAAAGTCAAAAAGAAAAAGAAAAAACAGCAAAAGAAGTACTTGCATGAAATTATGAGAGAATCTTGGAGACAAGAATATGAAGAAGATGACATTTTGGCTTCCGATGATCCGTCTTCAGTTGAACAGTATGAGAACACCAAAACATGTGAACTTCAAACCAAAAAGGACATTGAAACTGAAAATCTTCCTGTTGAAAATACATTATGCCCAAAGCTAGAAATTACAGAGAAGTGGGAAAAGTATTGGAATGAATATGGCGGAGGACTCTTATGGCAAAGCTGGCAAGAGAAACATCCAGGTCAGACACTGTGTTCTGAACCTTGGAACGTTCCTGATACAAAGGAGGAATGGGAACAACATTATAGTCAACTCTATTGGTATTATTTGGAACAATTTCAGTATTGGGAAGCTCAGGGTTGGACTTTTGATGCCCCAGAAACCTGTGATACAGATACTGGTGAGCCTAAAATAGAGGTTGACGACGAGAAAGATGAAAATTGCATAAAAGCGGACTTAACGTCTTTTCCATCTTCATCTATAACCATTGATAGTGAAAGCTCTAGTTCAAGTGATAAAGAGCATAATGAAATACTTGATGGGGTTAGTAACTTAAGTCTGAATTCAGAGGAAGTGGAACAGAGCCGGTTAGATTCTTCAGTAAGTTACGATGGATGTCAGTTGCTAAGTGAAGTCGGCAGCAGCAGAGAATGCCCTGCTGGCCAAAGTGAACCACGTCACGGAGGAACCAAGGACAGCAACGTGTCTGGGAACAGAAGTGCAAACCAACCAGCTCAGGGTAAGACTGACCAAGATGTATCCTACTGAACAGGAAAATGAACCTACTGAGCAAAATAACACTAATCCTTTATGCAAGAGTTACACAATGCCAACTGCATTTTATAGTATAAAATGATTTACTCCATATATCACAAGTTGTTTATTTCCCTTTCATATAAATCAGAAAAATATTTGCAAAGGGTTCTCAAAAGTATCATTTTTTCCACTTGTACCTTGGTGGCCAATTAAAACTTGAAACTCCCCTGGGGCGCCTGGGTGGCCTCAGTCGGTTAAGCGTTCGACTTCAGCTCAGGTCATGATCTACAGTCTGTGAGTTTGAGCCCCGCATAGGGCTCTGTGCTGACAGCTCAGAGCCTGGAGCCTGTCTCGAATACTGTGTCTCCCTCTCTGTCTCCCTCTCCCTCCCCCACTTGTGCTCTGTCTCTCTTGCTCTCAAAAATAAATGAAGCATAGAAACGAAACAAACAAAAAACACCTTGGAACTCCCTTGAGAAATTTAGAATAGACATGGAACTTCCAAGTTTCTGTGAAGCAAATGTATTTATAGGAGGCATATTAGAGAATGGTTCAGAGTACACAATGGATATCAGGCAAATCTTACTTTAAGTTATATCTGGAAATTTATTTTGGAACCAATGAAGTCTTGCTCTGTAGGGAATCTCAACAGGGCATGATATTAATTTCTATCTAGAAGAGTTGACCTCAGGATCCTTGTTAAATATCCAGGATAGGGAACTTCGTTGACTCCAGCTTAAGTGATTGAAAACATAACAAAACAAAACCTGTCATGCAAATTGATGTCTAAAGAACTAAAGAAAGGATGAAAGAAAGCCAGTGAGAGGTATGTTAAGAAGTCAGAGGTGGTTATTAAGAATGCTCTTGCTAGGGAAAAGGATTCTAAGGAATCCTAAGGAAACCAGGAAAATCAGAGAGGAGGAAATTTTTATAAGTTTGGCATCCTTGATGTTTGGTGCTAGACAAGTCTGGTTTATAATAGAGGACTTTCTTCTCGGCCTCATTCTTATATGAAACAAAAGGTTTTGGCCTTTTATTTAACAATTGGGTTTGCTTTGTTCCTTGGATTGCGGATTTTCATCTAGCTGAGAGTTCCCTTTAGAGAGAGTTCCTAAAGGACCCTGCCTACTTTTTGATTTCTTTTTTCTCTGTGCTCTCCCAATGGAGCTTACCTCAATATTATCATTCTTTTCTATTTTGGTGTTATTTTCATCCTTTTTTTAATGTGATTACTTTATGTTAGTCTTTTGACACTCCTCTCTGCTCTCTCGATTACTTTCTGTGCTGATTTTGACCATAAAACTAGAAATCTGTATATTGGCCAATGTATTGGCCCCTGTCTTACTACTTCATGTTACTTCTTTGACCATCCTCCCTTATCTTCCTGTTTGTTCCCTTTGTCAAACATAGTAAACCTCATAGTCTCTGCCTTCTGTGGTCTATTTCCTAGTTTACATGCATAGATTGGCCATTTTTGTTACCTTTTCCCTTAATTATGTGTGTAGTTGGCCATTTCTTTAATTAGTCCCGGGGTGAGTGCCATCAGGATCAATCTGAGAATTTGAGGTTTTAATTTGTTTTGGATCCTCCCTTGAGATCACAACACAAGGTATATGTTGCATGTTTTCTATGTAAGCGTATATGTTTTCTATTGTTTGTGGTTGCGTATTCTCCTGAAATATGAAATAGTCTGTGCCTACACAATCAAAGTATCCCATTGCCTACACTACAGACAACTCTCCATTTCTAGTTCCCCCTACTCACTCTGTGCCAGTCTGAAGAAATACAGAACAAAGACAGGTGCCTCAGTCAGAGCTGCCACAAGTTTAAAAGCATTCTTTTTAAATGATGGTGCTTACCTTTCTGTTACTTGCATTGTCAATTTAAGGGCTATATTAGAGACCAATGTATTTGCTTCTTAATAAGGAGAAATCATTTTTCTGAAAACACTGTATTCAGAGTCATGTAAGTTAAAATTCGGTCAAATGTGATAGCTGTTAGTGTGTGTGATTAGAAAGCTTTCATAAAAGTAACTGGATTAATTTATGTAGATTTGGACAGCTATGAGGAAAAAGTTTTCGTTTGCTTTCTAAGTAGTTAGATCATGGAAACTTTAATAGATAGGCATAGCTACAATTTTACGCTCAGACTCTGCATGTGGATACACAAAATAGGTCGATTCGATCTGGCGCTGTGCCTGACATGCGCATACAGGTCATTGCAAGAAAGGCAGTAAAGTATTTGATCGCCTTTGCAAAAGGCAGAGGAATTGTCAAACCAAGGAGAGAACTCCACTGCAATATCTCTGCCTCTTTAGATTCACAGGACTCTTCCGAAGCAAACGCAATCAGAGAAAGACCACACTCCAACAGTATTGATGGAGACGAGAGTGAAGAAGATCCACCTGAACATAAGCCAAGCAAACTCAAGAGGAGGCAAGTAACACATTACCTCCGTCTCCACAGTGGGGTAGCAGAAGCACTTGTGTCCATGAGGGGGTGGCTGTAAAGCATTTGTTATATTACAGTACTTACTGTTAGTCCTGGAGAAAAGGAGAAAAGATGAGACGTACTAGCCTTGGAACACGGTCAAATCCCAGCAGTCAAATCCCACAGTTTGTTGTCTATAAAATGGAACCAATGCTTTTTTTAATGAGATCGTTAGGAAGACTAGAACTAGCATGTAATATATCTGATGGGAGTGTCAGTAGGTGACAGCTTTTAATAATGTATCCGTAGATATGGTTTCTCTCAAGGACGTTCTGGTTTTTTCTTCAAAAATCTAAGTATATGTTATCACAAAATTTTATGCTAAAAGACCTCAAGTATCTAATGCTCTTAATCTGTACATGGGAATATTAAGACAAAATGAGGGTAAGTGCTTTTGCCCAGAGTTACACAGCAAAACAATGGCAGTTCCAAGGCTGATGCCCAGACCAACTCTTCTGGAGGCAGTGCTCTTCTAGTATACTATTGATATGTAAAATAGAGTGACAAGTAACACAGGTTGGATACAGTCAAATGCTAATTCTGTAAGATACAAGGAAAAGACGGATGTTACAGAACTTAGATGTCAGCTAAAAACATTTTATTTCTGTGACAGGATGTGAAGTGTTCCACATATGACTTTTATGTTAACATACAGCTTCTAGAAAAAATAATATGCAAACTTTGGGGGCCCAGTAACCTAGTACTTTCATAAAAGCATGCCTCCATTGTGTTCCTTCTACATGGTTCGCAGTGCTTGTTAATTCCTCCCTAAGTGCCCGGAAGCAGAGACTCTGTGTGTTCTTACATTTCTGGGATGTAGTAGGTCCACCATAAATGTTCAGTGAGCTTAATTTAATTTGTAAGAATTATTTCTCCCCATTTTCTCTTAGTACTGTCACGTACGTCATAGGGGTCACTGGGAGGTATCCCCATTAGATCAGTGATCATGGGTTACTTGATAACACACTTGAATCACAACCTTATTCTTCATATATTTTTTAAAGTTTTTGGTTGGATTGATACTTCTCAAATGTTTTCTTCTTTGTTTTTGAGGAAAACTTCTAAAGGTAACATTCTAGGAGCTTAGTTGAAGGCTGTAGTTTTTACAGGTGTTCTTCCAAAGGCAGATGGAGAGATCTGTATTCGTGCCATGTTCAAGGGTAGAGAGAGTTACTTGACAAAGTTTAGGATCTGAGTGCTTTTTGCTGTGTTCCAAATACTGCTGGGTACTTTATCTTATTTGGAAAATCTGATTAAAGTACTCTTTCCTGTCTTCGTGGATCTGTGAGCTGGAGCTGTGGTTGACTGTTGTGATTAGAAAGTGTGTGTAGATTGACTCTGTGTACCTTTTGATATTTTCATTAACTGGTGGCCTCTAGATATAATGGTTTATCACTGTTTTACCTTTTGTTTGTTTAGCCACGAGCTGGACGTCGATGAAAACCCAGATTCAGACTTTGATGACAATGGTTCCCTTCTGGGATTCAAGCATGGCTCAGGACAAAAGTAATTACGTATAAATACTGTTGTTTTCCCAAAATTGTAACACTTCAGCTGTCTTAACGTTCTCTGATAGCTAATGATAGTTATAGATTTGATAGCATTTGAGATAATATAGTTAAAACACTAACCTCTCTTGTGGAGAGATCACCACACATTTGCTATATTCACATACATCGTTTACTCAGTTGCACTTCATACAATCCAATATCGTTATTACAGTTTCATAGATAAAGCAGTGACTTGGTTGGGATCATATCATTTCCTAGGGAGAGGATACAGGGCAAGGTTTTGAGACTTCTAAGCAACCCTGACTTATCAGTGCTCACACAATTATCTAATCCTTGTGTGTTTAATTGATTACCCTGTATGTACTTCTGGGTTCTTCCTAAGATTTAGGCGTGTTCCTTTGAGGTTCTTCCCAAGTTATTGTGTGTACCAATAGTTCATTCCTTCATACTGCTGAGTAGTATTCCGTTGTATGGATGTACCATAGTTTCTTTAACCATTCATCTATTAAAGGACATTTGGACTATGTATGGTATTTGGCTATTACAAATAAACTGCTGTGAACATTTATATACAGAAGGTGTAAGTTTTCTCTGGTATTAAATGTCCAGGCATTAAATATGAGAAAAGTGAAGGGCTTATTGCATATACCATGAAGACCAAACTGAGTATTTAAGGCACATTAAAGACCTACCATTTATGTCAACATGCACCAGTGATTTAAACCAAGATTAAGGTCTTTGATGTTTCTAAGGGTTGAGACTTACTTTGTTAGTTGTGCAGTTTTAGCTGATACCTACATATTGTGAAGTCAGCAAGGAAAGGACACAGATCTCAAAGTTGACTTATAAATTGAATCCAAATCGGTTAAGGATTACATGCTCATAATACTATAAATAATTTTTTTAATTATCAATTATCTCTCCCTTACGGTACTTGAAGGCAGTTGCCGTTGGTATAATTATTTAAGGTTAAAGATCACAAAGATGAGTAATATAAAATGTCTTCTTGATAGTGCCATGTTTAAATTCCTGACAGAATTTATTTCTACCCACATGTAATTTTATTGAGAAATTACTTGAGTGGCTCTTGCTAGGATACATCCCTGGAGATTTATTCTGTGACCTGGGATTTAACTTAACTATTCTTCTGTTTAGGATTCCCAGTTCTACTTAGAAGAAAAGGATAAGGGGGACCTGAGTGGCTCAATTGGTTAAGTGTTCCAACTCTTGATTTCCCAACTCTTGAGATCGGGTCACGATCTCATGGTCATGAGATCGCGTTGGGCTTCACGCTGGGCATGGAGCTTGCTTAAGATTCTCCCTCTTGCTCTGCCCCTCTTCTGCTTGTGTGCTCCCACTCTTTAAAAAGAAGAAGAAGAAGAAAAGGATAAAATGGACTTTTTTATAAAGTTTATAATATGGCTAGAAGATAACACCTGATATTTAACACTAAACTGTTCAGGAGTTTGTAAGTGCTAAATTGTATATTACACTTTAAGTTTCTTATAGTCTGTGGGAGAAGTACTTAAATAAGGCTTGATATAGTCATAGAAGTCTTTGTAGCAGATCTTGATCTTTTAAGACTAGAAAAATTCAGATGGTTAGATCAGCAGATATTTTCTAGTTATTTTGTTAATATGGGTTTGCTTCTTGGGTAAGCTCAGATTAATTTAGGTTAAGAAGTCAGTGACCACTTTTAAAATAATTGAAGTCCAGGTATGTATGTATGAAAGAGCTTTGGTATCATCTCACCATGAGAAAAGATTATATTTCCCTGGTGTGCAACGGGGTTACATGTTTCTGCGATTTCTTTATTACATTTTACTATGTAATACCTGCTTTCTGCTATATATAAGGTATGTTGATACTCCCAACTGATGTTTCAGATTTACTCAAAATTAACATACAACTCCTATGCATTTGAACTTTATTTCATAATTTTTATAATTTAGAAAAGAAATTAAAATGGTGGCTGCTAATCGAAAAATAGTGAAAATTGTCCATTTTATTCTCTTTTCATATAAGAAAACAAACTCACAGAACTTAAGGTTTGAGTCATCTTCCTTTGGTTTGGTCACAGATATGGTGGAATTTCAAATTTCAGTCATCGGCGGGTCAGATACTTGCAGAAGAATGTGAAGTATAAGTCAAAGTTCCTGGACATGAGAAGACAAATAAATATGAAAAACAAACACATCTTCTTTACTGAAGAGTCAGATAAAACATTTTTCAAGAAAAGCAAAGCTTTGACTAAGGTCTGTATAAATTTTGTTCTATATTTACAGATAGAATCTCATTTTGTGAGCTTGACTCAAATGGTATTCAAATGGAAATCCTGCTTCTAGCAGATATAAAGGTGCCTAAAATTCTCTTCCCCTTGCTTCCTAAAAGCATATAGCATGTGAACTAAATTTGAAAAAGAATAAGTTGGTAGTAATGTTACGTTTTGAAAGCTATAAAGTATCTGGGAAGATAGATAAAATTGCCTTGTATATGTAGTAACAGTGAGACTTTCTCATCTGCTTCAGGCTAAGTAGGATCCTGGAAGTCAATTTCTAGTACAGCTTTTATTGTAAGTCTTAATTACGAGATCATCCAGAGGCGATCAGTTAAACATTGCACTATGGGGCGCCTGGGTGGCTCAGTTGGTCAAGCGTCCAACTTCTGCTCAGGTCATGATCTTGCAGTTTGTGAGTTCGAGCCCCACATCGGGCTCTGGGCTGACAGCTCGGAGCCTGGAGCCTGCTTCGGATTCTGTGTCTCCCTCTCTCTCTGCTCCTCCTCCACTTGTGCTCTGTCTCTCCCTCTATCAAAAATAAATAAAAAATGTTAAAAAAAACAATTTAAACATTGCACTAACCAGTTCATCCTAATGGTCTCCTGCGAATTTAGTGATTTACACTGTTAACTGGAGTGTTCACTAGAATATTCGTGTCCCCTCTCTTGGACTCTGCTATACCTGCTGTGCCAGCACCTGAAAAACAAAAGTAATTAGAATAGTTTTTGCTTGGTTTGATGAGTGATACTTTTCTGTTGGGGGGTGGTGAGCAGGGAGGACACCTTCTCATGAGTGAAACCTTTGTATCATTGTATTAGTCACTTCTCCAGCAACTCCTTTGGACAACAGAACAAAATCTCAGATCCTGTAATGACTTTGTTTTACCCTTAAGTTACACTATCCTTCCTAACTTCAGCATTCTTCCAAAACATGCAACAGACTTATGTTGCTGCCTTCATGTTTTCCTTTTCATTTTAGATTGGTTGGTTGCTAGTGATATTTTAATATTTTAGTGGCCCTGGTTATGTCTGGAACACATTTCCCACTTCAGGTCAGTCAGTCCTATAGAACTTTTTATTTGTTGGATGTGATTGCCCCTATACATCCATCTGTAGACAAAGCAGAAACATACCTGCTATGTATTGACAAGGAAAAAAAGAAATACGGCTGTTGTGTCCTTAGGTATCTGTTTGATACATAGGCACAGTCCCCTTGAAGATTCTGGGTTTGTCTATGCTCATCTTCCAATTTCCTAACTCTTAGGAGGGTCATGAACTCTGTTATGAAGAATATTCTTGTAGGGGCATCTGGGTGGCTCAGTTGGTTAAGCATCTGACTCTTCATTTCAGCTTAGGACATAATCTCATGGTTTGTGGGTTTGAGCCCTACATTGGGCTTTGCACTGACAGTGCAGAACCTGCTTGGGATTCTCTCTCCCCCTCTCTCTCTCTCTCTCTGCCCCTCCCCCTCTCAAAATAAATAAGCTTAAAAAATTTTTTGTTTAAAAGAATATTCTTGTTACAGAAGTTTGCAAGGAAGTTACCTGACCTTATTAACATTTCTAAGAAACCTACTTTTTAGGAATCCTTTTTACAGGCTTCACTCCGTTTCTTCAGATGGGCACTAAATCTTTTTAGAGTTTATCTTTGATGCTGAGTACAATTTAACATAGACTATAGCCTCAGCCATTGAAGTAAAGCCTATATGATTGGAAAAGATAACATTAATGACAGTAATAAGTAGGTACGTGTGTGATGGCAATATCACATAGTATGGTTATATTGTCAGAAGCCTCTATGGAAAGCTACTGGAACAGTTCAGCTTTATCCTCTTAGTGCTAATTGATTACAGGAAAGTCACCACCTTGTGTTTAAGCTGATATCTTCTTCCTTTTAAAGAAAGATAAGAAAATTGTGCAGTTAGCTCAGAATTACTTTTTGCATAATTAGCTTGTATGATACAGTGTACTTATTGGAGCTAATAATTATGACTCAGCTTCTCAGTGAAGTCCAAATGGTCAAAGCAGGTAGGACTATTCTGTGCAATTTGGAATTAATTCGTGCTTGTGATGACTGACAATTTCAGGTAGAAAAATTTCTAAAATGGGTTAATGAACCAATGGATGAGGAAGCATCACAGGAGTCAGTTTCTCATGACAACGTGCAAGACACGTGCACAAGCAGTGATTCAGAGGAGCAAGAAATGTCTGTTAAAAAAGGCGATGACCCACTTGAGACGAGCAGTCAAGAACCTGGAAGGTGTCACGCCGTGTCTTCAGCTGGTGAACTGGAAACAGAAAAAAATGAAGGAGACAGCACAGTAACAGCTATTACACATCAGGAAGATTGTGTTACTCAGATTACACCAGACTCTCTACAGGTCGACACTGAAGGTAAGACTGCTTCAACTTGCTGATGAATTTGGATAATGTGCTTCCCTAGCTGTCACTTGTTAACCGTCTATACGTAAGGATGCACCACTATTTTACTTTATTGTATTTCATTTCATTTCATTTTATCTTATTTTGAGGTGGGGGTAGAGCACGTGTGCACACACGGGGAGGGGCAGAGAGAGAATGTGGGGCTCGATCCCACAACCCTAGGATCATGACCTGAGCCGAAATCAAGAGTCAGACAACTAACTGAGCCACCCAGGCGCCTCTCACCGCCATTCATTTTCAAGTAGAGAGGATGCACAGTAAGTGTAAATGTGCTAGTGGCTATGGTTTGGCACCAGAAGACTACACTCTTGGCTGAGCAAGCGTGATGAGATAAAAGGGCGCACATGTGGGAAAACTGAGTGTCTCTGTTCCACTAAGATTGGTCTCTGCCACTACCCTCTGCTCCCTGGGCTAAAAGTGACTGGCAGTCCCTTTTATCCCTCTTGAAATTTGGTATTGCTCTGGTGTTCCTTTTAATAATTCTTTTTATTTTGGGGCGCCTGGCTAGCTCAGTCGGTTAAGCGTCCAACTTTGGCTCAGTTCGTGATCTCGCAGTTCGTGAGTTTGAGCCCAGCATCAGGCTCCATGCTGACAGCTCAGAGCCGGGAGCCTGCTTCAGATTCTGTGTCTCCTTCTCTCTCTGCCCCTCCCCTGCTCACGCTCTTTCTTTCTCTCTCTCTCTCTCAAAACTAAATAAGGATTAAAATAAATCTTTTTTTTAATATTGAGGAAAATACCTCATTTGAATCTTGATTTGTGTGTGTGTGTGTATGTGTGTAGAGAGCTGTATTCTTTGTATCACATACTCCTTTGCCTTTCTAAAAAGCATACTAAAGGTAGTTTAAATTTTTTTTATTGTCATGTACAACTGATGTTCATACGGTACTTGCAGATTTCATGTGCCTTATTTTCATTTAATCTATAAAATAGGTAGATGGAATTATCCCTATTCTATAAATACAGAAGGTAAAGCCCAGAGAAACTAAGAAATTTGCCTGAGATCACACAGCTAGTAGGTGGCATAGCTAGGACTCAGTACCAGGTTGTCTGATTCCTCAGTCCCATTTCCCCCCTACCGCTTCCCTACTTCCCTGATTACCTCATGTCACAGTGCTGGTAGTTCTCACCTGGGCCCATACCACCCACCTCAGGGGCATTTGGAAGGTGTTGGCTGTTAGAATGACCTGGAGGTAGGGGCATTTAGTACTTGGGGTTAACCTTCTGTCGTGTATAGGATGATCTTGCACAATAATGAATTGTTCGTTCAAAATGTTAGTGTTGATGACACCTTATGCTATTTGCAATGACCGGATGACGTATTAAGACATAGTTCTATCCTTGAGAATCATTGAAGCAGTAGTTTTATTTGTCATCATCAATTTTTCTCATTATGTCTAGCTGTGATAATGCTCTAAGTTGCTATTTCTGATCTCAGAACTGAGACAAGATAACCAAATTAATAAAAATTGTTTAAGAAAAAAGTCCGTCGCAGGGTGCCTGGGTGGCCCAGTCGGTTAAGCATCTCACTTTGGCTCAGGTCATGATCTCACAGTCGTGTTCTGTGCTGACAGCTCAGAGCCTGGAGCCTGCTTAAGATTCTGCGTCTCCCTCTCCTCCCCTGCTCACACTCTGTCTCTTGCTCTCCCAAAAATAAATAAAACATTTAAAAAAAAGAAGAAAAAGAAAAAGTCCATCTTTGAATGAATGAGATCCTTTTCTGTTAACATTAAAGCCATGACCTATTTTAATTTCCTTTAGGTCATAGGATCTTCAGGTCATGTCTGTGTTCAGAGGATTGACCAAGTTAGGACTCAGTCAGTCCTTGGGAGGTTTTATTTTAAAGAAGGGAAGAACAATGTTTGGATTTCTATAATTGACCGACTAAAGTAGTACCTTATCTAACAGAAGTAATAACTTTTATACCTATGTAGTATCTGTACACATCCCCTAACAATCTTGAGAAGTAAGTAGATAAAATACTATTCATTCATTCCTTTTGAGGAATTAAAAATTGGATCTTAGTGAGCCTGGGTTTCTTTATTTACCAAGCCCAGGCAAGTTATAAACAGCAAAACAGAAGCTGTCATGTAAAGTCAGTGCTATGTGCATCAGGCCCTCCTGCTTCTCCAGGGGTGCCGTTGCACACATGTTCTGGAGTGCATTCCCAAATTGTAAATATTGAATGTGGGTATACTTTTAGATAAATTCATCTACGATTTCCTTTTTTTCTTAGTGAGCATCTGTATTTTTTATATTCTTTTATTTTAGCTGAAAGTAAAAAGAAGAAGACAAAGAAAAACAGGAACAAAAAGGTAATTGGCCTGCCTCCCGAGATAGCTGCTGTTCCTGAGCTGGCAAAGTACTGGGCCCAGAGATACAGGCTCTTCTCCCGTTTTGATGATGGGATTAAATTGGACAAAGGTAAAATATATGTGGGGGGTTTTTTGACACTATTTTGAAATAATTTCAAAGTTACAGAAACGTGGCAGGAATAGTAAAAATTTCATAATGCCCTTCACCCATATCTGACTGCTTGGTAACACTTTGCCACATTTGCTTTATCATTCTGTATATCCAATCGCTCCTACCCCTTAATACTTGCGTGTGTGTTTTCTAAGAACAAAGATACTTTATGTAATGGTGATAAAATTACAAATTGAACTTTGCTGCAATATTCTATTCTGCAGTCCAGACTGCAGTTTCATCTGTTACCCTAATCATGTCCTTTATGGCGTTTTTTCTTCCAGTTGAGGACCACGTATTGCATTTAGTTTTCATGTTGTTTTCTTTTCCTTTCATCTGGAATAGTCCCTCAGCCTTTTTGTCTTTCTTGACTCTGACATTTTCCAAAGAAAAGTGGCCAATTATTTTCTACAGTGTCTCTTAGTTTGAGTATATATGTATTTTTAAAACTTCACATTCAGGTTTAATCTGGATTTGTGGCATTTTAGGATGAATAGCAAAAAGTCAACATCTGATGAAGAAATACCTAGTGCAGAAGGTGTAATTTAATGAATTAACTCTGGAAGCGGAGTTCTTCTGTGAGTGTTACTGCTATGTCTGGAACACCTTCCTTCATTCATTTCTGCAAATTGATGCTTATTTTCATATCGGGGCTCCCTAAACATTGGTCCTTATTGACTGTCAAAATCAGGAGACTTGATCTGGGTAGAATTTTGGGTTCTGTGAACCTCTTCTAATAATTTACAAAATGTTGTGTTTGTTGTGTATCAAAGAGAGTACATAGGAGTTTGTTTGGAGAAATGAGGCTGGATAAAAAAGCTTTCTAATTCTATAAAAGGAATTTATATTTGTATTCTTCCAACAATGAGGAGCCATTTAAAGTCTTGGTAAGGAAAGAGAACAGGAAAATTGGTGCATGATTTTGTTCCAGAGAAATACATTTCTGAAAAAAAATGTTAATTTTTTCTACTGGGAAAGGAAGTCCGTGTCCTCTTTCTTCTGGAGTGGGCATAGGACCCCATTTCTGAAAACGAAGAGGGGTCTATTCCTACAGCTTTGCATCCTTTTGCTGTCAGCTTCTTGCTTTTCCTGACCCTTTTGAAATGTACACATTTTTCCGAAGTGTCAAGTACAAATCTGGCTCGATAGTTCCCTGTTAGAAATAAAGTAATCCGGAAACTCAGTGGGGTCTGGGGAGTTGGCCAGTTGAATAGAGCAACTTTCCATTTTCCTTAATAGTCATTAATACTTCAAACAGAAAAACTAAAGTTGCATTCAGTTATTAGAAGTATATTATAAAAGCAACAGGCAAGAATTGAGATGGTTGCTTCCGTGCAAATCGGGAATGGGAATGGTACTGCTTTTTATAACAAGCTCTACTGAACTTTCTGTAAAAAAAACGAAGCAATTTATAAGTTCTTGAAAAGAGAAACTAGATCTTGTTCGGGTATAGCATATATAGTAATGTTGCTGTGATGTTTGTGCTCGGGTTGGCTTCTTGAAATTGAACCATCTTCATCCGGATGCTCTTCCTCTGCAGAGGGCTGGTTTTCCGTGACCCCTGAGAAGATTGCTGAACACATTGCTGGCCGGGTCAGCCAGTCCTTCAAGTGTGACATTGTAGTAGATGCATTTTGTGGAGTCGGAGGAAATACCATTCAGTTTGCCTTAACAGGAAAGAGAGGTAATTAGCCGACAATGGAAGAAAGCGATTTATTTTCCGTTTGTTTGAGTTAAAAAGTTTCATTTTGCTTTAGCCTATGTATGTTGTATATAATTAGTAACATAACCCCAAATATCCAAAATAATAATAGCAGGGCGCCTGGGTGGCTCAGTCAGTTAAGCATCTGACTCTTTAGTTCGGCTCAGGTCAGGGTCTCACAATGAAATCGAGCCCCTCATTGGGCTCTGTGCTAACAGCACAGAATAAGTAAATAAACATTTTTTAAAAATACATAATAATAATAATAATAATAACAACAGCATATATCAAGCCATACACCCTGTATCACGGACTAGTATAAGTGCTTAATATGTATACATTTGTTAGTCAGCAGTCTTGTGAGGTATATCTTTTACTATCTGTGTTTCACAGATAAACAGAAAAATAGAGATGAAATAATTTGCCCAGGATTACACAGACACAGCTTGGTGAAGCCAAGATTAATAACATTATAGAAAACCAACAATTCTGAAATGGGAAGGCCTTCTTTAGAAGAAGAGTGGACAGAGAGTACCTGCTTTGCCACCTCTGTGACTTTGGACATCATTTAACCTCAGTTTAAAGGAGACCTTAAATTGAGATAACGTCTGTAGTACCTTTCAGCTTTAACATCATAAGACTCTAAAAATCTTTCAAGTGTTAGGTCCTCCTCATGTTTGACTTTGGAATCCCGGGAAAGAAAACCTCTATTGCTGTATATCTACCAAGAAATTTGTCAAGTAGGTAGTACGTGTGCTGTTTCCCAGGGAAAAGAAAGCTTTATAAAATTGAACAATCTGCCCAAATTGGCATAGCTGAGTCATGAAGCCAAGGTTTTTTTTCTGGTATCCCTGTTCTTTCTAAATTCTTTTGAAAGCGTAGTATCAAAGACATCAATTGTTGAGTCATACTCTGAAGATGCTCTTTTTTCCCCGACATCTTTCTATGATACATGCAGTTTCCATTTCAGTGAATTAAGGTTAAGTCTCATTAATTTATATGAAGTTCTTAATGTTGACTAGGAAAGCATGATTCTGGAAGCCTAATATAGAAGCTAAAAATCATGAAGGAAAACTTAACATTGATTTTAAGACCCATGCTGATGAACTGTGACCCTTATTTAATCATGCTCCAGGGCATGGCATTACCCACCTTATATGGTCTCCCAATAGCCTGAATGAAAGTTGTTTTCAGAGTTACTGGAATAGGAATTATTTTCTTGTTTTCCTTGAATTCATTATTTACTCTGCAATTTCTTCTCTTCACTTGCCAGATAAACCATTCCTGTGAGCTCAAATCAGTGTACATTGCATGAAAATGATTTTTCAAAATCATTGTCAACTTGGTCTCAGGTTGTCAACTTGGTCTTCATTTTGATATTGCATCATAACATGACAATTAAAATATCCGCCCTCCGGGGCGCCAGGGTGGCTCAGTCGGTTAAGCGTCCGACTTCAGCTCAGGTCACGATCTCACGGTCCGTGAGTTTGAGCCCCGCGTTGGGCTCTGGGCTGATGGCTCAGAGCCTGGAGCCTGCTTCCAATTCTGTGTCTCCCTCTCTCTCTGCCCCTCCCCCGTTCATGCTCTGTCTCTCTCTCAAAAATAAATAAACGTTTAAAAAAATAAAATAAAATACCCTCTCTCCAATAAAGCAGCAAATAGATCTGGATATTTTTTCAAATACTATGGAAACTGTCCATATTGTAGATTTGTATTTCTTTGAATATAGGTCCGTAGCCAAGGCTTTCTGCAGCTTAGTACACATTTGGTAAAGGAAAATGTCCAATGTGGGTCCCACGCTAAAGGAAGTCTATTTCTGGCATGTTCTCCCAGATCCAGCTTTCATCAAGGCGCCTTAGGGTCTTTTAATCACTCACGCTTACAGGTAGCCAGCTTCTGGGAGGAAAGGGAAGCAGATAGCGAACACCATGCCTCTCTGGTACTGTCATGACCTGGCTTCTGTCTTTGCAGCATCTGGAATGGAAAGCCTAGGACCCCTCAAGCCTGTTCAGCATAGTGGTGTCCTGTGACCTGTTTCCCAAACAAGCAGCAACAGCTCGCAGATGCTCTAATGTTAGTTATAGGTACTGCTCCGTGCTAGGGGATTCAAAACATTTGAAGTATAATTGATTGTGTGCTTACATATCTCTATGTGTGTTGATGTATATATATATATATATATATATACACACACACACACACACATATGCACGTAATCATTCTTCAGCTGAATATATATGAATCCACATACATACGTGTACGTGCCCATACACATGAGAAAATAGCGTTGTGTATGACTGACATGATCCCTTTGTGCCATTGCTTCCTTCCACTCAGATGGTTGTGGTCTATGCATCTACTCACCTGAGTGTTAGAGAATCCACAAGGTTTTGCATTTTGCCGTTAAAAGATTTTTTCCCTCTCTATCTACTTCAGTATCCTTGCTATTCAATAGAATTTTCTGTGATGATGGCAGTGTTCTGTATCTGCATTGTCTAGGTATGATAGCCACTAGCCACATGTGGCTATTGAGCATTTAAAATGTGGCAGGGTGACTGAGGATCTGAATTCTTTATTTCATTTTAATCAATTTATTAAATTTTTTTTTCAACATTTTTATTTATTTTTGGGACAGAGAGAGACACAGCATGAATGGGGGAGGGGCAGAGAGAGAGGGAGACACAGAATCGGAAACAAGCTCCAGGCTCTGAGCCATCAGCCCAGAGTCTGACGCGGGGCCTGAACTCACGGACCGCGAGATCGTGACCTGGCTGAAGTCGGACGCTCAACCGACTGCGCCACCCAGGCGCCCCCATTTTAATCAATTTAAAGGTAATAGCCACATATGGCTGGTGGCTACCATTATTGGACAGTGCAGTTCTATATAATGTCATCCAACGTTTGTCGGCATTTCATTTACATAATAGATTGAGTGCTTACATTCTGTTAGGCCTAAAAATAAAACAGCCTCTAGGAGAATGTAGATGAAAACGTGAGAATTGACTGAGTATATTTGATGTTGAAAATCATTTTTCCCCATTGAGTTTTTGATGTTGTCGGCATATCTTTCCATCTGTCTCTATACTACAAGTGGAGCAGATTGAACAGCTAAAAAGGACATTTTCATCGTTTTTGTTACGAACGTTAGCTTATTTAGAACAGAAAAATAGCATTGTAAATGCATAATTTTCAACATGTAATTGGAGCTCGTATACATTGTTCAAGTGATTATTTAGTGCATTATTTCTCAAAAGTGTTAACAAATTTTGAAACCAGCACTTTGTAGAAAACAACTGTGTTTCCATGACAACCATGGTGTATGCATTAGGGTTCCACTTAGACCTTGCAAATATAAAATATTGCCACGAGCACACTGGTGCACGTACAGGTGCACTTGAGTTATTTGCTGTAAGACATCATGAGTGAGCTCAAATCAACTTATGTTTGCATTGCTAATTATGAAATTGCAGTAAATTAAATGAAAGCCCTCTCGGTGAAAACATAACGTTGTCAGTTCCCTCCCCCCTAAGATGTCTCATTCATTAAACGTTATCAGCAGATGTTTTTACATTTCTTGTTCATAAGTTGGCTCTATAGGTTTGTCAAATGTGTTTCAATTTGCTCTTCTGTAGAAGTTGTCAAATTTGTCTTTGGAGGCCGTGTCTCATTTTAGGAAATGGGTCTTTTCTGAAATCCTAGTGTGGTTACAGGCTTGACATGCAGTCAGCGACCTTTCCAAGTGTTTGCTGCTCAGGGCGTTCAGGCCACAGTGCTGAACACATTACCTCTCAGTAGGTACTGTGTGACTCCTGTCACTACTTGCTTTGGAAAAGCTGGCTGAGTGACACAGCTTTGAAAGCCAGGCCATTTAGTCCCATTTTCTTGGTACTACACAAGTGCATCTTTCTACTTTAGGTTAAATTTTTTAATTAAGTTTTTATCGTGCTCGCTTCGGCAGCACATATACTAATTAAGTTTTTATCCCTGGTACATGAACCAAACTCCCTTAGTCTTTAAAAAAAGTTCTTGTAAAGAGAAGAAAGGAGACTGCTCAGAAGATGAACTGTTCTATGTAACAGTCGGTGTCATTTAACTCCTCTTCTTTTCCCACTTTCAGTGATTGCCATTGATATTGATCCTGTTAAGATCGATCTTGCTCGCAATAATGCAGAAGTTTATGGAATAGCAGACAAGATAGAGTTCATCTGTGGAGATTTCCTCCTGCTGGCTTCTCACTTAAAGGCTGATGTTGTGTTTCTTAGCCCCCCTTGGGGAGGACCAGACTACGCTACCGCAGAGACCTTTGACATTAGGACCATGATGTCTCCAGATGGATATCCTTTGCAAGGCTGGCAGTTTACTCAAACAGCGGTTGTAGAGAGAAGGGCGTACATATGAATGAGTGTGTGTGTTTGTGTGTGTGTTTCAGGGAGAGAGAGGTTAGTGAAGGGGGGAGATACTCACTAGTAGCACCTGATAGGTTCCGGTTTATTTTGCATAAAAAGCCAGTATGTAAACATTAAGTGCTGGTTGATTGCCAAGAGTAATGGCCAATGTGAAGTTACATTTCCTTTGGTTACTGTCCAATTATATCATCATAAAACAAGAAGTAGGAAGTATTAATTGCTTGAAATTATGGTCCTGGACATTGGGAGATTCCTCAAGACCTGTCCTTACGAGTCTGGGTGACCATCCTTTAACTTTTCTTCAACTTAACACTGGCTTGAGCTGATTCTCTTTGTCTCTTCCAGTGTTTCCTCTCACTTTTCCAAGACACCGAAGCAAATTTTTCTTTCATGGTAATATTTATTATTTGTCCCTTTCTTTATCTCTCCTCCCCAGAGGAATCACCTCTTTGACTCTAATAGGAAGCGTGTTTCTAAACTGCTAATTAAAATTTAGGATGTAAACCACAATGACCAGATGTACTTGTCTTTTATTCTTTACTGGAAAGAGGTGGTATTGTGCTTTCCTCTTCTTTCTACTCTCACAGTAATTAGGAAATGGTAGAAAGACAGTGTATTTCTGACCCCTGGCTGCCTTCCACAAGGATAATCGAATGAACAGTTTTAACTGCTAATCTTTGACCCATCTGAATTACAAAATCTCCTACTTAATTCTCTTTTAGGTTCCATTAGAGGATCTAAATGTGTGTCTTATTGTTACTTATCAAAATATATTTGGGATATGATGCAAGAACATATCTCTGCTCAGAAATGAACTGCTCCTTTTGTTACCATTCCTTAACTGCTGTCCACCTTTGAAATTTTCAGGCGTTCCCAGAAGATCACTAATAATATTGTTTATTTCCTTCCAAGAAATGCTGATATTGACCAGGTAAGTAAGCCACTACTGCAGAACTTCTCTGAGCCTGTGGCATAACTATTAGGAAAAATGGGCAGAAAAAAATACAAGGCATTTCTTTGAGAACATATTTATGAAAAGTGTCTGGCTTTTATGCTAATAGTAGAAAACTGGAGGTGTTTGGTAGTTAAATCCTTGCCTGTTTAATGCACTTCATCTCCACAGCTCCTGGCGTACATATACATAAATAGAATACTCGGGGCTTTTAATATGTTCTGGAAGGATGACCGGATGTGTTGTGTTTCAAATGTGCATACCGAAACTAGGCAAGATCTGTCTTTACTGAAGCCTACCTTGAGAATCGAGTTTTTAGGTATTCCTCAGAAGAGGACCCTACATAGAAATACATAGACAGATGAAACCTTAATTTGGCCAGAAACAGTTTTAACCATAGTCTTGGAGTGTGGGAAGCTAGACTAACAGTTAAATGTCCTCATTCCATTCTTACCATAAACACTTATTTTAGTAATGTTATTTTTTCTCTGGTAGAATTGGATTTGGTACAACTGCCTTGTGAGGATTTGATGGTGGCTTTATTTCATGTTTTTGTTGATTTGCTTTTTATAAACACTACGTATTTACTGTGTGGTGAGCGTTCTGTTGAAAATCTTTTGTCTTTCATGTTTTGATTTTACTAGTATAACTGGGTCTGGAGTTTTCCTTTCTCTCCTATTTGATACTCTGAGAGCTGACCCTGTCGTGCTCAGCCTTGACATCTGATTCTGGAGAAATTATCTCCCATTACCTATTCAATTAAATTTCACACCACCTTGGTTTTTTTTTCCTGGGACATCACTTACGCGTGTGTTAGTCTTTTATAATTCTATTTTCTGGCGCTTTTTCTCTTCCTTTTTCTTCTGGGAGATCTGGGCTTCCAACTAGTTCATTCCTGAGAGTGTATTCCTTGTGTTTTTTTAGTTCAAGTATCGTGTTCTTTATACTTAAAATTTCTGTACTGTTTTTGTTTTCTTTTATACTGTAATAATATCTCTTCCTGTTATTATAAGTTTAAATTCTTAATCTGGTCTGTCCTTTCTGCATTTCATGTAATTTAGAATCCATTTTGTTTTTCTTCCATGAAATACTGGCGGTCCTCAAATGTCTTAGCGTGCATTGACTGTTCTCAAGTAACGTGGAGGAGACAGGCCAGGCTAGAAACTAGCGTCGACTCTGGCTGTGCCCTGGGGTCACTGGGGACCCTTAGAAAAACTGTGGCTGTGTAAGCCCCACCTCAGAAACTGATCTAACCAGGTTCGTAAAGCTGCCAGATCATTCTAAGGTGGAGCCCGGGCAGCCTAGCGCTGCTCACCGCTACGTTAGCCCCGGTGATAACCTCAGGGGACCAGAGTGTCAGGTGAGCTGTGGGGTTGCCAGCCCAGGAACCACAAGACCGCAGTTCATTGTCACCAAACACCACGTCAGGAGGCAACTCCTCGCTCTTGGGGAGGGGCTGGACCGAAGCGGATTCACGGGCTCTTTCATCCCCGAGTGTCATTCATCAGCTCGCGGGTGTGGAGAGGGAGGAGTGAGACGGTGGCTGTCAGGGACTCGTGGCCACCTGTTCCTCTCAGCTCGTCACGCGGGATTTCTTTTCAGACTGCCCTAACGACTGAACGTTGACCAGAGTTCCCGGTTTCTGGAAGTGAGGCCGAGTATGCCAAATACAGGGCAATTGGCCGAGGGAGCAGCCGGAGCGGCACTTGCGAGTTCTTGTTCTCCTTCTTCCTGTGCCGGCTTCCCGTAGGCCCGTTGCCCTCCGTCCTGCGCACACACGTTCAGACCGTCCCGGGTCTCCGGAGGTCTCGTTCGTTTGGCGGCCTCCCTTTGTAGTGTCTTCGTCCGGTGCTGGCTTGCGGTAGCCAACAGGCCTCCTAGCCCGGCACCGTCCCAGGGCTTTCGCCGCGGGGACGTAAATAACGACGGTGCAACCTTCTCACGAGAAAGGTGGAGCTCGAACGCGCTGGCTCTCTGGTTGGATGACTTCAGGAAACGCTCCGATGAGGTAGCACGTAAACTGGACTTCGGAGTCCAAGAAGCTTCGATGGTGGGAGTTGAGCAGAAGGTGGCCAGAGCGCCAAAGACACAGCAGGGGGAATGTGTAGGTAGTGTTCAGTTAATGGGCTCAGAGAGAGGGAGCAAATCAAACGGACCGGGTTTAGTCTCGGCCCTGCCACTCACCAGCTGTTTGGCGGCGGTTCCGAGGCGTAGACGAGTCTGGGGGTTCCGCGTTTAACACGGTACCTCTAGCCCACAAACCTTCGATAACGTCCTGTGTCTGTGACTTATCGCAAAGTTGTTGTGAGGAGAATGTAAATGCTCCTAACACCTTGAAGAGGACCGGTATGGAGAGAGGATATGTTTTCCCTAGAGGACAGAGTAGAAGCTCCTGTATTTGTGAAATGATAGAACGTAATTTATAAACACACCTCCCCGATCACCTGTTTTTCTCATCCTCTCATCAGAAACATACACTCTGAACAGACATACCCTTGTGTCAGTTGGGCACACTCTCGGGATCATGACGTATTTCCTTGGTCTTTGCAACACTGGCTCTCAGCTCTGGCTGCTAATTGGAATCGGCCGAGTGGCTTTTGTTTTTTTATTGTGGTAAGATGCACACAACAAAACTTACCATAAACCATCTGTGAACGTCAGACACGTTCGCACTGTCGTGCAACCATCCCGCCATCCGCCTCAGAACTTTTACACCTTCCCAAACTGAAACTCTGTACTGTGAAACACTGACTCACCACCTGCCCCTGGCAGCCACCATTCTCCTCTCTGTGTCCGTGAATTTCACTGACCTGGGTACCCCAAATAAGTGGAGTCATACAGTATTTGTCCCTTTGTATCTGGCCTGTTTCACGGAGTATAATGTCCTGAAGTCATCCACGCTTCAGCACGTGCCGGAACTTCCTTCCTTTTTAAGGCCGAACGGTATTCCATTGTGTGGACATACCACATACCGTTTATCCATCCATCAGTGGACATTTTGAGCCACTTTCACCTTTTGGCCGATGTGAGTAATGCTGCTGCGGGTGCCCTGTATCTTTCCCTGCTTTGAGTTCTTTTGGGTATATACCCAGAAGCAAAATTGCCAGATCATAGAGCAATTCTGTTTAGTTTTTTGAGGACCCCCCCCTGTGATTACTCCCTGGCAGCTGAACCAGTTTACATTCCTACCAGCAATTCATCAGGAGTTCAGTTTCTCCACATTCTCACCAACACTTGTTTTTGCTGTTGGTGGTTGTTTTGTTATGATAATAGCCGCCCTAATGGGTATGAAATGGTATCTCATTGTAGTTTTGATTTGCACTTCCCTAATGACTCATGATGTTGAGGACCATCTGTTCACGTGTGTATCTTCTGGGTATTAGTCCCCTCTCAGTATATACTTTGCCCGTATTTTTCCCCATCCTGTGGGTTGCCTTTTTTACTCTTGATAGTGTTCTTTGCTGTACAAAGTTTGTAATTTTGATGAAGTTCAGTTTGGCTCTTTTTCCTGTGTATTGCCGGTGCTTTTGGTGTCATAGTCAAGAAATTGTTACCAAAGCTAATGTCATGAAACTCTTCCTGTATTTTCTTCTGAGAGTTTTATGATTTTAGCAAGTAGCTTTTTAAAACTACCAGTTGAAGAGTCCCCAAATGATTGTAGTATGCTGTCGGAGTTGAGATTCTCTGGGATAACAGAAGGGTAAATGATCTGAATGAGCCAGAGCTCTTACTCTGTGGGTTAGAGGAGGTGAAATTAGATCTTGTCACCTGTCATCTGTTTATGAGCCACAGTGTTTGAATATTAGACCTCCCAAACACTGTGTGCTGTACCGTTACAAGAAAAAGCACTGTCCCCTTGCTTCATGCATTTTTTAATATCAAATCTCATATTAAACTGTATCTCCTACTCACGTGACTCTCATCTGCATCCTGTGCTCCCAAGTAAAGTTGAGCCTGTTGATTCCATAATTCTTATTTGCTCACATAAATATTATGCTCCATATTGCTAGTCTCATAAGTGGTTATGTGATCCTTCTATTAAATATTTGATGGGCTTCTTGGGGTACTTGAATGGCAATAGGAAACTCACTGTTTATTGCAAAAGTTACAGTGTTTTTTCTAGTTAACATTTTCCCAAGGAGGAAGTTAATTTTTTTCTCTTTAACTTGCGTTTTTGGTTTAGTTCAGAAACCTGCCAGAATTAGTTCATTGACATTTTCTACCTGTAGAGGGAGTAACGACACTAAAAAATAATAAAAGTCAAAAAGGAAATGAGATTTCAAGTGTTATTATATTGTTTGGTATTAAATTTGGATCAAAGTACAGTAGGGAGTCAACTTTTTAAAATGAAAAAAATCTATCCATATGTAGTATTTTTACAATGGGAGACAAGACAGTTCTGCAAGAATGAGAGAGGGCAGCATTACAGAGAAGTCCACTTTTTTGCTAAGGAACATTTAGAATGTCACAGCAACCTGAACTTCCACATGGGCTGGGTTCCCCAAGTTCATGAGTTGGCTGTTTGAAACTCAGGCCGCATTTTTCCCACAGAAATGTCTGTTAAGAACAGTTAATTTCCCATGCAGGGAGATTTGTACTCATGGTATTTGTATTTGGGGTAACTAAAGTGAGTATGGACTCAGCACAGATACAGCTTGTCCTGTAGTCTTTCCACATGGGAGACGAGGCTAGTTGTTTTCTGTGTCTAGTAACACATTTTTCTAGGTCTCCTATTACCTCAGTCTCTTACTCCCCTTTTCTGTGTGGGTGTTATTCCAGGACACGTATTCCCTTGTTATCCACACTCTCACTGTCCAACTCAAGAACTGAATAATTTAGAAAGTCTTTTTGCGACAGGCTCTTTGGAGGGAAGTCACGGTTGAAACTTTGGAACTGATTAGATTCAGTTTGGAGGGCCCAGGATATATGTATTTATCTACTGGATGATAATCTTCCTTTGACAATCAGAGTTCAGCCAATACTAGCTTTGGTTCCACCAGACATTCCAAATACGGGAAACTTCTGTTTTAAAAAGTGCACGTACACAGTATGGATCGAGATGTCTGAGCAGAGCGGAAGGTCGGTATGAAGTCCCTTTGGGCGGCAGCTCCAACGTGGAGGAACCCGTCTGCTGGACAGACGTTGGGGTGCTGAGAAGGGCGGCTGCTGGCTGCTGGGATACAGCACCTCCTTATCTTTGTCTCCTGAAATGTCTAGCCTTCTCTTTAAAGGACTCTTCTTGACAGTTTGTGCGTACCGGTACAGAAAGGGCAGCGTTGAGCAGCATCCCTGAGGATTGTGTTGAAAAATGAACCGGGAGGCAGCCGTGCTTCGTGTCAGTCCGGGCACTGGGCTGGCAGACGTGCTCTGCCCTTCGGTGACCTCCCCCGCACACACCGTGGTGACAAGCAGGCCAGTCCCCAACTGTTTTATTTCCCAAGGAAGCAGGACCAGGTTTGTGAGCTTAGTACCACAGGTAAAACTGAACCTGTGATTGTTTACGTTGCAGCCCCAGGCCTAAAAGCTGTGAGATTGAATCATGAGAGCCCTTCTTCCCAGTGGGCCGAGTGCTTGAGGCTCCCGCTGGAGCCAGTACATGGTGTCTGGGAAGGGGAGAACTCCTGCTTAACAGCAGTCCTCACGCTTCCAGCAGCTTACTGTGTCAGGTGGGCGGGCAGGCAGGAAAGGAGGACTTACAGGTGACATTTCTAAGACCACATGGAAGAACAGTGAGCCTGAATATGGAAACTTGAGACAATGTTATTTGGAAAAAGATTACTTTAAATATAATGTTAAATATTTTAAATATAATTCAGTTCATTGGCGTTTTTAGTGTTTGTTTTTAGCTGAGTGCAGTGAAAACCTACCACCGATTTCTTTGCAAATATTAGTTCCAAGCGGTTATAGTATCTGTTTATATGAGAAATGAAAAATCAGGGCCTTGCCGGTTTCTGTGATAAGAAATTTGTGTCAGGTTCTTCCAAAAGAAATTTCCGTAGTAGAAATCTGGCATAATGGCAGCACGGTCGTATAGCCAAAACCGAATCCACGTGGTCAGTATGATGAAGTCGTCCCGACAGGTGGAGGGCCCGTAGTCTGGGGGTAGATAACCAGAAGCAGGAGAGAGTAGAGGGAGGATCAGGAACTGGATTGGATCTGCTACATGTAGGAATAGTAACCTCTAAAGCCGTTGAACCTGAAAGTAGCCAGCCCCTGAGACTCCGAGCGCTCAAAAGTGCCCTCATCCTGCATTTGTATACGACACAAACAGCTTCTAGTTATGTCCCTGCTGAATACACGTTTCTTGCCGGTTGGCATCCTTAGAGCTCGAGGCTTTCCCTGCGCGTTTCGTTGGATTATCTCAGTGGCTCCAGAGCAGGCAAGTCAGGTTCTCAGCCTGAAGTTGGCGATGCGAGGACTGGAGGAGTTCGGTGACTTGACTGCTCCTTCTGTCTCGCAGTGGCAGGGCCTTGCTGCCTCCCACTGACAGGGGATTCACTACCAAGAGGAACAGGTCCATCTGCTGTCAGTGAGTTAGCCCACCCTCAAACTGGAAGCAGTGAACAGAAGTTGGTGCGAGAGAAGCAGGGGAGCTGTAAAGAACTTCGGCTGCGTCAGTTCTGTTTCATTCCCGATTAGTGAGAAAAAAGAGGGCTGGAACTTCACCGCAAACTGAAAGGCACTCGCTGCTGAGCTTCGTCTCCGCGAGGATCCTCTTGTCTCTTCTAGGAACTGGTACCAGGCGTCTAGACCACTTCTATCCCTAGTGAAACCCACTGCCTAGTACATACAGTGCGGTTAAAGATATGTTCGACCAGCTTCGGTAGCTGGCTTTTCCCTGGGGAGTTTGCTGCTGGCCAGAAGAGCAGTGTTGTTCGTTCTTGTGCTGCACATATTCTCATTCTCCAGACGGGCCATGCACCTGGCCCCATAAGTGCAGCTGGAAAGGCAGATTAGATCCTGGACAGAAGCTTACGTTTCTTTTGCTCCTTTGGGTAACTTTTTTCAGTGAATGATGTAGATAAAAAGTAGAAGCATACCACACGGTGCTACGAACAAGTCCTGTGCAGGCAGCCGGGGCCTCTGGATTCTCTGGTCCGTTGTGCTGTATGTAACTAGCTGGATTTAAGAGCAGTCTTCGGGTTTCTGGTATCCAGCTCTGAGAACAGGTAAGGAGCAAAGCTCAGCGAACTGATTTTTGGTAGCCTTCTTCTGAGAAACTAATGTAGGAAAGCTTTTGGTGCTCAGCAGGGTTTTTTTGACCTGTCACCACTGTGCTCCTGTTGACAGTGGTGGCTCTTAAAAATCATATTTATTTTAATCACCAAGTCAATATTTGAAAAAAAAAACAAGAAATGATACTTGTGGGAGCTTGAGGTAATCTTTAAGTTATCTGAAAAACTTTTAGCAAAAAAAATTAAGATTCATTCACTCCAGCATAGAAATCTCCTTCCTGTTTATCATGTGCAGGTAAATGGAACTCAACTTAAGTTGTGAGTATTCCCTGGTTTTCTGCTGATAAAAAATACTTCCTTTTATCTCCCAGAGAACTGTTCATCAGAAATATTTTATCCAGCTTACTTTCATTTGTGTGCAGTTATTAATTGGCTGTCACAAAACACAAGGGCAGAGGAACCATAGATAAGGCACTTGTTTCCAGTCACAGCCAATAATACTTCAGATGCTTGCTTCTCCTGTCGCTACTTGGCAGAAACGCGGGGGCGCCTGGGTGGCTCAGTCGGTTAAGCGGCCGACTTGGGCTCAGGTCATGATCTCACAGTTCGTGAGTTCGAGCCCCACATCGGGCTCTGTGCTGACAGCTCGGAGCCTGGAACGTGCTTCGGAATCTGTGTCTCCCTCTCTCTCTGCCCCACCCCTGCTCACACTTGTCTTTCTCAGTCTCTCAAAAATGAATAAACATACATACATACATACGTACATACAAATAAATAAACAAACAAATAAATGGCAGAAATCTGTAGGCCTCATAAAAAATACTCCTCGTTTTCACCAGATGTAATTTGCATCTAAGCAAGTTTTTGCATATTGCAGATATAATCACTTCTGCAGTGTAATAAAAAGACTTATTTCCAGTGCTCTGATTTTTCTGCATCTTATACTAAAGTTCCTGCCCTTAGTATTGATTATATATTTTTCCATTAGGATCCAGTTTAGTGGTTATTTTCTTTGATCTGTTCAGCTGCCGTACCTATTTACTTCAAATCAGTTTGCTTTTGAAAAACAAATGCAGGGGTGCCTCACCAACTCAGTCGGTAGAGCGTGAGACTCTTGATCTCTCTGGGTCGTGAGTTCAAGCCCCACATTGGGCATAGTTTACTTAGAAAGAAAGAGAGGAAGGGAGGAAGGAAATGCACTTTTGAATGTTTAGTTGACTCTTAAATCTTCCGTTTTTATTACAGTTACCACCTTTACCACGATCTTTACCCATTTCTCCTTTCCCAGTCCCCAAGGAACAACCATTTTAACATCTAGTTGATGAGGGTTACAAGCCTTAGTTCTAGTTCAGTCCAAACTAATTGGGATTTCTTTCGGTAAGTCTAGTATCCTTGGGTAATATGCCAGAAACGTACTATGTAATCCAGAGGTAATAACCTTTATCTGTTTACCTACCTGCCCTTTACTCTCCCTTTCCTGTCTTGCCTCCCTCCTTTCTTCCTTTTCTCTCTCTCAATTTATTAAAATTTAAGAAAAAAGGAAGGAATCAAGTAGCCTTTTTCAGTTAAACCTGCTAGTGAAAAATAAAGCCGACCGGAAATCAATGGCATTAAGTTTGATGGAAACAAAGTGTTACTGGTTTGAACTACACAGTCTTTATAGCCTTTTCAGCTCCAGAATCCTAACCTTTATATAGTTGGGGGCCTGGGTGGCTCAGTCAGTTAAGCCTCTGACTCTTGTTTTTGGCTCAGATCATGATCTCATGGTGTGTGAATTTGAGCCCCTGAATCAAACTCTGGGGTGCCAGTGCAGAGCCTGCTTGGAATTCTCTCTCTCCCTTTCTCTCTGCCCCTTCCCAGCTGTGTGTGTGTGTGTGTGTGTGTGTGTGTGTCTCTAATAGTTAAATAAACAAACATTTAAAAGAACTTTAAAAATAAAATATATATGGTTTTAAAAACAAGGAAAATGTACAAAAACACTAAAGTTAGAAATTGGTTTTAATTAGAACATGTGAAAGTAACGCTTTAAGTTTCTAAACACTGAATAGATAGAGTTTTCTCATTATATTTTGACATAGACCCACCTTTTCCTCAGTATCCGGAAAAGTGCACGCTTGTTTTTTTGTCTGTCATCTGCCTCTCCCAGCCTTCAAGAGGGTTGAGATTTTGTGTGTGTGTTTTTGCTACACTCCACTACCTGGAACAGAAACCTCCACGCATTCAGTAAATAGTTTTTGAATAAAATAATTAAGCATTTTGCAACAGAGCCGAGAAAACTCTCACGCGGTGAGCGCATCTCCATTCTTTTTTCTATCCAGAAAAAAGTACCCCACTTTCTCAGGGATTTGTTGGGTTTTTCTTAAGTTTATTTATTTTTGAGAGAGAGCACGAGCAGGGGAGCGGCAGAGAGGGTGAGGGGGTGGGGACAGGATCTGAAGTGAGCTCTGTGCTGACAGCAGAAAGCCCAATGCGGGGCTCGAACTCACGAACCTCAAGATCATGATCTGAGCCCAAGTCAGACACCTAACTGACTAAACCACCCAGGAGCCCCTCAGAGATTTGTTTTAATATAATTCTATTTATGGCTCACAAAACGCACTTTTCAGGGACATAGGTAGTGCTGTTTTTCAGATCCTTCTAAATTGATAGGGGCGCCTGGGTGGCGCAGTCGGTTAAGCGTCCAACTTCAGCCAGGTCAGGATCTCGTGGTCCGTGAGTTCGAGCCCCGCGTCAGGCTCTGGGCTGATGGCTGAGAGCCTGGAGCCTGTTTCCGATTCTGTGTCTCCCTCTCTCTCTGCCCCTCCCCCGTTCATGCTCTGTCTCTCTCTGTCCCAAAAATAAATTAAAAAAACGTTGAAAAAAAAATTAATAAAAAAATAAATAAATAAATAAATTGATGGTGGAACTGGTATTCAGATTTGCCTCTGACTTTGCTCTTGGTTTTCTGCTAGACCTCTCCTAGTAGACTTTTGCTGTGGTCTCAACTCTAGTTCTCTTAACCTGCCCTCTCCTCTCCCCCTGCCTTGTCCTCCTCTCTCCTCCCCAGTCACCACCTCCAACCCCCGCCTCCCTCGAGAAAACTTCAGCTTGCCAATTCGTCACTTCCTCTTGAGCAAATCACTGGTTTAAAGGAACAGGAGAAATACTGCACCTGAATTATGTCTAACTCCTGGAAAACTTACCATGAAATAATTATATTTTAGATATACTAGTGAGAATTCCTTTTATTGTTTAAAGACAAAATTTGTCATTTTGCCCTTATGAAAAATCAGACTAACGGGCACCTGGCTGGCTCAGTCGGTGGAGCGTGTGACTCTTGGTCTCAGGGTTGTAAGTAAGTTCAAGCCCCCTGTTGGGTGTGGAGCCTACTTAAAAAAAAAAAAAAAAAGAAATGAAATGAATAAAGAAAAATCAGACTGGCATAAAGAAACAATTATTCCTATAATTGCCGCTTAAAGACTAGTCGGCTACTTTTAATTTCTAAAGTTTTACTTTAATGTACTCTTTATTAGTAAATAGTGGGATACACATGTGCTTTTTATTGTTATGACAGATACTGTGTTTGACTTGGGTTGTCAGCTATTCCTACTGATAAAAACACAGCCATCTCTTTGGTGTGTGGTATTTTTGTTGTTGTTTTTTTTGGGGGGGGGTTCTGTTTGTTTTTTTGTTTTGTTTTTTTTGCAGGTGGGCATTGATGTTGATATTAACTTTTTTAGTGGGACAGCTTCTTTTAGAATGACCTGTGGTTTCTTCCCTATTTCTGTAGCTGTAACTTTTTTTCTAAGAGGAAGTTGAAATGCTTTTTTAAAATACACACTCATTGGTGATGCACAAAAAATCTTCCCTTCTGCCAGATGCTGGTGTAGCACATATAATGCCGCTGAGGTTAGTTCTCTCAACCTCCATGCCAAACGAAACCAGCTGCAGCCCTGCAAAATACTCTGCCGATTAGGATCACGGAAGGGATTACGGAAACTACAGGTCTCCTTTCGTTGGAACCTGCCCCTGATATTTTGGGTATCCCCAAATATCAGTGCCTTCAGTTATCAGACCCCCAGGACTTTCCCCTTGCAATACCCTTCCCCCTGATCATTCTCGCTGCTATCTTGATAAAGATTCTGGTAATGGAATCGTGGGTTTAGAAGGTAATATATTTGCTAGTTGATAGACGTGAGAATGAAAAGTTGTTGGAATGAATCAAAATTTTATCTGTAGACCTTTGGGGACAGCATTGCTAGTTTGAACCATCCTTTTGATGTTAACTCTGTGGAGGTGGAGAGGAGGTGATGCTTTTTTAGCTTCCTAATAAAAAGGTTGGTCACTGTTTCCTCATAGACCTCAAAAAGTAGGGGGTCTTAAAAATATACACACGAGGGGCGCCTGGGTGGCTCAGAGTCAGTGGAGCATACACCTTCAGCTCAAGTCACCATCTCACTGTGCGTTCGAGCCCCTCATCAGGCTCACTGCTCTCAGTGCAGAGCATACTTTGGATCCTCTGGCCCCCACTCTCTCTGCCCCTCCCCTGCTCGTGCTTTGTCTCAAAATTAAAGAAACACTTAAAAAAATACACAAGAGCAGCAGGTGGAGGAAGTGGTCCTGGTCAGGATAACAGCACAAGAGAAGGAAAAAGCATACAGCAGAGACCAGAACTCTGACAGGAGCATGGGATCATTTCTGTCTTGCTGTCTGGTGTATTCCAGCACCAGGGAGCAGGTGCTCGATGAATATTGTTGAATGTGTGAAAGGGCAAGTCGAAGAAGGTGAGGTGAACAGGACCGAAAGCGGTCAGGGAAGGGAGTTCTTTTTTTAAGTTTCTATTTAATAAATAAACCTGATATTTGGGAAGGGTCCGTTCACTTTCTCTCCCTCTGAGGGCGTGAGCTTCTGCCGTTGGAGAGATTGGGTTCTGCCCAAGAAACACAGCACATGGTCTTACCCATATGATCAAACGTGTTTGAAACAAGTATCTCTGCCACCAAATACTACATTAATAACTGCCTGGAAGGTAACGATGAACATTTGAGATGCCTTGTTATTTGAAAGACTTAATTGAAAAGCCAGAGTCTTATTATTTGATAAAGCATTTAAATGAAGGATTTATTTTGAAATCATGCTTCTGTTATGTGTGGCTTTTTCCCATTCCTTTTTTTAGGTGGCATCCTTAGCCGGGCCTGGAGGGCAAGTGGAAATAGAACAAAACTTTCTTAATAATAAATTGAAGACAATCACTGCTTATTTTGGGGACCTGATTCGAAGATCAGCCTCTGAATCGTAACTGTGAAGGTGGTATAAGGACAGACAAATGGATCATGTGTGGTCAGAACGTTATTCAGATGAGACCCTTGAATTTCTTTCTGCATTCACTAATATTTTGTACCCACGATCTTACATCACCGTATGACACAGGAGCTTACAGTAGATTCATGAACATTAATGAGGTACTTGGACACCTTTGGATAATATTAACTGTGTGCAGTATACATGAGGATAGTATCTGAAATGGAAAAGGTAGGCTTTCCCCTGTGCTTGATGTCAGACAGTGTGTATATATGTATGTGTGTGTGTCTATATATATTTTTGAGTCGCACATGTTTTGGTTTAACATCTTTGTGTGTACGTGGGTATAAAAAACAATCACCGTGTTTCTTCTAATACAGCGATATAAAAAAACAGTGAATGAGCTGTAGTCTGCCCATCAGACCCCTGCTGAGATAAATAATATTAAGCCTTTAAGGGTGGAAACATAAACAGTACAGAAGGGTACAAAATGAAAAGTAGAACTCTCCTACCCCTTCCCCTATCCATTATTCATTTATCTAAAGATAACGACAGCTAACAGTATTTTATAATTCCTTTGGAAGACAGAAAAGGAATTGCAGTATACTTTAATACACTTTTTTCCCTCTCATTGATGCACTGTTCAGTACTCCCCCGTTTTTTATGTAACGTATGTTTTTTTAAACTATGTACATTTCATTGATGTATCTTGAAGACCTTTCCCATATCCTTACGTACATGGAGCTCTACCTCATTCCTTTTCATGGCTATCCTATATTCCATCATGTTGTATTAATTTAACTGGTCCCTGTTGATGGACACCTGGACTGTTTTCAGTTTTTTGCAACTGTCAACTGTTGCAGGTGTCATCAAGCATTTTAATTTTGTTATCTTATGTGTCAGAAAAATAGTATCTTATTGTTTGTATGTATTCCTTAATTATGAATGAGATTTGAGCATATTTTCATATGTTTTGGTCTTAATAGTTTTTCCCCTTTTAAACTTACTGTTCCTATATTTTATCAGTTTGGGAGGGATTGTTGTCTTTTTCTTATTAATATACATGACTTCTTCATAAATTAAAGAGCCCTTTGCCTTCAGTAGGTATTGCAGATATGTTTTTCCAGTTTGTTATTGCCCTTTGCTTGTTCTGTAGCTTTTTTGTTTTTGTTTTTGCCATACATGAGTTTTTAATTTTTATGTAGTCAGACCTATCGGTCTTTTTTTTTGTTGCTTCTGGGTTTGTTTTTCTTAAAAGACATTTTTCCATTCCCAGAAAATACATACATTGATCTAAGCTTTTTTTTTTTTCTAGAATTTTACTGTGTTTGTGTCTTTGCTCTGTCTAGAATTTGCTTTTTAACATTCTCTGATTTTATAAAATTAATGTGTTTTAAATTTCCATTGCAAAAATAGTAAGTATATTTTGTAAAATGGGGTTTATATTCTTTTTCTATTAAAATGGCAATGAAAGGAGGAATGTGTGTTGCGTAATTATTCATCTAAAAAGTGTATTTAGGGGGCGCCTGGGTGGCTCAGTTGGTTGAGCATCCGGCTTCGGCTCCGGTCACGATCTCACGGTTCATGGGTTCGAGCCCCGCGTCGGGCTCTGTGCAGACACACTCGGTGCCTGGCGCCTGCTTCCGATTCTGTGTCTTCCTCTCTCTCTGCCCTCCCCTGCTCACGCTCTCTTTCAAAAATAAAACATTTTTTAAAAATTTAAAAAATAAATAAAAACTGCGTTTAGTCATTTTAACAAGTAGGTAAAAAGATAGGACCGTAGGACTCTGTCAGGGATCTGGGACCTTTATCTTTTAATAATGTGGACATGTTAAACATTAGACAAAACATGGCTTTGGCTGGGATGGAGCTAGGGGAATTGAAATAAACTGGAATTTCCAGTAAGTACTGGGAGAATAACTGTTAAATAAAACAACTTTGTCGGGGAATGGAGACGCAATGCTAATTTTTGTCTCTTGAAACTTTCCAGTGTGTTCCCAGTTGTCCTGTGGCAATAGAGCTGGTCACGAAGGATGAATTGTTTATTGATTCGCAGCATCAAAATCTGTCAACATTCTTTGTTTTTATACTTCCTCATCACAGAACATCAGTGTATGTATCATAAGTCTGCCATCGTTTTTAAAATAATGGCACCCTTGGTCATAACCACGGGGCCTCTAGAACTAGAACATGACCGTACTCAGCCACTGAGGTAGGAGTTAGAGGAGTAAAAGCAGATTTCCGAAATCACCAAGTGTTTTTTAGTTTGTGTCCCTTAACCTTTCATGTGTATCTTTTTTCCACAGTACGTTTTCTTATTTATATATTGTTAACATTAAAACTAATTTATCTTTCTGAACATACATACGAGTAGAATGGGAAGCCTAGCCGAGATTAAAATACTCTCCACTAATCACACGCAGACATGACATAGACTCGTTTGTAGACTATTGGTAGTGTTCAAAAGAACTTTATCGTGCAGCTCCTGTGTTCAAATAAAATCTTACCAAAAGGCCAAATATGGAAAACAGATAAAAGTAAAGCTTCTAGAGTTGCTTCCGATAAAACAGAAATGAGGCTAGCAGCCCTTGTTCTAGTCCAACTCTCTTTTTCTTCTTGTTAAATTACAAGACTTCTTCAAAGTTGCTTTTATTAAAAAAAAGGATTTTCAATCTGAGTACAAAGTGAACAACTCAAAAAGGGACACCCCCTACCCTCGCCTCCTGCCTGGAGCGCTTTGTCTCCACCTCGTCTCCCACACTTCCATTCCCCTTCCCAAAGGCAATGGTGGGCAGCACCTTAGTATGTTGTACTTTGAGACATTTCCCAGAGCTGTCCACACACAGTGGGATGGAACATAATAGGATAATATTTTGACGTTTGATTTTGTTTTGAGTTTAATAAGCCGTACAAGTTTCTCCATTTTAATACGTAACCATTTGCGCTATCATTTTTTCTTTTTTATATTTATTTTTGCGAGAGAGACAGACAGAGTGAGAGCGGGGAGGGACAGAGAGAGGGAGACACAGAATCCAAACAAAGCAGGCTCCAGGCTCTGAGCTGTCAGCACAGAGCGCGACACGGGGCTTGAACTCCTGAACCGTGAGATCATGACCTGAGCCGAAGTCAAACATTTAACTGACTGAGCCACCGAGGCGCCCCTGTGCTGTCACTTTTAAACAGTCCCATAGTACAGATCTGAGACAGTCTTTAACCATTACCCTACTATGAACATTTCGGTTGTTCCTAGCTTTTGCAATTGCAGACGCTACTGCAGTGTGGATTTCTAAGTAGGGTAGGGTCCTAGAACTGAAACTTAGGTTAAAAGTCCTGCTAATTTTTGTATTTAGTATGTCATGTTAAGTTGCCCTTCAAAAATGTGTATTCTCACCAACTATGCACGAAAAGGGCCACTCTTCCCGACTGTCCAGAACGTTGCAGGTTTTCAATTCTTATTGTTACCAGACTGATCAAAGTTATTTTAATTTGCATGTCCTGATAACTAGTGAGGGATGAACAGTTTTTCATATATATTTGTTATGCAAGTGCGTGAGCTGTTAGGCATCTAATCTTTTCACCAAATGAATACTAGCTAGTTACTACACCATTTTCTATTAAATGAACTAAACTTTGTCCTTTAATTTGGAATTCTGTGTGTGTGTGTGTGTGTGTGTGTGTGTGTGTGTGTGTGTGTGTGTGTAATTCTACGTCCGGAATTCTTTTTGTCCCGTCTGTCACTTGTCCATTCCTGTACCGCGTTTTTGATTACTGTAGTTCTCATTGTATGTGCTAATAATTGCAAATCCCTCATCATTAGTCCTTCAAATTTTTCTCAGCTCTTCCTGAGCATTTTTACTTTTTTAGGTGAACTTAAAATTTTTTCATTTTTTTTTTTAATGTTTGTTTATTTTTGACAGAGAGACACAGCATGAGAGGAGGAGGGGCAGAGAGAGAGGGAGACACGGAGTCCGAAGCAGGCTCCAGGCTCCAGGCTCCGAGCCGTCAGCACAGAGCCCGACGCAGGGCTCAGACTCACAAACCGTGAGATCATGACCTGAGCCGAAGTCGGCCGCTCAACCGACCGAGCCACCCAGGCACCTTTGTCAGTTCTATTTTTAAATCCCCATTAGGATTTACAGTTTTCAGTTTAGACAGAGTGATGTCACAACATTGAATCTTTCTATCCAAAGACTTAAAATGTCCCTTTCTGATCTGTGTCTTTCCGTAAAGCCTTTATACTCATATAAATCTTGGTACTTTTGCCAAGTTTATTGCTTGGTATTTCACACTTATGGTTTGATTTTGAATAGGATCTTTCTTGTTCTTACACTATTGTTTGCATGTAACCGCTCGTACTTTCTTACATCCAGTCACTTCACTGAACTCTTTTGAACAGTTCCAGCGTTTCAACTGATTCACTTTGATTTTCTAAATCAGCAGTCATGACACCCTCATAAGAGTTTCTCTTTGCCAATATGTGTGCCTTTTAATCTTTATTCTTTTCCTATTGTATTGGTTAGGATTGCCAGGAATGTTATGATAATGGCACTTGCTTCTTGCTTTTTATTTTGCAGTGAAAGCTTAGAAGCATTTCTATTCGATGTTAGAGCTTGCCTTAGAATTAAAGATACTACTGTATCCTAGAGGTTTTTTTTTTTTTGCTCTTATTTAATAAAGTGCTAAAATACTCTTAAAATGTCAAATTATTCAAGAATATGGGCATATATCATTAAATCCTACTTTATCATAATGTATTGTTTTAGTTCACTGCTGGATTTCACTTGGTAAGTTTACTTTGTTTATATTTGGTTTTTGTGCATTTTGCCTGGTTTTGGTATCAGAACTAGACTAGTCAGGCAGAATGCTTTGGGAAAGCTTTCTTTTTTTTTTTTTTTTTTTTTCCTGTGTCCTAAGTAACATTAGCATTATTGGTTCATTGAACCCTTGGTTAGAAGTCCAGGAAAACTAAGCCTGATACTTTTTTAAGCAAGATACTTTCATTTTTTAAAATCATATTTTTCTGGGGCGCCTGGGTGGCGCAGTCAGTTAAGCGTCCGACTTCAGCCAGGTCACGATCTCGCGGTCTGTGAGTTCGAGCCCCGCATCAGGCTCTGGGCTGATGGCTCAGAGCCTGGAGCCTGTTTCTGATTCTGTGTCTCCCTCTCTCTCTGCCCCTCCCCCGTTCGTGCTCTGTCTCTCTCTGTCCCAAAAAATAAATAAATAAACGTTGAAAAAAAAAATTAAAAAAAAAGAAATATAAGCAACAAACGTAATTTTACATTCTCTAGTAGCCACATTTAAAGGTAGAAATAAACAACAGGTGAAACTAATTTTGAAAATATTGTTTTAACATGTAAATGATATAAATCCATATTAATAAGATATTTTACTTTCTCTTACTAAATTTTCAGTATCCAGTGTGGTTTTTTAAATTTTAATTTAGAGAGAGAGAGAGATCACGAGAAGGAGAGAGGGGCAGAGGGAGAGAGAGAGAGAAAGAATCCCAAGCAGACTCCACACTCAGCACCTAGTCCCACAAAAGGCTCGATCCCATGACCCTGGGATCATGACCTGAGCCAAAATCGAGAGTTGGTCGCTCAACTGAATGAGCCACACAGGCACCCCCTGGTTAAAATACTGTAAGTATTTTAAACTTACGGTACATCTCATTGGTACCAGCTACACTTCATGTATTCGGTACCTACAGGGGGCTGGTCACTGATGGCTTCCGTTCAGATAGTGCAGATCTAAATTTCTGGAGAACAAAAAAGAACACTTTCATTCTGAGGCTTTGGTATCTTGTAATGAAATCTCAAATGCTTAGGAATTCAGATTTCATCCTTAGCTGATAGGGAGACATAGTCATTGAAACTGGAAAAAATTACCAGATTTGCATTTTATAACCCAGGATGAAATACTGCACAAGCCTTCCTCCTTCCAACTGGAAAGGTGAGATTCTTTTGCAGTATTTCAAATAAAAGCTTAGGAAGTCCTAAATTAAGGACTAATTAATCATTATCTCAAATGAAGTATAATCATGATTTTTTTAACCCTTGAGATAATCGGCAATAATAAGCTGAGATTACAAATAGTAAACGTATATGCTGAAGGTTTTTGTTGTAACTGTTACAGTGACTAGTGTCTGAGCCTAGACTAGCTATGGATCTTGGATGAGTTTGCTTTAATTCTTTTAGGCCTGACAGCCTCGCTCTGGGCATTGATGAAGGACTCAGACTCCACAAGAACTCTGGGGAATTTGCCATTCTGGGGAATCCCTTCTTAACCTGCCCCACAACGAGGGACGGGAGAAGTGTTTTTACTTTCTTTAAGACATGTGCTCCCTTTATTCAAATTCATTTTCTTTAAATGACATTTCTAGTAAATAAATAGAAAAAAAAATGCATCTAAATGTTAATTTCCCGTGAGGAAATGCAAATAGCATACAAACACAAGAAATATACTTTTCCCTAATCACTCATTAAATAAATAAGTATGCCAGGCACTCCCATAGTAGACTTTGGGAGTTCACAATACCAGTTGAAACAATCCTTAAATACCAGGTTATATCTCTTCAGTTAGCAATTTAAAAGTAGTAGCATTCAATGATAGCTTGTTACGATAAATAATTCACTCATTCACTAGCTGCTCATTATCGCCTTTTGGAAAAGCAACGGAATGGGATCTGAGATGGCCCAGAGTTCTTTAACACTCGCTGCCAACCCAAGCCTGTGGCTGTGACTTGAGGATTTAAGTTCCATCAGGTACCGTTAGTTCCAAATACGCAGTTTCTTGTCTTGTGGCCCCGGGGCCTACCAGCTTATCCCTGGATTCTGCTGCCCCTCCTGGGCCTTCCACACGGTTGGACTGGCCTCACGGTTGCTTGTTTCCATGTTGCCTCTAGACATGGTCTTGGTCCATCCTGACCTCTTCATCTTTAGCCCTCAGTCCAGTCTGGATATACTCCCTCTGTCATTTATCTGACTCCTGAGGATCTGCCCTGCGGAAATCCTTGAGCGAGGGGAAAAATAGGCATATATCCATGAAGATATTCATTACATCCATGAAGATACTCGTTATATCCATGAAGATACTCGTTATATCTATGAAGATATTCGTTATATCCATGAAGATATTCATTATATTTATGAAGATATTCGTTACATCCATGAAGATATTTGTTATATTTATGAAGATATTCGTTATATCCATGAAGATATTTGTTATATCCATGAAGATATTCGTTATATCCATGAAGATATTCGTTATATCTATGAAGATATTCATGACATATAGGGAAAAATTTGAAAACAACCCAAATATTCCCTAAAGAAGACTGGCTGTTTACATTGTGACTATTAAGACCATGAAAACACATAAATCCGCTTTTTCAAAATGTGTATAGCTCAAAGGAATCTCTCCAATGTTCTCCAACACCAAATAGTGCACTTTGAGGCCCCCATCTTAGGTCTTGCTACCCCTCTCCATTGGTCAGAGTGGAGCCTGGGATTCCTGTCTGCTCAGCCTCGCAGGGGCCAACGCATCTAGGTTGTCCTGCTCTGTTCTGGCTTAACCTCAGGACAAACTCTGGAGAACTGAGAGTGGGCTGTAAAGGTATTTCAAGTTCTACCCTTTGCGATCACGGCGCACATGGGCTGTTTCTTCTTGTCTCTGTGCCCCACCACGTGGACTCACTGCATGAATTTATTTATGCCCACAAAATTAATACCCATGCTAGAAAAAACAGTGTTCCCTGGAATGGCCCCAGCCCTTCTCCTGGAGAAAAATGTAAACCACAGTTTGAAGTGATAATGGCACGGCTCACTTCCCCAAAACTGAATGGTACCAAAAGAGTTTTTAATATTTTAAACTTTCTCCTCAGATTCCAGTGACAGTCTCACCATTTGTTACCAGGGTTCTCTCTAGAGAGAAATGGTTTCTAGGTGCATTTTACCAGATAACTATATGTTGAGGCACCATCTGTCTTGAGATTTTATACCGTGGCATGTGAAAATAAAACAGGCAAACAGTGTAGCACGTAAAGAGACATAGGCAAGATGGATAAAAAGCTGCAGGGGAGGGTACGAGAGTTAGATCTCTGCCCTGTCATCAGATAATTATTAGTGCTTCTTAGTAACACCAATAGTGAGACATTAAAATCTGGCATGTGCCTTCATAATTACTTCTCCTTGGAATTTTGTAGTGCCTTCTGTTTTAAAAATTTATTTATCCAGGGGCGCCGGGGTGGCTCACTCGGTTAAGCGTCCAACTTTGGCTCGGGTCACGATCTTGTGGTCCGTGAGTTCGAGCCCCGCATCGGGCTCTGGGCTGATGGCTCAGAGCCTGGAGCCTGCTTCCGATTCTGTGTCTCCCTCTCTCTCTGCCCCTCCCCTGTTCATGCTCTGTCTCTCTCTGTCTCAAAAATAAATAAAAAACATTAAAAAAAAATTTTTTTTTAAATTTATCCATTTTGAGAGAGAGAAAGGGAGAGACAGAAACCCAAGCAGGCTCCTTCCATGCTGTCAGCGCAGAGCCCAACATGGGGCTCAATCTCCCAAACTGTGAGATCATGACCTGAGCCAAAATCAAGAGTCGGGCACTCAACCGAATGAGCCACCCGGGTGACCCTGCAGTAGTAACTTCTAAAATCTTTACCGATGGACAACCTGAAGATGTCTTTAATGTACAGTTGCTAACTAGGAAACAGCCTCTAAGACGGCCTCCCAGTGATCCCTGCCTTGTGTAAGTCCCATCCCCTTTAGTGTGGAGGGGACAAATAGAATTTGGCAGAAGTGAAAGAATCCGATCCTAAGATTAGGTTACGAAAAGACTGTAGCTTCCATTTGGGCACTGTTTTTCACTCTTGGAGTTTTCTCACCCTGAGAGAAACCAGCTGCCCTGTTGAGAGGCCCTTGTGGCAAGCCACTGAGGCCTGCCACCAAGTACATGAGTGAGCTTAGAAGCACATCCCTTCCCAGCAGAGCCTTCAGATGAGACCACAGCCATAGCCAATGGCTCACCTGCAATGCAGTCTCAGGAGGCACCTTGAATCAGAGACAGTCAGCTAAGCTACACTCGGACTCCTGACCCATGGAAACGATAAGGTAAACATGTATATGGTTTTAACCTGCTGAGTTTGGGGATAATTAATTACATGGCAGTAGATACTAACACAGTAACCAAACCATGAAGGTTACTACAGCCACTTGGTTGACCAAAAAAGTTTTGACTTCTTATTCATAACTTATAAGCAAGAATCTCAAATTTCTACATAATTGGTGAATCATCTCCTCCCTACTGATTCTCACTGATGGTATCCTAGTCTAGGCCACCATCATCTCTAGCATCAATTTCTACCGGGGCCTCCTAACTGTTGTTTCTGACTCCAAGGGTGTTCCCCCATCCGTCTGTCTTCTAACTCTGCCGCAAGCAAAGCTCTCTAAATTCCAAATCTG